>NW_001914855.1:833525-871202 GCF_000226545.1 Podospora anserina S mat+
GGGGGGTGGCTTAGGGGGAATGGATGTACAGGTACTACAGTGCGATGAAACCCTGGTCAGACTTCACCTGAATACCTGCAGTGCCTGCATACTGGACGGTTGGCGCTTATTTGAGTGGTGGTCATTGGAGCGGGGTACAGACCGGTTGCCTTTCGAGACCCAAGTTGGGGTTTTTGGGTTTGAAGGATGAGTTCCCTTGGTGTTGGGATGGGAGAGGAGTTGTGTGATATTTCTATTCTTATTCTTATCTTGTTTGTTTTGATTGAGAGATGTCGAATATGGGGTCGAGAACGAAAGATGATGAGCCGGTTAATGTTCTGTCGCTGGGTAAGTTCATCTACACTTCGGACTAGGGGATGAGCAGCTAATCAGTTGTGGTTTTAGATGGTGGAGGTGTACGAGGTGTTTCGTCGTTGGTGATTCTGGATCGGATTATGGAAAAGATTCAGAGGAGGGATGGGCTGGAGGAGATACCGAAGCCTTGTGACTATTTTGATATGATTGCTGGGACGAGTACAGGCGGGTGAGTATCTTTGTGATTTTGTGTAGTGACCTAGACTGACGAGCGGTTGGTTGTAGGCTTATCGCAGTCATGTTGGGGAGACTAAGGATGTCTACTACTGAGGCCTTGAAGGCATACGACGATTGTGCTGCGAGTATCTTCAACAAGAAGAACAGGAAGACGGGGCAGTGTCGGACAAGTACAAGTCCACTGCACTGAAGGAAGCTGTTCAGAAGTTGGTCAAGGAGAGGGGAATGGGGGAGATAATGAGGGACCCGAAAAATCCCAAGAAGGGAAGGTGATTGTGTGTGTGATGCCTGCGGATTCTGTTGCGACGGGGGAGACGAAGCTGGTTCGCTCTTTTCAGGGTGAGGATGATTGGGATAGTGAGATCAGGATCTGGGAGGCTTGCCGAGCGACGACTGCTGCTTCGAAATATTTCAAGCCGCAGGAGCTGGGTGCAGGTGTACGCAAGGGGTTATTCATTGACGCGGCAGTTGGCTTCAACAATCCGGCAAATTACCTTTTGAAGGAGGCGCTGGATGAGTTTGGATCTCGCCGCCGCTTTAGATGTTTGATCAGTATTGGTACGGGTACGAAATCGATTGAGACTGTGAGGGTGAAGACTGGATTCAAGAACTACACGAAGGCCTGGGGGCAGCTTCAAGGTCTTATTGGGATGGTCAAGAATGTGGCTACCGACGCGGAGACGTCACATAAGCAGATTCATGACAGGTTTTCACGCTTTCCTGGGTCGTATCATCGGTTCAATGTACCGGATGGTGCCAAGGAGGTTGAGCTGGATGAATATAAGAAGATTCCGCAGCTCAAGGCCTTGACTAGGGATTACCTCGGTGGGGATAGTGTAGGTCGACAATACCTGAGGTGGTGGAGGGCTTGGGGGCTCGTGGCAGGTTCAAGCATGGGTTGACTTTGGGCCATGCCTGTAAGAAGCAACCGACTCACAAACTAGGTCTTGTTTGGGTATGCTAACAATGTTCCAGACTCTCCGGACAGTGACCAGCTATTTCTCTCAGACAGATCCAAGGCGATGGGAATACCGAGCAGCTTCTTCATAGGGAGACAAGATGTGCTGAACAAAATCGATCAAGTGTTTTGCGAGCGCGACACAGGAGGAGTTCCAAGGAGGGAATTTCTTCTGTGGGGGATAGGAGGCGTTGGGAAAAGTGAAGTTGCCCTCAAGGCGGCAGAGAACCTGGATGGAGGGTGGGCACAGTTCCATCACTTTATGTCCCTGGGCCGGTTACTGACAAAACCAAGATTGAAATATATCTTTTACGTCGATGGGTCAGAAAGATCTACGATTATTCATTCGTACGCCGAGATTTCTAAACGATACAACCTGGGCGGTACCAATCCAGAAACAATGTTCCACATGGCACTGGAATGGACGGGGCGCTTGGCAGACGAATGGCTCTTGATTTTTGACGACTGCAACTTGAGTGAGCGCGCCGGTTTCATACCGGGCAGAGGAAAGGGCAACATCATCTACACATCACGCTTCAATGGCCTTGAGCACAACTTCCCGGCACACCTTGTCTACCACGTTGAACCTCTGGCCGAGAGGGACGCCGTTGAACTTCTTTTGGGAGCTTCTGGTCTCTTGGATGTGACATCTGATTCAGACAAGGCTGGCCCTACGGTCCCGACACGACGAGCTCCAACAGGCGAGGAAACAGCTCTGGCAAATGAAATTGTTCATGAGCTTAGCTGCATGCCTGTCTGCGTCGACAAAGCGGCTGCAGCTATCAGAGAGAGAGGAATGGAACTGGATGTATATCTCAAGGAGTTGCGTACACAAAAGGTTCGAGTCGCTACAGACCCCCGCTTCAAGGACACAAGTGTTGAGACTCAAGCAGCGTACGCAACTCTAGAGCTATCCTACGACCAGATCACAGCCATCCGTCATCGTGCCGGGAGAAGTGAAGAAGGACGCGCGGCACTCTTCGCCATGAAGGTCTTGAGCTTGTTGTCGTGCTATCACTATCAAGGATTTTCAACGGAAATTCTAACGAGGGCGGTGTTGAATCGGCGGAGTTGCAATGCCGACCTTTCTTACCCCTTGAAGCGCATTTTTCAAACCCCAGACAAAGGTTGGGATGATATGATGCAAGAGGACGGAGAAGGGGGCTGGGAGGTTCTGTTCTTTGCTCACGGGCTTCAAGTCTTGCGACGTTACTCCTTGGTCAGGCTGGCTCCTGACCGCCTCACCCTGTCCATGCATACCCTGGTTCATACTTGGGCTCAGCAAAGGATGGATCCAGAAGCTCGTGCTGAGGTTTGCTGGCTGGCAGGGGTTTTGCTCAGCGATGCAATGACACCATGCTTGATTTTGAAGAACCGGAGGTATGCTATCGGTATGGCACCTCACATCGACTGTTGTTTCGCCATCGTACCAAAGACCCGGGATACTATCCAGGAACACGATAATGCCCGTGTCCTTGGTCTCAAGCGCGGCGATGTGGTAGTTGGCCCTAAAAACATAACGTACCCAGTGGACGAGTACTACAATGCCCATCTTTTGTTCAGACTCGGGTGGTTTTACAGTGCTGTACAGCAGTTCAAACAGGCTGAATATTGCTGGAAGACCTGCCTTCGGCTTTTCAAGTATCAGGAGGATCCGTTTGGATGGGGTGCTATAAATACACTGACGCACCTGGCTACACTTTACCACGAGCATGGGTTTCTCGGCGAGGCAGAAGCGATGCATTGGGAGGCCATCGGCAGACTGGAGGCCAGAAAGCGAGAACGAGAACAGTACCTTCTGAAGGAACTAGAAAAGCGGGAGTTCGAAGAGAAGGCCAGTGTTTCAGCACCGCAACGAGGGAGATTGCTGAAGACGGCCCTCGAGAAGACTACCCCGCAGCTTTTTTCCGCCCTTTCTTCTAAGGAGATGGAAGCCAGAATATTCCAGACGTTCACTGCAACTGTCGTCAACCCTCTCGCTCGCCACAGGCCCGCAACCAACAGACGAAGTCCCATCGGAGCAGAGGTGGAAGTTCACGAGTCTACCGACACTGCTGAAGATGCTGTGGCCACTGTCAGAAAGAAAAAACGCGCTGAAGAGACGGACTCTCTTGATGATCTCGAGGCTGAAATTCTCCTCAGGCACGGAAGGCTAGCAAGGGTACTGAAAGACCAAGGCAGAAACAAGAATGCAAAGAACTTGATGAACTGGGTCGTCCAGAAATGCCAAGAGGAACTGGTCGAGGATTCCCCCGAGCTTCTGAGACTTCAGAATGAGGCGAAGGCGATGACTGAGCCAAAGGACATGGACTGGTTCAAGAGACACGTGGACATGATGAACGAATCCGACACCAACCAAAGCCTCGCCTTCTTCCAAACTGACGCGATTTACGAGCTGTTCGATCATTGGTGCTGGTCGATGTACCTCGCCGGCCGGTATTCTATGGCGATCGATATGTACAAGAAATTCATCCCTAGGGCCGTGGATGTGTATGGATATCATAACCCGAAAGTCCTGAAGATGATGCGGCAAATGGCGGAGGCGGCCTGGTCTGCCGACAGGCTGGATGATGCCGTGTTCATTGCTGAGTAATGTCTCTTGCGGGCAGAAGATGTTTACCAGCTGTCACATATGGAGGTGATACTGGCCACGGAGCTACTTGCCAAAGCCCTTGGTAAGCAACGACCTGGAAGTGACAAGGAGGCGGAGGATATGTTTCGGCTTGCTCTGAACCGGGCGCAGTCCAATCTTCCGAAGAATCACCCCGTCACTGAACGAATCAAGATAGAGTTTGATTCTTTCAAGCACCCACAGGAGCCTTCATACCTGACAGGTGCTAAGAGTCTGGAAGAGAGGTGGCTTGATCTCAAGGCTGATGTGAAGGCTCACTTTGCGGAGCTTGGGATGCTCAACGAGTACGCCTTAAGACTTCATGATTTCAAGGGCCTACAGCCATGGAGATCCGAAGAGGAGTACCAGCGAAGATTGAGCAAGTTTTCGGTGCTGGCGCGTGCTCCTGGGAAGCTATTAGGCATCAAAAAGCCGGTAATCGAAGGGCTATCCACCACCATAACGAGAAACGACCATGGAATTCAGCCTGAGGGAGGAGCCTCTCGGAAATCATCGACATCAAAGGGAAGGGTGTCGATAGGGGCGACAACGATTTCAATGCTGCGAACACGCCGATCAGAGTATAGCATAGTTTGAGGGTTCTCATTTATTTTGCATTTCACTTTATACACAGCATGGGCTCATGAGAAACACGATATCATTTTTATTGCACACAGCTCAGACCACACATTATCTGATTTACACATTATTCAAGGATCATTTTAGCGGTCCCCTTTTACACCCCCTACCAGCCCTAGTTTTATATACGGCCACAGTCTAGCCGCACTGTACGGGCTGCACCCAACCGGGCGCTTAAACATGACCTCGCCATTGGAGTGCATCGCCAAGGGCTAAGCATGCTGAGCCACCTCAGACAATAAAGGCACACAGCTAGCTCACTTTGTACAAATGTACCACGCTGCTGCCCTCAGTGAAAATGGCTTCCCAGGAAACTCAGTGTTAACACCCCATCAACTGGCACTCGGGTCTCAAACTTGAGAACGGGTTTAATGTGCGAAGCTTCCCAATGTCAACAGACGATGAAGCAATCAATCTGCTGTCTTTTGGTAAGATAAAGCATCTGTATCAGAGTGGTGAGGGTAAGAGAACTAACATCATACAGATGGCGGAGGTGTCCGAGGTGTCACATCACTGCTTATTATCCACGAAATCATGATCAAGATCAAGGAAAGACACGGATTAGCTGAAATACCCAAGCCTTGCGATGTCTTCCACATGATAGCCGGGACCAGCACGGGAGGGTGAGTACTCGATCCAGCAGGATAGTCTCTCTACAACTAACATCTGACCCAGCCTCATTGCCATCATGCTCGGCCGGCTTCGAATGTCCACCGAGGAAGCCTTACGCCAGTACGACGTCTGTGCCGAGAATATCTTCTCGTCCAAGAAGTGGGCGAACATCACAGAAAAGTTTCGTAGCACCCCGATGATAAATATTATCCAGAAACTCGTGGCGGAGAAAGACATGGGGGAAATGATGCGCGATCCTGCAAAGCCAGCAAAGGGTAAGGCGGTGGTTTGTACTATGCCGCGGAAGAGGGCGAATCCGAAGAATGTTCGGCGGATTCGCTCCTTTTCACCAGAAAAGGATAATTGGTAAGCTTTGTGCTGTTTGAAGTTTGGTTACCTGCATCGGGTGCGCTGACATTCTGGAATTGAATAGGGACAAAGAGGTGAAGATATGGGAGGCTGCCAGGGCCACAACGGCTGCTACCTTTTACTTCAAACCACAACCACTCACGGTCTCAACACCTCAGGGTGGTTCAAAAATTGAAGACTACATTGACGCTGCCTTTGGGGTTAATAACCCTACCAACGAGCTCATCAAGGAAGCGGTTGCCGAATTTGGGCCCAGTCGACGGCTTGGTTGCTTGATCAGCATTGGGACTGGGACTAAACAGGAGCGTGTAATTTCCAGAGCTGCAAGTGGGTTGAGGAACGTCTGTGATATGTGGGGGAGTATATTTGATGTCGGGATGGCCATGAAGGACATGGTTACCAATGCCGAACTCGTGCATTTCGACCTGGAAATGCGACTGAGACGAAAACCGGATGCCTACTTTCGCTTCAACGTTCCTCTTGCGGCAGACGAAGTCAGTCTGGCCCAGTATGGCAAGATAGGAAAGCTCAAATCGATGACCGCTAAATACCTCTGCGAACCGGAGGTGGTTGGCAACATTGAGAGGGCGGCTGATATTTTGGAAACCGAGAATGCTGAACACCACCTGAACCTCGGAGCCCTATGTGAGTAGAAGGAGGTTGCTCTGAAGAATTCATTGCTGACGGGAGCCATAGCTGAACCAAGCGAAACAAGGCCTGACGAAAACCTAAAAGCAAACCTGATGGGTGAGGCAAGCCGGTACTTCACGGGAAGAAACCACATCATGGGGATCCTGAATACATTCTTCTCCGATCGAGAAGACGAGACTGTTCCTCGAAGAGAGTTCTGCCTCCATGGCCTTGGCGGTGTTGGGAAAACACAGATTGCGTTGAAGGCAGCCAACATATTCCGTCATGGGGATCCCGAGCTGGGCATACCGAGGAAGCGAAGGTTCCCGCATATTCTATATGTGGACGGCACCGACAAGACAACCATCAGCCAAAGTTATGCAAGCATTGCAAGAGATGAATTTGGCATCGAGGCCAGTGGCAACTCTGACCAGTTGATGAGACAAGCTCTTCAGAAAATGGAACGGCTTGACGAGGATTGGTTTCTGATTTACGACAACTGCAACCAGGAAGACCGCCGAGAGTTGCTACCGAAGGGGGACACAGGCAATGTTCTATTCACCACGAGAAACCGGGTGGTGCGAAACCAGATGCGAGATGAATGCGTCTATGATGTCGAGGTGTTGGAGGAACTGGACGCTATCCGGCTTCTCCTGACAGCCTCGGGATCAAAATACGCTGATCTGAACGCATGGGACCAGTCAATAGGCAAGGAAATCGTCGAGGAACTTGGCTATCTGCCCCTCGCCATCGACCAGGCAGCTGCGTACATCAGAGAAGCTCCATGTCCCCTTGATGGCTACCTGGAAGTATTCCGCAAGCAAAGGGTCGAACTACTCCGAAACCCAAAGTTCAAAGGCTCGCTCGCACAGAACCAGGCCGTTTACACCACATTCGAAGCATCTTACAAAGCCATCGCCCAGCTTGAACTGCACAACAAGAACACGCTTGGTAGAAACGCCGGTCTTGCTCTCCGAGCTCTCGATCTGGTATGTTTCTGGCACAACGAGAACATTCCAGTCAAAGTTGCTTGGTGGGGAGGCGTATCCTGGAAGAATCGACTCGACATGGGCAAGGACATGCCCGCGCTGGAAGAGCACTTGGCACAACTCACCGGGGACGAAACGATGACCTGGCGGAAGTTCTTCTTCCAGTTGAGCGAATCTAGGGATGGAGAATTCCCAAGCGCCCTCGACATCCTCGAACGGTACTCAATACTTACAGTGAAGGAGCGGGAACTCGCCTCAATGCACGTCTTGGTTCACTCCTGGGCACGGGACCGGATGAAGGCTGAACACAGGGCACGACAAGCCCTTGTGTCAAAAGTCCTACTGTTGGACTCGATTGGCGACACACTCACCGCCACCTACGCACGTTCCTATCTCCATTCGATTTACCCCCATGTTCGGGCGTGTCTTGAACACTCCACATGGGGATCTAGATCCCTCCATCTACCGTACGAGCTCGTCTTGAGAGGCAAATACGCGCACATCCTCACCTTTCAGAAGCGTTTTGGTGAGGCCGAAGCCGAATACCTCGATATCATTCACTTGAGCAAATTGTCTATCGGGCCTACCACTTGGGCGGTTCAGCGGCCCCTCTGCTCTCTAGGGAAGCTCTACCATGAAATGGGTCGTTTGCGCGAAGCTGAGTTGACGTATCTCGAATGCATTGATCGCTGCATCTTGGAGAAGGAAGCAAATCGGATGGAGATAGAGGGGCGCGTAAAGGCACAACTTGCGCAACTGCGTGCCATCCCCAAGCGAAAGAAGCAGAATAAGAATGACGAATCGGACGAGGACAGACCGCCATCACCGCAGCTGAGCGAAGAGGAGATTGCCCAAGCAGCTCGCTGGTTCGTACCCGACTGGAATAGCACGGATAGCTGGCAGCTTCAGATTTCCAACATCGAAGAGAACCTTGCCAGGGTTTACTACGACCAGGCAAACACTGAAGATGATCTCATCTATTCCGCAGATCTTTTGGCCAGCGCGCTGTACCGACGAAAGAAGATACTCCACCCTGAAAACATGGAACTCTGGAGGACAGAAGATGAGTATCGAAGCAGAACCCAGCATCGGGATGTGAAGTACTGGCTGTTTCGGTTCGAAGCGGCAATGAAGACGTTCAAGTCTGAAGAGGACCAAGTCGCTTTCATTACAGGAGAATACCACGGCCGCCTTGTCCAGAATATGGCTAACAGCATGGTTGCCATGCGGCAATGTGTCAAGTATCACAAAGGCGAGGATTATTGGGCAGAAGACTTGAAGTGGATGTGGGAACAAGCCCACAAATACTACGGGACGATACTCTGGAATGGATTTATCAAGTGGTTCGGAGAGTCCGACTACAGGTGTCTCGAGGTGATGCGGCGGATGGTCAAGTGCCTCATTGGCTTGAAAAGATATGAAGAAGCTGAAGCACTCGCGAGAAGGTGCCTGGCGTCGAGCATTGTGGGCTATGGCGAATGTCACCAGCAAACGATCCTATCCCTGGAAAAATTGCACGAGGCTATTGCTTGTCGACTGGGGGGTTATGATCTCGAGTCGGTTTATGTTATCAAGGAGGCTTTTCACAGGGCAGACGCCGTTTTCGGAGTAGACCACCGGCTCACGAAACGCACAGGCAAGAAAACCACCCGCGCCATGGAGAACTACCAAGAGAATCTCTCCGACTGGGCGTCAATGAGCCAAAACATCTTGACTGATGCTCACTGGGAGTATGGGGCAATGGAAGACCAGGAGACAAGAGAGGTGCTACTCGGTGAACGCGCAAAGCACCACCTCGTATCGTACACGATACCTGACCCAAATTTCGACGCACGCCTTCGTAAGATGGCAGAAGCAAACGCAAAAGCGGTCTTGGAAGAGACGATGATGGAGGTTGAATCAGAGGTGGCTCCAACAACAACAACAACAACAACACATACTCACTCAAGACATGTTGACATAACACCAGCAGCCACAAGCGAACCACCATCGCAAAGCACTTCAAAATCACTTGGTCACCACCACAATCACGAGTCATTTGGCGAATCACAAGCGTCTACACTTTTCTCCCAAGCTCGAGAAGAGCAATACACATCTGACAGCAGCAGCGGGGATACCAAAAGAAGTGGTGTAAACGATATCAAGGGAAAGTCAGTGGCAGAATAGGTATATATACAGAGGCTTGAGGCTGGATACTAGTACACAAATGAATTAGAGGTTCTCATTCCATCGTTCACGCCTACGACTCATTCCCCTCCGTCCCCTTCTTTTGTATCGCCTGCATAAGCTCATACAACTGCCCGATTTGCTCATCTGTTCACCAAGTCAGCATTTCTCTGTAAACAAACCCCCAACAAACTCTCAAAAACAAAAACATACCACTCATCTTCTGAATCTTCCCCTCATCCAACTTCTCCCCCCTCCAAGCATCCCCCTCAACCTTCTGCGCGTACAGCTGCCACTCAGTGAGAAAGCCGATCTACTCCCAACATCAGTCTTCCATTCTCTCCTCAGACCCATCCCACATCACTCCTTGATGTTCAAGTCCCCCTTTATCTCTCCGCCCTGCTAGAAATCCTGTATCCTCAAAAAAAACAACAAAAAAAACCAGTACTCACCAAATGAACCGGATTCTCCACGCTCCTATGCGCCCTAAACTCCGCCTTGACATACTCATCCCCCAACAACCTCATCTCCGCCGGCAGGTGCTTCCTGTGCGCCCTCAGCAACCGCCGGTACAAATAAATCGGGGGCAGCAGCGCCATCGGTGTCGGTTTGAGGCTGTTGCCCGATTGCATGGCCGCTGCCATGAGCGCTCTGGCTGTTGGTCTCATTGTTTCCCTTTGTGGGTGTGCTTCAGAATGACGAGAGCGAGGTTGTACTTTATGAGGCGTCTTTCATGTTGTTGTTGATGTTGATGTTTTTCCAGTATCAAATTGCTGGTTTCTTCAACGTCGCAAAACATGATGCTGCCGAGCTGGTGGTAACGGGCCCACACAGTGTCCGTGGGTTGGGGTTTGAACGGTGCGCCGAGTGAAAAGTCAGGGGTTCAAGGGGGGTTAAGCATAAAGTCACTTCAATGTTGGGAGTCCGAGTATTCGTGAAAAGGCACCAAGACTGATCTGATACGGTCCATATTTACAAAAGAACCATGCCACCAATACTTAAACTACGCCTTCCTCGTTGTATTATTATATACACGTCCTACTACCATCCAAGTAGAGTCACCTTCTTGCTCAAACATGCCTCCTTCGCCATGTTATCACACCCCTTTCACCATCCAACCAGGACCTCCTTCCGGTCAAACACGCCTTCACCCCGACCTATCCACCGCCTCCACAATCCACTGCGCCTCTATGGCGCTCACCTTCTTCGCATAATTCTTTTGCGTATACACATGCTCCAAAAACATAACCGCCTCCTTCTTCTGCCCGTGGAGCACACTAGCCGGGTGAACAGCCACCACATGCTTCCCATGCGCCGTCACATAACTGTTATCCGGCGCCAGAATCGCCGTCTTGAGCGCAAAACCCCTCAGGAAACACTTCAATATCACAGCGGATCTCTCTGGCGTGATAGGGTAGAAAGGCTGCGGATCCGCAGGCGGATGTTCCATCATCTTTTGCCTAACACAAAGCTGCCTCAGCTGTTTCCGAATATTCATCGCTTGCTTCATATTCCTGGTGTTGATCTTCCTGTCCTTGCACCAGCGTGCTCTATCGGCGTTCTCGGCGCTGTATTTCTGGATCGTGGTCAGGTACGTGATGAGATCACCTTCTCTCCTCCGCAACTCTTTCCTGAACTCCTCGGCTTCTTCCTTGGTCTCCTCTGACTGGATCTGAAGGAAAATGTCGTCACCTGCCGTGATGCACGAGATGATGTCGATGACCTCTAGCAGGCAGTCGTATTTTGGGGTTGCTGCTGCGATCAGAACACGAGCATATGGCGGTGGGACGGGGAACATGACCATCTTGCGCCCGATATCCGTGATGGACCCATCATCTGCCAGCGCGCCGAGAATATGAAGATGGAGCAAAGCTTTTTCCACCGACTCAAATTCTGGGGGGTCCATGAGGGGAAAAGCCAGTACATCGTCAATTCCTCTCGCCTTCATCGTCAGCACAGCGTTGAGCACATCCGTCCGGAGAATTTCGGGGAGGTCTGTCTTCTCAAGCGATTCGTAAGTCTCCTCTGTGTAGAGTCTGAAACACTTTCCAGGACCTTCTCTGCCAGCACGACCAGTCCTCTGAATAGCTGAAGATTTGGAGATCGGCTTGGCCAAGAGTGATTCCATGCCCAATCGAGGTCTGTATTGCTTCACCTTCGCCTTACCACAGTCTACCACAAATCGCACACCGGGAACTGTGACTGAGGTTTCGGCGATGTTGGTAGCCAACACGATCTTCCTGGTGTTCTTGTCCTTGGTAGGTTGGAAAGCTTTGTGCTGCGCCTCCATGGAAAGCTGGCCGAAAAGAGGCAAGACCACAACCTTGGGGACGCCAGCTGGCAATGTTTCCGCATGTTCTTCGATCAAGCGCTGGGCAGCTTCAATCTCCTCTTGACCAGTGAGGAAGGCTAGGATGTCTTTCCTTCCATGTTTGTCGAAGAGGGACTCCTGCTTGTGAATCTTGAATAGTGTGCTCAGGAGGGCTTCTTGGATATCTGGGACTGGTTTTGGCGTATGCGTGATCTCAACCGGAAACTGACGGCCTTCGATCTGGAGGAAATCCACGGAAGTTTTGGGTCTTGTCGCAGGAGGGGCACATTCTTCAGACCCTTCCAGATCGACGTCGGAAAAGAACTTCTTGATGCTGCCGACATTCGCCGTAGCACTCATGATGACGATTTTGAGCGGGATGCCGCCGCGACCAGCCTTGTCGCCAGAGAGGATCTGCTTCAGAAAACCAGATAGCAGATCAACATCGACGCTACGCTCGTGAATTTCATCCACGATGATTGCACTGTACTGTCGGAGGTGCGGGTCGCGAAGAAGCTCTTGAAGCAGCATGCCTTCTGTGACATATTTGATCCTGGTGCCTTTCGGAACGCGGTGGTCGAAACGAACTGAATAGCCAACAATGCCGTCCGAAAGTGGGCCGTGTCTCTCCGTGTCCTTCTTCTTCCCTGGGATGTTGGCCTCCTTGGCCACGCGGTGCGCCAAGGTGGTTGCAGCGACTCGACGTGGTTGCGTGACTGCGATCATACCTCCCACAGCCATTTCCTGCACGCCCCCATCTCCCTTGATTTTGGCCTTCTTCCTTTGACACCAGTCCTCTTGGATCAGAAATTGAGGCACTTGGGTACTCTTTCCGGAACCCGTCTCACCGACAAGAACCAAGACATCGTTTTGACGCAGCCTTTGTCGAATATCATCTTGCCGTGACCAAAGCGGGAGTGCTTGACGAGCGTCGAAATATTTTGGGTTGCCGACTAGTTTCAAACGCCCGCCTGCCTTGGGGTCTTTGCTTGTTGTCGATATTCCTTCCTTTGAGTCTGAGAGGCCCTCATTTAATGTCGACACGCCCTCTTTTGCTAGTGTGAGGGCGTCAGTTGAAGATTGCGAGGCCTCAAGCTTGGGCCTTTTCGTTAAATAACCACTCAAGTCGAGGATTTTCCCCCCCACACGAATACCGTCGCCGTCGTTTTTCCTTTTCTTGGCCATTTTGTCGAGTGATTTGAGGTTGTCTGGGAGAGGTTCAAGACACAAGAGTTGTGAGACTAAGATTTCTGAAGTGGTCGAACGTGATGTGATTGGCCAGACAGCTGGAGTAGGTGGGGCACCCAGTTCCGTTCTTGATGCCAAATAGATTTGAAAATTACAGTGTTATGCTTCTATGAAGGCCTTTTCAACATGGAGACATGAGAAAATTTGAACAGCACCAACAATACTTGAGAACCCGAAAAAGCATTCTGTGTTGCAACCTTAACCCAACCCCGATCATCAATAAGTGCAAGACAATATCGCATACCTGAAAACAACGTCAAGACAAATTCAGAACGAGGGTTTATGCTGCCCATCATACTTTTCGCCGGGGCTCCTTTTTTAACTGCTTACATACTGCAAATTTTGTCGGACAGGATCACTGTCTTGGTTTTACTGTGCGATTGGCGTCAATAGTCACAAGGGGTCAAGATGTAAAGTCGTACACACACTTAGATGAAGCCAGCGAGGCAGGCTTCCCGGATGTCATGATTTGATACCCCGAATACAAACACTCGAAGCCTAAACTGGGTTCTATGATGATTGCTCAGATATTAAAGATGCCAGGTTGTGAAAGTATTGAATGATCATACATCAAGTGAAGTTTCATCCAAGCCAAACGCCATGAGAAATGGAAAACCACAACCAGAAGCAATGTACGTCTTGGTCTTATGTACGTTCAGACTCCAAGCTGGCAGAAATGCAACATGATAACTGGAATCACATATAAAATCACAAATTAACCAGACCGAAAACGTGAAACAAACATCATTTAGCAGAGACTACAAGGAAAACTAAACCCGAAATATAAGCATCAGGCAACATAAACTATGCATGAGCCAACTGCATTTTAGGGAGAGTATTCCGCTTTCATGCGATTGTTCTGCGCACGAACTTTGTCCTTGGCAGCATCGGACTATCAAATTTTGTTAGCATGTTGATACATTCATCATAAGGAAATCGTCGACTCACCTTCACCGTTAGCCTGGTCACCTGGTTGATCTGTGCATCCGTCCGCACACTGAATCCCTTGGCCAGCATATTCATAGTCGAGACACTCAGTGCAATCTCTGTCATATCATCATCAATCTGATTGTTGAGTTCCTCTTGCTCTCCGTCATTATCCTCAAAGGCCCACTTTGAGCGATCGGCTTTGTTAAAGCCTAGGGTTGGCCGTCCCACTTGAGCAGTGGCGGCCTCCAGCTCTCGCTTCCGCAAAGCCTGCTCCTCCCGGAGCGCATCTCTATCAATCTCCCTCTCTCGCTCAGACTGAGCCTTCCTCGCTGAACGCTCGGCAAGCTTTCCTTTGCTATTTGCGGCCAAGTTGAAGAGTGACGAGTTGGCAGCGTCCAGATTGTCGAGGTGTGCGTGCGCCAAGCGAGCCTGATGCTCTGCAACTTTGAGTTAGCATCGAGCACGAGTAAACTATAACGACATAGAACTGGAAAGCTTACTTGATTCATCGAGTTGCTGCTCAACCTTGTTGAGAATAGCCTCATCTCTGTCATACATCTGGTGCATGCCCACCATACGCTCCACTCCTTCAGCAGCCTTCAGCCGGGCGCGAGCTGAGCTCTGGGCTGTCTCTTGAATGGTGTGGATGATTTCTCCCTTTTTGGTTTCTGCCTCGTAATCATCCTTCTCTTCCGCCGTCATGTTCTCATAATTGTCGGGAATCTCTGGACGAGGAGGTGGTGCCATTGCCGAATAGGGATCTCTCTGTTGACGCCCATCGAACAGGGGGTTTGGTTCACTCAAACCACCGTATCCTCCTTGTCTCGGGGGGGGAGCCTGAACGTTGTTGTTCTGGCCATAGCCGGCAGCATTATCGTATCTGTTGCCGCCATATCCGCTGGGGGCGCCAGGCCGATCATTCCCATATCCTATCGAAGGGCTGGATGCAGCCGAATCATATCTCTTCTTGTTGTCTGTAAAGGCGGCATCATTCTGAGCGGAGTAAGGCGGTGGGGCGGAGCTTCCAGGACGAGGACCAGATGGTAAGCCGCCGCCGTAGCCACCGGGACGAGGACCGGACGGCAGTCCTGAAGGGACTCCGCGATTTCCGCCGTATGCAGGAGCGGACGAGTATGTGTCGCTGGACGGCGGTTGTTGCGCATAAGGGTTCACAGGTGTCTCGTTGGGCTTGTCTTTATCCGACTTGCTGCGGAATATAGAGCTGAACTTGCCCATGATGGGATGCTGTGAATGGTTTAGTACGATAAACAAGACAAAAGGTTGAGTCGTCTGATGACAACGAGATGGTAAAACAGGTGTTGACAAGATGAAAAGGAAGGAAAGTATGTGATGTTAGGTGTTCAGGGGGCGTTTTGGCGTAAAGACCCCCTAACAGCTGGCGGGGCTTTGGGTGGAGCTCTGCGGCGGCGGGACGGTGGGATCCAGACGAGCTTGTGTCTTGAGACTGTTCCAGGCTGTGACCTATTCGGTAAAAGAGGAAAGCCCCTGCCTCGCAATGCTGACGACCACTTGCTTGACCGCAGTTAAGCAATTGGGGGTCGCTGTCCTAATCAACCGCCGGATCGTGACCGCCATGCAGCCACTTGGCGCTCCGCCACCAGGGATGATGCTTCAAAAGAAGGCTTCTGGAAATCCATTTTCAGCTTGTTTCTTTTCTTACCTTGTCAACCGCAGACTCCATCTTGACTTCGTGTTCATCGTCTGTTTCTTGGTCTCCTTTGAAACAGCCTGACTTCCACTCTTCCTGCGAATCTGTCAACCCTGAAAATTGCGGCCCTTCGAGTTTCTCAGGGTCCTGTATCTCGCTGGATTGATGCAGGTCCAGTGGTGGGGGGCGCCGATGTTGCGACTGGTCCACTGCCATCTTGGCTTCGGGCTGGGGGTTTCGTCCGCTCCTATCGCTGTCGCTGGGGGGTTTGCTGGAATTGCTGGAATCACTGCACAGTGGTTCGCTGGAATAACTGAAATCGCTGCCTCGTGGCGAGAGGGGCTCCAGCTGGAGTTCTTTGATCAGCGAAGGATCCATGATGGCTCTAGATTGACGATTGACTGTTCATGGAACAAGCTGAGCGAAGTGGCTTCTCAATACAATGAAAGCCGTTCATTGAGAGAGGGTGGTGGCTTGCAAGAACAACTAAAAGTCTATCTGATAAGAAGAAAATACGACAGTACCTCAATTCAGGCGCCTTTTGCGCCTGAACAAAGGTACTGCCGTAATACGAAGCTAACGGAGAACAGGCCTTGTAACCTGGTCTCTGTTGCTGGCGACTGCCCAGTCACAGCGCGAATGCCATCCCAGGCCGCTTGCTCATTGACTGCACTTGGACCTTACATAAGTTCCCCAAATCTTGATGTGTCACTTTCGTCGGTGTGAGAGTCACCTTTTTTTTTTGTTGACGACAAATTCAAGGTGTTTGATAAGAACACCTGAATTGATTCATCCCCTCCCACTGTTGACAGTACACCGAGTCACGAGTATCTTTATAACCCATTATCAAAATGTTTTCTTCTATTTAGATCGCCGTGATTCCCTTGCAGGCGCAGTCGAGTCCTCGTCCTTCAAGCCCTTTGCCTTAACATTGACCTGAAGCACGCATCTTCCGAGTTCAAGATGACACCACGAATACACCTACACCTACACCGAATATATTTACTAGAAATGTCGATCAACCATACAATAGCATATCTACTCACCTAAGCACGCCTAACTCGCAGCATTTCACAACAGCCACCTACAGATCTTACAAGGAATCGCCCCTAAAACCCAGCTCGAATGTCTGTCTTTACTTTCGACCCTCTAGGGTCCGATCCAGCACGAGCGTCCTCTCCATGGCTTAAACCAACCGATCCTCACAAGAAGTCTAGTCTCGCTGCGGATCATCCGCCAACGCGGAAAGGAACCATTGGGTCAGGCCTCTTATCAGACTACGGCGTCACCAAACTGGAGCCAGAGCCGCAAGAAGGCCCAACCGAGTACAAACTGCACCTCCTGCTGAGGTCTCGGAGGAGATATGAGCATATCAGCACCGCAACACGAATATCTGGCTCCATCAACCGCCCTTCAGTCGAATCCAGAACTTCCAAGCCAGCACCAGCCCTCCCAGGCTGTTCCACCACTGCACAAACTCGACAGGACCGCCTCGAGCACCTCACTACTCAGCTCCTATGGAGGCTGCAACAGTCATGTCCGTATCACTCTGGAACTGCCACCACAGTCCCGGTGATACCGCAGCTCCCTGACGAGAACTTCGTTCGGGACGCCCCGATCAAGCTGGGAAAACTGTTGCCGGGCCTGGAAGCTTCGAGAGGAGCTCTGTACGAGATCGGAGTTGCAGATGACGGCACGCTTGCTGGTCTCACCAAGGATGAGCTTGACGAAAGTCTCAACACACTTCGCATCATGGCTGCCAGCTTGGGATGCAACATGGAGGTGCTCCGCAAGGTTGCGGTTGGTGACTGCGAATGGATTGACTCATCCGACTCTGAAGAAGGGTCGTGCTCAGGACCAAAAGGTCAACGGCGACAGGCCAGGTTGTGGGTGGCCGAGGCCCTGGTTACACCCAATCTTCGACCTAGAGATGCCAGTCATACAGGTGCGGCACGGTCAACCGGGCTCCCTGACCCGACACACGGCCCGCTATCTACGGACCAGCTGCGTGTCACACTTACAGGGCCGACGACCTCTGGAAAATCAACACTTCTCGGCGCTCTCTCGACCGGGACGCTGGATAATGGGCGTGGGAAAAGTCGGCTTGGGTTGCTCAAGCACCTGCATGAGGTGGCCTCGGGTATCACGTCGTCTGTCACTCAGGAGCTTGTGGGATATGATGGTGACAGGATTGTCCACTATGGCCATCAAGAAGTTGAGTCCTGGATTGACATTCACAACTACACCAAATCAGGGCGGCTTGTCTATCTGGTGGACTCTGCAGGACACCCAAAATACCGGCGTACTATTCTTCGAGGCATTGTAGGATGGGCACCGCACTGGACTCTTCTCTGCATAGCAGCCAACAGTTACGACATCCCCACGCTTGTTGAGCCCGCAGCGGATGCCTATGGCCCCGAACAGAGCATGGAATTGGCATCAGCCCACCTCGACCTTTGTCTACGGCTTCGGCTTCCCTTGGTTGTGGTTATGACAAAACTGGATTTGGCAAGCGTAACCATCAAGAAAACTCTCAGCAGGATCTTGTCAAGCATCAAAAAGGCCGGCCGAGTCCCCATGTTAATCAAAAGTGGACCAGCAGGGCATACCGACCTCAGCATTGTCTCGGATCAAGACGCAGCTCTCATCAAAGACGTTGCGGAAGCGCTTCGTACAAACGACGACCCATCGGCCATCGTCCCTATCGTCCTCACCAGCGCAGTAGACGGCCGAGGAATCGGCACACTCCACGCCTTACTCCGGAGCCTACCTGTCCCCCCTACCCCAACGTCGCACGACTACATCGGTGCAGCCTTGAACCCGGAACAGCCCGCCTGCCTGTTCCACGTCGAAGATAAATACAGCCTCCCCGCCTCCTGCGCTCTTGCCACCAGCGACGCGGATCAGCAAACCGATCTAGGAACGGTAGTCGCGGGGTATCTAAGGTTTGGCAGCCTGTCGATCGGGGACAAGATCGTGGTTGGCCCTTTTCCTTCCGAGGATGCTGCCGGCTCACCACCGCGTGACCAGTCCCCGGCGGGAAGTTATGGGCTTTCTTTGTCGCATCCGTCGTCTAATGAACTGAACCGGATCGCTGCTAGGAATGCGGTTTCTGCTTCGGCGATTAAAGGGGAGTGGCACACTGCGAGTATTGTGAGCATACATAACTTGAGGCTGCCGGTGCAGACGCTTGAGGCGGGGCAGGTTGGGTCTATTGGGATTATTTTTGATCAGGTCAGGGGTGAGGATGGCGGGGTTCCTATGGGGACGCCGAGGTTGAGGAAGGGGATGGTGTTGGCGGTGCCGAGCCAGCATATGGTTTCTTCTGGGCTGTCGCTTCAGGCTGTTAGTGGGTTGACGGCGGTGTTTGACGGTGATAATGCTTCTGTTAGCGAGCTGACGGTGGGGAGTTTGGTGAATATCTATGTTGCTAGTGTGAGGACCGCGGCGAGGGTGTCACGGGTGTCGAGAGTGCAAGCTCCAGGAAGGAGAGACAAGGGGAGGTCGCCAACGGATGATATGGATGACGTATTTGGCCTAGGGGGAGATGACAACGCCGCTCAGCAAGGGCAGTCGGAGGTGAGGGTTGGGGTTGAGAATGGGGAGGTGGAGGTTCAGCTGGATTTGATGAATACACGGGAGTGGGTTGAGCTTGGGAGTAAGATTTTGGTGCTGGAGGGGAGGAATAGGGATCGGTCGGGACTGGAGGGGTTCGTAGGGAAGGTGGTTGAGATTTCGGAGTGATGTAGGAGATGGGGGAGGGGGTTAGCTGAGATTTTGGATATTCGTGTCGGGCTATCTGGTTTTTTGGCTTGCTTGTTTTGGATGATGATTTGGGTTTTCTTTTTTGGAGGAGAGATGATTGGTATGGCAGATTTGGTTACTATATATGTCTAGAGTAGTGTATACATTTATATTGTTGTTGTTTTGAGATTTCATTTTCCAGCCGTTGGCGAGGAGGATTGTGGTTCACAAGAACTAGAAGCAGACACCACATTTTCATAGTTTGGATATATCATAGATGAATTAAAACTATAAAAAACATGATGACTTTCTCACCCATATACCAGTTTAACCTAGCGCAAGAAGCCAGATAAGAAAGTTGTGTAAGTGCCTGGGAAAAGAGAGGTTAAAAAGGCCAAAAACATACAACACCGAGGATTCCCCAGTGGTCACCCACCTGAGTACTAGTTCGGCGTTCAGTTATTTGACGAGGGCAGAGCGGACGGGATGCCGTATTTTCAACTGACTATGGTCGTATGTGATGGTTGACGTTGAAACCAACCATTATAACTTCCGAAAGTCTTGTGGTGCTGGGTTCTGAACGTAGTAGAAGCTATCACGGCTTTCGGGACCGTGGGGGGCGATGAAAACGGTTCGAGAAAACTCCCTATAGTAGGAAGAAAATAAACGTGTTGCATCATAACACCTACCTATTTATTGCCTTTGACTTTCCTTTATATATATATCCACTCGAGACTCGAGCAGCAGCAATCTGACAAAAGCAAAACCATCATCAGAGCCTTGATTCCCAAATGGGAGAAAACACATACACGCACACACACACACATACACACACACACACACACATATACACACACACACACACACACACACACACATATACACACACATACACACACCCTGACAAAAAAAAGCTCACCAGCCTACACAGAAGTGTAGACCAGCTACGAGAAACCTTGTTCTTACCTTGCTTGACGACTGCTCGACTCCCCACATATGCGAGCAACGCCGATGGCAGTGGGGCAGTACAGCAAGAGAACAATCTTTTTTCTCCCCCGCTCGCTCGAGGAATTGAACTCCAGTGCTATGCCACAGTCAATCAGATGTAGGCAAGAGAATTTTTGACCCCCCTTCTTGTGGCCGGGAGGAGAAGGGAAAAGGCGGGTTTATATAGCTCTCTGTTGCCAAGCGGAATGGAAACTGGCAACACATTGTACTCAAGGTATATACAGCTCTGCATATATACACCTAGGGTTGACAGCCACGTCTACTCATGAGCAGCAACCCTCTCCCCCACCCAAGCCCTCAGCTCCTCGGGTCCCATTGTCACCCTCTTCCTCGACCCAGTAACAGCAGACATGTCAACACTGAGAGATTTACCCTCCACCTCTGAAGCCCCAATAGTAACCACCACACTCACTCCCGCACTAACAGCCTCTGCCTTCTTGACAGCAATCGGTCTCGCGCTGGTATCAAGATCAACCGCAAAATGCGTCGGAGTAACATCCCCATCCGCGATCCCCAACAACCTCTCCCTCACCCGAGTAGCCCACTCCACCACCGGCTCGGTATCATTCAAAGTAATAATCTTGATCTGATTTGGGTTCAACCACAACGGGTACTTCCCATCATAGTGCTCAATCAACAACGCCATCAACCTCTCCACAGACCCCAGCACCGCCCGGTGTATCATCACCGGTCTCACCGGCCCAAAGCTCGCCAGCAACTCCGGGTCAGTAGTCGTCTCCCCCTTTTGTTCCAGCTCCGGCGCGGGAGCGATATACTCCAACTCAAACCTCTTAGGCAGCTGAAAATCAAGTTGTATCGTCGCAGTCTGGTGCTCCTTCCCATGACTATCCCTCAAGACAATATCAATCTTTGGTCCATAAAACGCCCCATCTCCCTCATTAACCGTCCAGTCCGTCCCGCTCTTGTCCAACGCCCTTTTCAAGGCATTCTCTGCATTTTCCCAATCTTCCAGTGAACCAATGTATTGTTCTGGTCGGGTAGACAACGCCAACCGATACGGCCCCAATCCAAGGGTGGCATAAGTATGCTTGACAAACTCCAGCGACTTTTTAATCTCCTCCTCTATTTGAACGGGACGACAGAAAATATGCCCATCATCCTGGTGGAACCTCCTCACACGAGTGAGGCCGGTGAGGGAGCCCGTGTTTTCGTTTCGGTGGAGAGGGGAGAAGTCGGCGTAGCGGATGGGGAGGTCGCGAAAGGAGCGTTTCTGACTGGAAAAGATGAGGCAGTGGCCGGGGCAGTTCATGGGTTTGAGGCCGTATTCGCGGTCGGTTTCTTCGGTTTCTTCCGGGGATGCGTGGCGGGCGCCGGTGACGGTGTACATGTCCTGGGCATAGTTTTCGAGGTGGCCCGACTTGGCCCAGAGGTCTTTTTTGTAGATGAGGGGGGTGATTACTTCTTCGAAGCCGTAGCGGACGTATTGGTTGCGGAGGAAGGAGACGAGGCGGTTGAAGATGCGGGTGCCCGAGGGGAGGAAGAAGGCGGAGCCGGGGGAGTAGATGGAGGTGGTGAAGAGTTTTTGGTGGAGGCCGAGGGTTCGGTGGTCTGGGGGTGTTTTTTCTGGTGCTGGTGGTGGTGGTGGTGGTGTTTTCTTGGATGGTTTGTTGGATGGTGGGGTGGTGGTTTGGCTGGCAGCGGGGGTGGTAGCTTCACATGTCGAGCAGCTTCGGAGCTGGAGCTGGAGCTGGAGCTGTCGGGTGGGTAGTGGTGCTTTTTGTGATGGTCTGAGGTTCCTCGTTAGGGAATGGGTTGGCCATCTGGCTACCCTCTGTGGAAGCATCTTGCCGGCCGGGCGACCGTTTTACTCCAACAAGGCTTTGACGTCGTCTCGACTTCTGCTCACTCGACGATGGAACAATTCGATATGCCCAGATTGGCGCTTGGGTTTTCGAGATGCACAGGCCACCTCGTCGATCACGGTGGACAACTGGCGGCGGGCCATTCCTCTATTGGCTAGCCCACCCCCCGGAAGCTAGGGATTTATGGGGATGCTACAGGGGTGACCTGGCGTGGCAGTGGAGAAGCGAGACAGCCCATCCATCCAAATGATGCTCCCCCACATCCGAGCAACAACAACATCCTCTTGCTTCAACACTACCTGTTGCATTGGGCACCTAACTGCATTTTTTGCCCCGATTACAGTACCACCATGTTCGTTCTAGTTTTTTAGTTTTCTTGAAACCTACATATAACAATCATTGTTTACTGGCATCAAAGCGCCCGTCGTTATCCTCTTGGTTCTGCTGTTGCCTTGTCGTGACTCACTTATTAACCACGCTATCGTTCCCCTTCTGATTTGAAGCAATATCGGGTAGCGACAGACTACCGAATCATCCCTGCTCCCGAGTGACGTACATATAGGCCTGCCACGTCGCGTCTGCCTTTTAATTATTTTTCTTCCCCTCCAGGCGACACCGCGTTTGTTCCCCTCGCCCAACGCGACAAACAATCATGGCCATCACTCGAAAGCAGGAGCGCGAGGGTTCGTACCGACCTGAAAGTTCATGGCGTATGGTGGAGGGCAGCGAGACGGGCAGCTTTGCCTACGACGAAGAGATTGTTCCCTCCAACAGCGACCCTTCCAACTCGTTTGATTCACAGCCTGTCAGCATTGGAGCCTCGCAGCCATGGAGCATTGGTGGCTCGCAGGACGAGAGCATCGAGACATATCTCAGCAAAGCCGAGAACGATGAGCAATTTATCCTCAAGTCGCCCTTTCGCCCGTCGGTGCCACAATCTGTGAGGCATTCCTCGAAGGAACAACACCGTGAACCAGGGCCCGAGTTTGTCATGCCCAAGGTTGAGGTCGAGAGTCCAACTGAAGAGGGGGGCAGCGCCTGGTCCTCGTCAACTATTAAATCTCCAAAGAGACCAACACCACCACCCGGGCTACGGAAGCGTCTTGGCATGGTCAAGGAAAGTCCTAGAGTTCGAGGCCGACGACAAAGTATGAGACAGTCAGGGGAACTGGAACGCCCCGTCCCGAATGATGGCATTCTCGGTTCAGTATTCTCCTGGATGCTTGACGTGATTGGGCTTGCGTTTTGGGCCATCAAGTATCCAATCGGTTTCCTGCTGGCCGTCTATGTTTTATCTGGCACCACAATCATCGCCAAGAACATGGTCACCAAGTCGCTCGCAGTGTCTCTTTCACCGCTGTGCCGACTCCCTGGTGTCTCTTACCTGAACGTACCTTTTTGCGGACCCAACAAGTCTGAAGACGACAAGCCCGCAAACGTCGACTTTGACAGCTTGGTCGACGCCCAAAGCCTTCTGGAGCAGGTACTGGAAAGGACCGTGGAAGGCGTCACGCTCCCACTCGACATCAAGCGTTCCGAAGCCTCCATTCGCGATTTGCGCACCATCGTCCGGCACAGCAACCTCAAGGGGAAGCAAGAGCTCGTTCTTGAATTTGACGGCTACATTGACACTGTTCGTTCGGTTGTCCACGAGCTCAGCAGCTTCAACGTCCACGTTGGGTCTACCGTTGACTCGGTCATCAGCATGAACCGCTGGACAGCCCGCCAGCTCGACACCTTGGAGGGAGACAATGTCCTCAAACCTAGGATTGAGAACAACGACCCCTGGCTCAGCCAAATGGTTGAGTGGGTTTTGTCTCCTTTCCAACCTGTGGTCTTTACGGAAGACCATCTGAAGGATACCTACCTCCGCCACGCCTCCCACGTCCAAGACAGAATCGCCAGCCTCATTCTCGAAGCTCAGACCGTCTTGTCGTCTCTTACCAAGGCGGAGGACCACCTTGAAATCATCCATGAGGTCGCCTACCGCAGCACAGAGGAGGTCAAGACCTCGCGTCAAGATATCTTGTACACGCTCTGGACTCTGGTCGGGGCGAATAATCAGAAACTAAAGGACTTCAAGTCGCAGTTGAGTGTTCTTGGTCAAATTGAGACGCAGAGGTTAAAGGCGGTGAAGCAGGTTACGGGGCTGGTGTCGGATCTGATCAAGATTCAGGCTGAGATTCAGGGGTTGAGGGATGATGTTTCGGCGGCGGAGCTGGTGCCGAGCGTGCCGTTGAGTGTGCACATTGCGACGATTAACAGTGGGGTTGAGAGGTTGGATAGTGCGCGGGCGAGGTTGAAGGCTATTGAGGCGGAGAGGGTTAGGGAGGTGGTGGGGCGGGGGAGGGAGGGGGGGGAGAAGTTGATTGATAGTAAGAGGTGGTGAGGGGGGAGTGGGTGAGAGGGATGGGTTTTTGGACTTGGTCGGTTTGGGAGGGGGCGGCGTCGGTTGGGTTATTATGGGTAAAGGGATATGGGGGGATATGGGATGGGATTTTTGGAATTGAAGACCTCCCAGAGGATCGGGATAGGGGGATTCAGAACAGAAACATATGGGATGGAATTTTGGATGGTATGATAGGAGAGGGAGGGGATATAACAGATACCCGAAATTTATTGTGGCTTGTTTGTAACTTTTTGGGTAGCATGTTTTCTAGTTTTGCTTGTGGTTAGTTTAAGGGAACATGGCGAATGTTTATGAATATCTACTCAAAAACTGCAAAGTTATACCTCGAAATGGGTTTCGACTCTGTTAGGTGCGTGTCTGTATATTGAGAAGTTTACCTGATGTGACTGATCTAGGTATAGAAGGAGAATGGTCTTTGGGTTCGTCTCTTTAAACTGGTTATAGACGACCTTCGCCTGGCAAGAGGCATTCACGGTGTTGAGAGGCAACGGCGATCGAATGGTGTTGTTCGCGCCGGTAGCTCATCCTGTTTGTGTTAGGTTGCTTACTGTATCTCGCTATGGGACTTCGTTTGAGGTGTTGTTGACTGATGGTAATGATGGTGTGGTCGCTGACTGGGCATTCATGGGCGTCATAGGTAGGTACCAGGCGATGGTTTTAACCAATCTTGTAGGTGTGCTTTTGGCTAATAATATCTAATGGACGGGAGAGAAGGAGGTGGAAGGCTGCTTATGGGAAGGCGGGTCGGCGTCGGGATGGTCGGCTTGAGGGACTGTTTTCTCTCGCGGTGGTGACGAGAAGGGTTATCAAGCCGGAGATGTGATTGCCTTCGGGGAGGCACCTAGGCGAAGATGGAGGTTGAACAGAAAATAGAACACCCACGACCCGGGGACATGGTTCTCGAACGATGGGGCACTAGCCGCAGCCACGGGGGTTGGGCCATAAGATATTTTTGGATAGGCCTAGCTAGGTAGTAGGTAGTTGGCGTTTGAACCAGTGTGAACTAGCGGGCCTTTTTTTCAGATGGCATGATCAGTGATGTTTTAGGACGTGGGTTCCATTGGAAGGGGGGCAGCAAACGGGCTTCATCGACAACCGTCTATGGCAGGACACCAAGGTAGCCCTGGTCCATAAATGATGCCATTCATAGATGAGGGTTCCATCTCGAGCCACCCAGTTGAGGTCCGGGTCCATGTTTAGATCATAGCCGGTCTGTGAAGGCTCATTCTGTTTTCATGCCGTCTCTCACAGGCATTTAAGGCTGTCTCTTATCGAGGTTTAGGTACCCAGGATTAGATCAAGCCTGGCTTAGGAAATCCATCCCGTCCCTCCCGTTTCTCACAGACATTTCAAGGCTGACCGGTTAACGTTACCAGACCGGGAGAATTGCAAAGCTTACCTAGCACCAGGTTTACCATCTCGAGCCGCGCTGTCGATGGTAGTGGCTCCAGGTTTAGATCAAGATTGGCTTGGGAAGAACCATCCCGCCTCTGCCGTCCCTCACAGACATTTCAAGGCTGACTGACGGCAACACGGTTCGAGATGCAAGTTTGACATCTGTACTCATCCACGGCATAAAGCATGAAAGCACAAAGTATGACTAGACCACGATATTTCCCCCCCCCCCGTCTTATAGGCCACGGTAGGTAGTATAACGTGGCATGCATATGCACTCCAGATTTCTAGAGCGGGAGCTATTCTAAACAGATTATATCATAGGGTCAGAGAGAAGTGTTATATGTGAACAGCAACAGCCGAACGGGTGCCCTGGCTTCCGATGCAGGATAGAGGCATGTTTTGCTCGCTTGAGGGGGGAGGGTAATATCAACAGTGTTGATGAGAGGCGTGGATGGGGACGGCCCGGAGGGTGGTGTAACTCTTGCCATGCGTTTTGGACATTGAACGCGAGAGAGGCATCACCACAACGGATTCTTGGATTGGAAATTGAGATGGACATGGACACGGCAAGAGACTGGACAAGGCAGACTTCTGAAACGCAGCCATCATCCCGTCTTATCACTGACGAGGGCATCAACGGTCTGTAGGCGCCTCTTTTACCGCCATGCCGGGCTCAATGATGAAGATATCAGCAAGCGCGAGGAACCGCGGTGCTGGGCGTGATGGCGGCAAAGCTGCGAGTTGGTCACTCTTGAAGAAGGAAGCTAAAGAATTCTCTGGGACGGAATGTGGTATCTCCAGTACACCATCTGGTGAAGATTTCCGGTACGGAAGCCGCTCAAGACAAGGCGGGTAGTAAGCAGTGACTGATCGTCTCACTCCCGTTGGTTGAGATCTGATGCCGCACTCGCACTCAGAAAAGAGGTTAGCGGCGTGGGTAGAGAAAATGATCTGATCTCATCACCAATTAGACAAAGTGCCGCCCTCCTCCAGCCTTGTGCCCCTCCTTCCAGAGAGAACGGCGGTCTGGGCGAAAGCCCACGTTGGGTTGCTCCTCACTCGGAGTTTGGAAAGATGAGAGAAGCCCACCAGCGAATAACACGCACTTCCGCACCCTCTTCCCAAAAGTCACGGAGAAGAAAGTCGAGCGCGCGGTGTGAGCAGAGGCAAGTGAAGGGCGTCTAACTGCAGAGTGATTTGGTCGCTGATTGGCTGGGGGTTTCCAGGGTGTCACCAAAGGAATCTATTTCGAGCGGCTATTTCCCCTCTTTTGACCACCGTCCACTCACAAGGCACCACCAACACGTCGCTCTCGGCCCCCAGCGCTTAAAAATACAGCATCCCACTGCAGACGGAAACAAGAGCTCCCATAGCGCACTGCATGAGACTGTGTAGAAGCAACGCGCTTGTACCGGGGTATTCTAGCTATCACAACATGTACTGTGGTACGACCTCCTGAATAAAACGATTTTGGTCCCTCTCTCTCTTGTTCCATTTTGTGCACTGGTTGCTCTTGCTTCCTGGTCCAATATCGCCAATTGTTGTTGTTGTTGCCGTCGACAGTGTTGATCCATCGCTCCATAATGTCTCGATAGCAGGTCTACAGGTACTTCTGGAATTGCTGTGCGACTTGTGTTCTGCCGGTTCGCGACACGGAAACGTGGAAAGTGTAGGATACTGAGAAAGGAAGGGAAAAAGAAGCATTAGAGAAGGCTAGGAAACACAGCATAGCCACGACACCGCATATCGCCCACACACCATGTCGGCACCACCACCTCAGGGGCCGGGAGGCTTCTCCCTCTTCCCAAATACTACTGCCAGACCACCGTCGAGGAGTCAGAACCAGCAGAGACCACCGACTAGGTCAGGGACACCTCAGGAGGGGCCGTCCAATTCGACAGAGGCATCGCCTCCTCGTGGTCCGAGGATACGGAGGGACTCTTCAGTCAGGGAAGGAAAGCAGAGGGTTGCATCAACCAATCCATGGCAACATGCTCTTGACGCTCGAGAATCTCAACGACGGCAATATCCCCAGGAGAGCGAGGCCGGGCCGTCCAATGCTGTACCTGTCCCGGACCCCGTGGTTGAGACGGCATGTGCTCAGCCGGTGAGCGATCCACCGCAGCGATGCGAGACAGCCTTCTCCGAAGCGCAGACTCTTGTCAGGAGTAACAGCGCTCGATCTCGAAGCTCAATTGCCAAACCACCACTCACATACGCCCCGGCTGGTCAATCTTCTTCTTCAGGAGGACCATCTTCTTCGTCCCATCAAAACCCACCACAACTTCGCTCCATCTTTCCCACCTACAACCCCGAGCTTCCTCTGGACAGACAGGAGTACTATCCAAAAGAAGCCTCCCCAACCCGCATTCCCCAAGGAGCCATCTCCCGTCCTCTCTACTCCCCACGACGAGAGCGCGCCCCAACAGTCACCAGCAACCACAACCCTCAATCACCCCCCCAAGGACCAATCCAGTCCCCAGCGCCCACCACAACCTCCTCCCGCTGGCCCCGCCACCAGGAACCGGCCGTGATCCCGCCCGTCTCCTCAACAGAAGAACTGCGCTCCCTCTGGAAAGTAACCAACGGCTGGAAAGCCTCCTCCCTCGAAGGCCGCCCCTTCTGCCTCAAACTCACCACAACCCCGGACGCCCCAGTCTACACCCTCTCCTCCTCCACCTCGCAACCCTTCTACTGCCTCCGAATCGACCCAACCTCCGCCTCCGCCCTCGTCTCCCTCTCCCGCTACGACCCAAACAAACCCTTCAAACAATCCCCCCCCTCCCCAAACAGCGGCTCCCCCTCCCAATCCCCAACCCCAGGTGGCGTCTCCCAATCGGCAAACATAATCAACTCCTCCCCCTCCACGCCCCCCTCCTCCACCTCCCTCCGAACAAGCATGTCCCTCCGCACAAGCAAATCCACCCGCTCCCTCCAACACAACGCCAAAAACTGGCTAGAAGTCCTGACAACCTCCCTCACTCCCCCCGGCCTGAGGAACGAAAACGACGGTTTGGTCGCCCAGTTATGGCCCTTCCGCCGCAGCACGCCTGGTAGCCGACCGCTCCAACGACGCAACAACCGTCGCGCTCGCACAGCAAGAATCCGCGCGGTTAGTCTTCGATCCCGATTCGGGCAACCACTTCCTCGTCCACCCCGCCTTAGCCATGCCCTTTTGCGTGACGATAGAGAGAAACCCGGTTTATTCAAGAACAGAATACACCCTCGAGCACCTCGAATCGCCCGTCCACCTCGCCAAACTCACCCGCGACGGGACAGGGCAGGGTTGGCTGGAAGTCGACACCTCCATCGCGGCCAAGATCGAGGCGGTGTACCTGGTTGATGTTGTTGTTGCTGCGTTGGTGCTGGTCGCGCACGGGGACGACCAATATACCGCCGGTGTCGAGGTCTTCGAGCCGCCTCCGGTTGTTTTTGGTGGGGGGAATGGTTCTGTCATCTCCGGCGACCGTCGCTCTTCACGGTCGTCCAGACGGGCAGGGGGCGATTCCCGTGCGAGCATGAGAAGAGAAGAGAAACAACGGAAGAAAGAGGCCAAGAAGGCGGAGAAGAGGTCTAAAAGCCGATCCAGCAAGAAGAGGATGGAGCAGTTCGAGATTGACCTCGAGAGCCAGGATAGTGAATACGGCAAACGATCGGTGAAAGAAAAGGAGGAGAAGTTACCTGCTGTGTTGAGGGCGTTGGTGTGGCTGATCAAGATTTTCTTCAAATGCTTGATTGGGAGTCTAGCGCTGGTGTTTAAATGTCTCGGGGGAATCATCAACGGGTTGGCGAGATGTTGTGGGTTAGGGAAGCTATAGGTGTTTCTTTCATGTCGATATTTGATTCCACCGGTTGGGTTTTTTTTGGGTCAGGCAGGACAGGATATGAACTCATGAATTCTGGCGTCGGGTATATATCTCAGGTTCTAATATCAATATCTCCCTCCCCCTTTTCCCCTCAGAGTGAAGCCAGACTCTCGCTCTGTTTGGAGAGGGAAAAACAAACGATGGGTACTAGTGGCAAAAACGTACATTACAAAAACAAATCAAAGAAAACCATCTCCAGCCCAGAGATCACCTCTTCCTCTCCCTGACCTTGATCCTCCTCCCCGCCTTCGTAACCCCCCCGCTCGTCGCCGTTTTCGCCATCTTCGCCTGTGTAACCTCCAGTTCCAACTCGGCATCCGTCAACGCCTTGAGCTTTTTCCTCGCCTCCTTCAACTTCTTAGCCAATTTCTCCAAATTCCGCTCCTTCCTCACCCTCTCTTCATCATCCTCATCATCACTCTCCTGTTCCCTCTCCTGCCTTTTCCTTCCGTCCACCACCTCCTTCCGCTCCTCAACCCCCTCACAAAAAACAATCTTCTTCACTTTCTTCGGTTGTCGCCCTCCCATATCAAACTCATCCTCACTATCCTCCTCCTCTTCCCCCCCGCCCGCAAGCACCCACCTCTCCTCCAACCCCCTCACCTCCTTGGCAACAATATTCCTCACAGTCCTCACATACCCCAAATCCTGCGTCTTGAGCAGCCTGACTAAATCCACACCCATAGCCTTGTTTCCCCTATCCCCCGCTACCTTTCCATCAAACCCTTTTCCCGCAGTGAGAGAAGACGACCCGGCCGACTTGCGGGACATCATGCCGAAATAAAACTCATCTTCGTTCTTCTCGGCGGCTTTCTCCCGGAGGGATTTGAGGACTGTTTGCTTTTTTTTGTAGTCCTTTGCGCGTTTTTGATAATCTTTTTTCTTTTCTAGGAGGCCGAGTTTGGCGCGCTCGAGGGGCTGGGCGCGTTCGCGGTGGGAGCGGCGTTGGACGCTGTGTTATTTACTGGTTAGCATTTGAAAAAAGGATGAGGAGGGGGAGGGGGGGAAGGGGTTACCTGTTCCGTAGGGAAGACATGGTGATGGTTTGGGGTTTGCGACTTTTTGGGTTGCGGTTCTGTTGACTTTCTTATGCAACTTTTGTGATGGAATCGGGTTGATTGATATCGCTGTCGCTGTCACAACTGAAAAAGTGCGACAGTGAAGGTGGAAGTAGAGTGATCGAATAATCGATTGATAGCGAGATCGTCGCTCTTCAACAGCGAAAGCAGCGGGCGGTCAGGATTTCTGGCGGGCGCTTGCTCGACAGACGGCAGAACCAAAATTTGAGAGCTGCGCAGCTGCGATAAGATAAGACTTTGGCAGCAGGTTTGGGTGGGGTCTCCGAACTCCACTGCGGGTCGAGATCCAGACCACCAAGGGTTCGAGATCCACTTTCAATGTGCGCTTTTTGACGACGTCATATTCGAGATGTCAATTTCAGGAGATGTTTTGGGGGAATATCAAAAGTCTGCTGTGTTCCATTGATAGCGAGTGTTTTAGCGATTGTCCATCTGGCTTATAGTCCAGATGTAAGTAGAGTATATAGGTCAGTCATCAATCATTCCCCTCCCCAACGCCCACATCCCAAACACCACAAAGACTCCAACAAAAACAAATCAACACATTCCCTTCCCCTCTACCCTACGCTTCCCCATCCCCCCACCCCTCACCACCTTTGCAAAAAAATACAGCCCAAAAGCCACCACACTAACCGGCACGGCAACCGCCCAATACATCCAAAACCTCTCCCCCCCGGGCGCAAACCAATCCTCCATCCCAAACAAGCTCGCCACAAACCCAAGCGGTATAAACACCAACCCCACCACCGTCAACGCCTTGACGCTCGTCGCCTCCTGCCTGCTCAACACCTGCTCCTCCACCGCCTGCCTATTCCCCGCCATCCCCGCCAGCCCAGTGATACTACTGCTCAAAAGTTCGACCCTCCTCCTCACATCCTTCAACGCCATGTACAAAAACTGAAAATCTGCCTCGGAAGACGAACCACTGCCAGACAAAACGTTCGGTGCCTGAAACGGAATCCGACACTGTATCATGATCGACTCGAGATCAATACAATAATACGACAACCTCCGCTCATACGACTGCACATCTGACCACTGTTTCTCTACCGCGGTGGTGTTGAAGTACTCGAGATTCTCCTGCCTCGACATGCTATGCTGCACGTGAGAGATGTACGTCTGCAAAAAACCGACGTGTTGGCGGTAATGGCTTGCGACGATCTTTTGCGCGAGGGTCAAGACCAGGTCGGTGCCGTGGCTGTCGAATAAATCCCAGTGGTGATCGAGGTAGAAGCACAAGTCGTCGAGGAGTGTCGTTCGGGGCGGGCCGCCGCGGTGGAGGTTCTTCATCTGTCGTTGGTGAGGGATGAAGTCGGGGTACCCCCCCTGGTGGAAGCGCGTGATGGGGGAGACGGGGATCGGGTTGTAGGCTTCGTAAGAGGTCCCTACGTATCGGAGGGGGGGGTCGGTGATGACGATGCAATCCCAGCCTGTGCCATTTTCTCGTGGGCGCCGCCAGATGGAGCACTTCCTGTGGAGGCAGACTGTGTCGGCGAATTTACCGAGGATTCGAGTAGTTGTGACGGTGCGCCCGGTTTCTGCGCAAAAGACGCGAAAGTTGCTTTGGAGGTTGTTGGGGAGGGAGATGAGCTGGTAGTATCTCATGGTGACATGCTCTTTTTGGACGCATGGGAGCGAGATGTTGTAGTAGGCGTCGTTGGACTTGAAGGCTTCGGGGGCGTTGTCTCGTTCGTGGTCGACGAAGAAGGCGGAGTGGATGTTGAAGTGTGTGCCCAGGGTGCCGATGTGGGCTGGGGCTTGGCCCTCCATGATGATGATTCGGCGTCCATCTGGGCCTGAGGCGGGTGATTCGTCGGTCAAGGAGAGTCTGAACTTTGCTGGGTCGCTGCACTGCCACGGCTTTCTGGTGAAGGGAGAGCCCGCGGATGGGGACTCTAGCACGGCGATTCTGGTGTTTTTGAAGGGCCAAGGTATGTTCTTGAGTTCGAGTCTGGGGTCTCTACGTCTCAACCTAGGCTCGGACGAGGCGAGACTCTCGATGACGTTTCGGTACTGCTGGCAATCGGCAAGCCAGACGCTGCCCCCTTGGCTTCCTTGGCTAGACTGACTGTCTTGCCTTGCAACGGAAAGCTTGGGGGCATGGTTTGGGATCATGTTGAATATCCTGGCTTGCTCCTCGGAGATGCTGTGAGCACCAAGACCACAGTGGAGGCTGTTCCTCCCGTACTTAAAGAAACGAAATCCCTTGTCAAGGCATATGGTAAGAGATTCAGAGGCCCGAGTGAGGCTGCCGAGTCGGGCGGTCCCCTCCATCGAAGGGACGTCCGTCTCATTAAAAACGCCCGGTGAACTTAACCGGCAAGGTTTAAACCTCATCATCAACATGACCAACGAAGTAATTGGCTGGTCGAGCCGATACTGTTGCCAAGACCAAGTCCTAGAAGAGGGGAGCAGCGCGATGGGGCAAGCAAAACAACGACATAGCGGTCATCTGATATTCCTGTTTGAGAGTTCCAGATGATGTCGTTTGGCTATTCGTTACGTGAGGCCATGTCAAGGTGTGGTAGGTGTGAAGGTCTGGGACCAATAGGATCAACTCCGGCCAGAGCCTTCTTGTCAGTTCGGGAGTTGGAAGTCTATGTGCCATGGACGCCTGCGCTAAATCGAATGTATGCTGGTGCATCTCAGCTCTTGGAGGCAGAGCCTGACATCGTCGTTTTTGGTTTCATGTTTCCCCAACTTGAAGGCGTCCAGTCTGCAAGTCAGCCTAACCCCGTGAGTTTATGATGAGACTATTGGTCGTATGCTCTTATCTGACGTCTTGGATATTGATACTGGAGCATTTATCTCCTTGTTGCCCCGAGATCTGGGCAAACACTGCCACTGATGCCATGTGGCCCCCCGCACTGGAGAATCTGGGGTCGGATTTGGGGGAGTTTGAAGCCCGCTGTCGTCCTCTCTCCAAGAATTTTGGTCTTTTTAATTTGTGTTGTTTTGTTTTCCAATCATCGTTGAGATGAAACAACATTGCAGCTGAAGGGTGGGACGGTCTCGCCTTTCCCTCCCAGGTCGAACCCGGCTGTCTGGGTTCAGATTTCCTTGGAGCTGCCTTAGCGCCGGCTGAATCCCGCCGTCGACTTCCACCGGAAGTTATTCAATGCCGGGCATTTCGGACAGTTTCACGACTGCCGCTGCATTTCATAGCGGTATGCAACCTCGGACAGCCCAGAGAGCACTCCGCGTATCCTTTCCTATTGTTCTCGAATGTCCCCCCCCCCCCTATTCCCTCGAAATTGGTGATGCTCGTATCAATTCACAAACAGGGCTCACAGCCACTATAAATACCGGAAATCGGCACTAACAAGATCGCCAAGCATGTCGATTCTCCACAGTTACAGGGCACATCGCAGCCTGTCAGGGGCAAGCTCTCCATTTCTGTGAGCCGCTATTCGACCCGGACGAGCAACCCGTTGGAAGCTTGTTGAGTTACCCGGCAGGTTTTTGGATGCACTTTTGTTTTCATTGCAGCTGACGTGTTTCTCTGACAATCTCCTTTTACTGTTGCTCCACCGCTGCGCCTTGGGCTCATTCATTCACTTACTTTTCTTCATCATTTTCATCTCTCGCTCACCTATTCTTTCCCAACCAGGTCATCCAGTGACCTCTTGATGGTTCCCGTCCCGCCTCTCACCGTCGCCATCACTTGCATTTGGGTGGCTAAAGGGGAGCAATGGCCATCCTAACCGCCCGCAGGTTTCAACGCCTAGCTCTGTTGACGGTGGTCGCTCTTGTTTTCTATATACTCCTCGACCAAGCAGACTATGTTGCCATTCCTATGGTGCCAAAAACGGGGCAATATGTCCAAAGCACTTACGACTGGGCAAGACGCCGGATGAAATACCCGTTTGATGAGTCCAAACTCACCAAGCTGCCAGAGGGGATCCCACAAGAGCTTCCCCGCATCCAGTATGACTTCTCCCAGGATGAAACCAGCGAGTCTCACATCAAGACTCAAAAGGAACGACAGGAGGCTGTGAAGCAGGCCGCAAAGAAGTCATGGAACGCCTATCGAAAATACGCCTGGGGCCGGGATGAGCTCCTCCCTGAGAAGCTCACTGGAAAAGACACCTTTGCTGGATGGGGTGCTACGCTGGTGGACTCGTTGGACACGCTGTGGATCATGGGATTGAAGGACGAATACAAGGAGGCGGTCCAAAAGACCGCTACCATCAACTGGGACAAGACGACCTCTTCACATTGCTCGCTTTTCGAAACGACGATCCGGTATCTGGGTGGTCTCCTCTCAGCATACGATCTCAATGGCGACCAGGTCCTCCTCGACAAGGCCGTTGAGCTGGGCGATATGCTCTACGCCGGCTTCGACACCCCCAACCACATGCCAGCAAACAGCTTCAACTTTCGTGAGGCGAAGGCGGGAAGTCTCAGACCCAGCATGGGCGAGTCTTCTGCTGCAGCCGGAACCCTGTCTCTCGAATTTACTCGGCTTGCCCAGCTGACTGGGGATCCCAAGTATTTCAACGCCATTTCTGGGGTGACGCGCGCCCTTGAGAAGACGCAGGACGACACAAATCTCCCGGGAATGTGGCCAGTGTTTATTGACGTCTCTCGCAACGAGCCCGAGAACCCTATCAGTGCGAAGGGTAGCTCTTTTAGCCTGGGCGCTTCTGCCGACTCGGCCTACGAGTACTTTTCCAAGATGTACGTCCTTCTCGGTGGCCTCGATCCAACGTACAAGAAACTTCACATGAAGTCCATGGCCACCGCTCGCAACCACCTCCTTTTCCGGCCCATGCTCCCGGATTTGTACCCTGCCACACCGCCTGATGTGCTGTTGTCGGGTAATGTCTATGCTAATGGTCAAGACATTATCGACCTCCAGCCTCAGGTGCAGCACTTGGGGTGCTTTGCGGGTGGAATGTTTGCCTTGGGTGGGAAGCTCTTCCATGAACCCGCCCACGTCAAGATTGGCGAGCAGCTCGCTCGTGGGTGTGCCTGGGCGTATGAAGCGTTTCCTTCTGGGATCATGCCTGAGGTTTCAGAGATCATTCCCTGCCCTGCTCCCTCTTCTGCGCCTTCATCAAAGGACGAAGAAGAGGAGGAGTTTCCCCGGTGCAAGTGGGATGATGCAACCTATAAAGACGCCAACACCGCCCCTGGCCGGTATCCCAAGCCTTTCAGGGCTGTCCAGGACCCTTCGTATCTCCTCCGGCCTGAAGCGATCGAGTCTATCTTTATTGCTTACCGCATCACTGGCAAGAAGGACTTGCTCGATATCGCCTGGCGCATGTTCACGGCTGTTCAAAAAGCGACCGAAACAAACGAGGCGTACACGGCTATTTCAGACGTCAATGTTGCCCCGGGTGAAGAGCAGGCGGATGCTCATGGCCGGGGTGGGACGAGGTCAAGAACCAAGAACTCGATGGAGAGCTTTTGGATTGCCGAGACGCTGAAGTACTATTATCTTATCTTCTCTGAGCCGGACCTCATCAGTTTGGATGACTATGTTTTTAATACCGAGGCGCACCCGTTGAAGATTCCCAAGCCGGGTAAGGGGGCGGAGGGGAAGGAGGGGTTGGATACGGAAAAGGAGGCATAAAAAAGGACAGGTGCACATGGGATGGAGGGTAGAGCAGCATATACATCACGCATGAATAGAATTTCATCTTTTAGAGTTCAACTCCACCACCGTTGATATCAAACGTCCCCGAAGCCGAAGCCGAAGCCCTTCAAAGGTACCACCCACGCCACACAGCTATGACGCAGCACCGCAGCGTTCAAAAGTGGGGTCCCCGCTCACCGTCGCGGCAGTGCCTCGTTGGGTCGTCCCGCCCCTCCTTTCCAGAACCAAGCTCCCTCTTCTTACCACAAGAGCTCCAAAACCCCTGTCACAATCTTTCCCCATATGAACTTGACCCCTTTCCGACGACCTGCCACACTTCTCCTCTACCTCTCCCGCCATTTCACCACCACCACAACCACCTGTTCCCTCAAACACCCACCACCACCACCTTTTCCAAGCACCATCAACGCAATGGACCTCACTTCCCCACCCCCCGAGGAACCCCCCTCCTACATCGCCGCCGCCCGCAGCCACGGCATCCCCCTCCGTCAATCAGCCCCCATCAAACCCGGCCCCTTGCCGCTTCAACTCCCCATCCTCAACCACCTCCGCACCAAGCGCGTGATTTTAGCCTCTGCCTCCCCCCGTCGAAGAGCAATGCTCAACCAAATCGGCCTCACAAACCTCGAAGTCTGGCCTTCAAACACCCCCGAGGACCTCGACAAGAAAACACACTCACCAGAGGAGTACGTCTCAGCCACCGCCCGAGCAAAATGCCACGCCGTCTACGAAGCCGTCCTCGCCGCCCAGGCCAAACCAGACGCCACCAAGGAACATTTGGAAGATCCAGCTGTTGTCATTGCAGCGGATACAATCATCGCCACCCGCGCAGGGCAGATATTGGAAAAGCCAAAAAACGAACAAGATCATGTTCGGATGCTGACGCATCTGAGGGATGGGAGGTATCACCGGGTTTTGACGGGGGTTTGCGTCATGGCGCCAAAGGCGGATGCGAGTCATCCGGGTTATGAGATTAGGGGGCATGTGGAGGATACGAAGGTTTACTTCGCGAGGGAGGAGGACGGGTTGCCGGACGATGTTATTGAGAGTTATGTCAGGACGAGGGACGGGGCGGATTGGCGTG
>NW_001914855.1:871339-935318 GCF_000226545.1 Podospora anserina S mat+
GGGGGGATGGTGCTTGTGGAGAAGGTGGAGGGGAGTGTGGATAATGTGATTGGGTTGCCGGTTAGGAAGTGTCTGCAGTTGTGTGAGAGGGTTGTTTTTAGGCAGGGGGAGGTGGTGGTGGGGGAGGAGGAGGATGAGGAGGAGTGAGAGAGGGTGATGGGTTGGGAGGTATACTGAGCGGTTAGCTATGACAGCAGACTATGGCCTTGAGAGGCGGATGAAGAGGTGTGAGTAATCAATGGTTTTGGACCGTGATTGTTGTTTGAGTTTCTGAGTGATATCATGCTAATTGAGGCTCAGCTCACATTTCCAATCGCTCCTTCCCGTTACAACCTGTAGTCTTAGTCGTTCCTTCCCATCCTAACTTCCAGTCAAGTGGCTCCTTCCTCACATCAGCACGCACCACATCGCTCCTTCCCCAATAACAGTATATATATTTGCTCCCCGCACACATCACTTAGCGGAGAACAGCAGCTCACTCTGATCGAATTCTCAAGTGGCAAGACTAGCTTGCTGAGGCGCAAGCCCCCCCCCCCGCCCGGGTTGCTCTTAGCCCTGGAGAGCTTCTCTGTTAGGACCAGACTCTGTCTAATTCAAGATAAAACCTAAGGGTTTTTGTAAGGTGGTCACCACAATCAAAATGAAGTGTGGGTGAGAGGTGAGCTCTTTGCTTTTTCCGATAACATACCTCGATTTGATTTTTGGATGGAGATGGTCGAAATAAAACGAAGGTGGCCGTTTCTTTCCTGGGGTGGTCGTGATGAAATTCAAGGTCATCGGTATAAATAGACTGTTCGAGCGAGTGTTGATCGGTCCCTGTCCTGTGTTATGTTCGGCCACCCAGACAAGGAGGGAGGGAGTATGTGAGAGGACTTGGTCATGCTGATGATCAATTCAAGGGGTCAAGAGAGGTTGACCTTCTTTTCTTCTGAAACCGCGCAAGAGTTGAGACTGGGAAAAACATGTGAGACATGAATATCGATCAATTATTCTGTCTGACTTTTGTTGTTTGTTACCCAGGACAGACGTATCCAGGCATGACCAAAACTCAACTTATCATCTCACCCCAAAAACAAACCAAATAACAGCATTTTCAACCCTATACAAGTAAGGCTGGGGTATCCCGAATTCTCTGCAAAAACTCTCATCATGCAAAACATCACATCATTCTCCAGGAAAGACAAAAGAAGAAAACAAAATAACAAATAAAAAATATAAGAAAAATCAAAAGAAATCAACACCTCCCCTCCAAATCACCATCTATTTTCACACACTCCCCCTCCCCCCCCTCCTCCCTAAAGAATCATCACCACCACCCCCAACAACCCAACCACCAGCCCCATCCCAGTCCCCATTACCACCGCCCTCCCAGCAGCACTATCCTTGGTAGAAGCATCCCCAACCCTAAAACCCGGCTCATACTCCCCCTCCACAGCCTTGGTATCCAACCTCCCATCCCAGCAATACCTCTCAAAACACCTCCCACACTCCCCCGGCACCCCCGTCCCCGTCCTCGCCAAACTCCTACTCAACACCGCGCACGCCACACACTTGTTCCACTCCCCATCCAGCGTCCCGTTCCCCTGCGTGGCAGCATTATACCCATTAGTGATGATCTCATTCCTCTGACTCTCGGGGTAACTACTCGTAAAAGTCGAGACGTTCGAATTGGCGCTATAAGGAGCATTAGGGATGTAAACCAGCAACGGGGGCACCTTTTGCCCGGCCTCCAAAGTGAAATTCTTGACGTCACACCCGAAAAACGTGGGCCGGTTGTTAAGCCCGAGGTTAATAAACGTGTTTTGGTCGGGGACGGGAGGGAACCAGCGTGCCGTTGGCGATGGCGCCTTGGGAGCGGTCCCAAACTGGCGCGGAGGGCGGTGCCATTCGGCCAGTTGTGCGTCGTGTCTGCCGAGCTGTCTACCGCAAAAATGACATCGACGTGGCGGAAGGGTTGGATGAGGGGGGTGGAGGGGGATGTTTTGGAGGTCTAACCCTCCATCGACGAGATCAAGCTCGATTTTTTGCGCGCTCGGGTTGGTGGCGTTGTTCCAGCCCAGGAATGGGTTGGGTTCGTACTGCGCAATGTCGTTTTCGTTGCTGTCTAGGATGTTGAGGGTTGCGTTTGCCGCGTTGAGGAGGAAGGTAGGGACGCCTTCGACCGAGGAAATGTTTTGGAGCATGAAGGCGTTGAAGAGGCTGGAGGAGGTGCCGTAGATATAGGACACGGAATCAAACCCCTTGACGCACTTTCCGCTGGAGGGGATGACGCCCTGGGAGAAGTTGGAGCCGAGGTACTCCATGGGAACAAAACCGTACGTGGTGGGATCGTAGGAGCCCATTTCGTAAGGGTTGAACTCGTAGACCGTGGCGTTGAGGGAGATGATCCTCTCCCCCGGGTAGCGGCCGTTGGCTACGAGGATGGGGAAGGGGGTGCGGGCGGCGGAGAACTCATCGTCTAGGGCGATGGAGGAGAAGGTGTAGGCCGGCCCGCCGTCTTCGGCGTCGATGAGTTGATAACCCAGGGCACGGCCCCAGCTGGGGGGAATAGGGGGTTAGTATCGTGCTTGGGCATGTATGTAAACAAAAGAAACTTACTAATCCGTGATGGAAGTCTCGAACCCAGCATCCGCCTTCGCAGCAACCTGCCTAGCCACCCTAGACCAGTACCTGGTAGTATCAAAAATCCCAGGCAAGTTCGGCCCAATAAAGATACTCCTATCAAACTTCCAAATACTGCTCCCCTCCCTCCCGTTCCTCAACGTCTCAACCGTGCTAAAGTTGTTGGTGTAAATGCTTGACACCAACCAACCACCACCAGACAAACCAGCCAAATAAGTACTGCTCTGCAGCAACCCCCCAATCTGTCCCTCCCCAGTCGCACCCGTGGTTCTGCTGTCGGCAGCAGCGACGAACCCGGCCCCATTCATCAACGCCCTGTAACCACCCCCCGAAACGGCAATCCCAACATTGGGAAGATCCTTCACATCCGGAGCCACACGGTTGATGTAAGCCTCGGCATCGAACCCTTCCAGATTGGCCCTCTTCAAGAAGTCAATCATGGGCTTCACCGTCTCCTTCCTTCGCTTCCCGAGCCAGTCCTCCTCCTGCTTGGAGATGCCATCGGCAAGACGGACAGTGGGTTTGTTTCTGGGACAGTTGACTTCCTGGGGCGCATAGCCGCCGCTGGGCGCGTTGGGACGCGCGCGAGGGCTGAGGATTAAATCATGGTTGGGTTGGGAGAGCTGGACAGCTGGGACTGGGATGGGTTCGGCGGAGGCAAGGTTGGAGGTGGTGAGGAGGAGAGCAGCGAGGGTGGTAGAGTAATCTAGAATATGCATATTGTTTATGTTTTGATGTTGATGGTGTTGCTAATCATGAGAACGGTAGGTAGGTGGGTGAGCTGTGTTATGTTATTGATATCGAATAAGCGTGTAAGGCGCACGACAACCAAAAGGAAAAGTAGAGGAACCAAAGTTCCCACGAATGTGAGAAATAAAAATGAAGCAAAGCAATCAAATTGCTAAGCTGGAAAAGCAACAAACAACAAAAAGCTGTATAAAAAAATAAAAAAATAAAAAAAGGAGCGAGACCCAAGGGGGCGGTAGCGGCGAGGGATGTGTAAAGTATTATAAGTTTCAAAGAAAGGGAGCTCGTCCCTGGAAATAACGTGGGCTAGGTTTATGTGGTGACTATGGCACACACGCGAGCGGGTAGATCGGGGAATGAATGGAGAATGGAAGGGGAGCACGGGCAACCGTTGGCAAAGAGCCCACCGGCGGGTTAATTCTTTTTTCAAGGGATCAATCATCTCTGCCCAGCGAGTACCAAGAAACACCCAAGAAACACCAAGACTGCTCGTTGCTCACGTTGGCTGTCTGTCTCGGCCGGGTGGCACTGAAAGTTGGGATGGATTTGGTGTCAGTTGTCGGCATCAAGACCGGATGACGCCGCCCCTTTCACAAGTTCTGCCATATCATGCATGATGTCCCTCGATTGGGAAAAATAAATCAAATGAGGCTGCTCAGCCCCTCGCTGCCGAGGCCGATTTGGGGACGGGAGCTGCAGGAAATCTAATCACAGCCAGGAGGGAGGGGTGGGAGGGAGGCTCTTACACACCCTGATTTGCAAGCTGCATTCCCCCTTTCAGGTCACGGTGGCATCGTTTCAAGTTTCATGCAACAGCGGGCTTGACCTGCCGAGCCCGCCCAACCAAACCAATCTTCAACCAACATTTGTCGACTTCTTAACAAACGTCAACTGGCAAGTGTTCTCCATGACCTACCGGATGACGGTTTTGACAGAACAGCCCGAGCGGGAAGCACAAGCACCCGTCATTAGTTTCCAAAAATTCGCAGCGCTAAACGGGCAGTTTGGAACCATCCCAATGAACACCGGCATGTGGCACTCCACCAACCACCAGCCTTCTCAGCGGGGTCCGGAAGGGCTGGAGGGCAATTACGAGTCTCCCCCTTCTTGGCATCAAGCCACCCGCTCCCCACAGTTACAGTGGGTACAGGGATGCCACACTCGGTTCACTTCACGTCATCATCATCGTATTCTTTTACTGGGAATTATCCGCTACATGCTCGATATTCGGATTCCGCTAATTGTCCGATACGAATCTACAGTCATGTATAATAGCCGACTCTTCCAGAAAAAAGTTTACAGACACTCGGGAGCCGATCTACCCGCTCTTCGGCACCCTCGGCCACCTCACCCTCTTCCCTGCCGTGGAATCAACCGGCTGGCCAACCACCGGGTCGGTGACCTGTCTCAGTTCCACCACTCCAACAGCTTACACATGTGTTTGTTTGCTCTGTTCAAATGCTGTTTGGGATTTCGTTCGCCATGTTTGATATCTCTCCTGCCGTGAAAGGCAAGGCAGACTTCTTCCCATATACTCATAAGCTTTACCTGAGCCTGCTGTGTACACAATACGCGGAACTCTCCAATGGGCCTGCATCCTCGAACTGGAAGGACGTTTATTTATCCACGAGATACTCAGATCCAGTGCGGATAAATCATAACCCTTGGGTATCAAGGTGTTCCCGTCGATGCTATCCGCGTAATATCAGATCGAGGCATATCTCCCCTCAAGACCTTCCACGTTGTCAGTGAAACAATCTTTGACAGCGGGAGGCAGCCCGTCGATCGGCCCTGACCCCCGACCCGACCCGACCCCCGACCAGCATCAGATCATCTCCTGCACATCCATCCACGCTAACGCGAGCATCAAACAGCCGACAGACCTCGATATTCATTACAGATCCAACCTAGAAACTCCCTATACCCCAGGTTTATTACTACAACAACAATAACAACAACAACAAAAAAAAAACACAAAAATCCGTAACCCGTGGTACCTTTGCTTTGGAACCCTTTGTACCCCCAGGAGTCGGAACCCTTCTGAAACTGTCTGGCTTGTAAACTGTTATGACCGCTTTCTATTTTTTCTTTTCTACAGGTCAACTAAATCCCCCAATGTGGTATTGTATATCCAACCGCAGTCAGCTAACTCAAGCCTTGTTCATATGCTCCAACCGAATCTCCACCGCCCGTCTGTGAGCCTCCAGCTCCTCAACCTTAGCCAACTGCATCACCGCCCCTCCCACATTCCTCAGCCCCTCAGCCGTCAGGTTAGAGCTGGTAATGTGCTTGACAAACGAGGCGAGATTCACGCCAGAGTATTGCTTGGCGAAGCCATAAGTAGCTACGCAAATCCAAAATCAGTATCAATTCCTGTTTGTATCAAACCAGGGCAGTAAAAACTTACGCAAAGAGTGGTTAACACCAGCCGAGTAATCACCCACGCTCTCAGGCGTCCACTCCCCAATAAACACACTCCCCGCATTCATCACCTTCTCCACCGCCTTCTCCGCGTCCTTGATCTGAAGAATCAAGTGCTCAGGCGCATACCTGTTGCTGATCTCCATCGCCTCCTCCACAGTCTTGACCTTGACAGTCAGCGAGTGAGCAATAGACCCCCGGACAATGTCCACACGCGGGAGGGCCATGGCCTGGTTGTGAACCTCATCTTCAATAGCAGCGAGCTGGGCATCAGTCAGGTCAATAGCAATGAGAATGACCTGGCTGTCGACGCCGTGCTCAGCTTGGGACAAGAGATCAGAGGCGACAAATGCTGGGTTGGCGTCCTTGTCGGCAACAACCAAGACCTCGGAAGGACCGGCGGGCATGTCAATACCGACGCCGGCGTTGGTGTCATTGCTGACGTACATCTTGGCCGCCGTGACGAACTGGTTACCAGGGCCGAGAATCTTGTCAACCTTGGTCACGCTCTCAGTGCCATAAGCCATGGCAGCAACAGCCTGGGCACCACCAGCGAGGACAATCGACTCAGCGCCAACCTTGTGGGCGACGTAAACAATCTCAGGGGTGATGCTGCCGTCGGAGCGAGGCGGCGAGGCAATGACAATCTTCTGGCAGCCGGCTACCATAGCCGGTACACCAAGCATGAGCGCGGTGCTGGGCAGAACGGCGGTACCACCGGGCACGTAAAGGCCAACGGCTTCGATAGGGCGAGAGAAACGGCTACAGACAACACCGGGCATGGTCTCGACCTGCAACGGCTTCTCGTCTTTTTGAGCGGCGTGGAACTTCTTGATGTTCTCGAATGACACGTCGATGGCCCTGATGGTCTCCGCGGGAAGCTGCATCATGGACTCGGGGAACGGCGCCTTGAGTACTGGAGAGGTCAAAGATGTCGCCCTTTCGAACTTGTGAGTGTATGAGAGAAGTGCCTTGTCGCCATTCTTCCGTACGTCATCGATGATTGGCACAATAATCTTCATGATGGCGTCGGCCGATTTTTGTGATGGTCTCTTTAGGGCCGCATCGAGCTCTTGTGTGGTGACTTCACCCGCATCGAGAACCTTCATCAGAATCCTCTCGTCCTTCTTGGGCTCCTCCTTTACTGGCGCTGGTGCTGGTGGCGCCGCTCCGTTGGTCTCTGTCTTGATGCCCTCCTTTTCAGCCCACCTGCCCTTGGCATCGCCCTGTCTCCTCTTGACCTTGAAGCTCTTGGCATCGAGGCTCTTTTCAACGTCAGCAAGAGACACACCAGCGGCAACAACTCTCGCCATGGCAAAGTAGATGAGATCCGCGGCCTCGAAAGCAACCTCCTCGGCGGTTTTGGCATCGCAAAGCTCCTCAGCCTCCTCCATGATCTTCGCCCTCAACAGCTTCTCATCAGAGAAGAGACGAGCAGTGTATGAGCCTTGTGGCGCAGACCGCTTCCTTGAGACAAGAGTCTGCTCCAGCTTCTTGATACCCTTCAGATCGCCAAAGCAGCCAGACTGCTCCAAGTGACAGAACCGCCCCTTTTGCCGCACCACAAACTTGAGCGCATCATTGTCGCAATCCAGAGATATCCGCACAAGCTCCTGAGTGTCCCCAGAAGAAGCACCCTTGTACCACAACCCACGCTTCCGGCTCTGGTAAACACCAGTCTGTGTCCTGAGAGCCTCACCAACACTCTCCTCGCTGCTGTACACCAAGCCAAGAGCAGTGTCATGCTCATCAACCACCACGGTAGGAATCAAGCCATCGGCACGGTCTGACTTCCACGAAGCAGCAAGAATCTTAGGAACAGCAAGCTTTCCGGCCTGCTCCTTGCTGGTTACATCAGTCGAGGGAAGAATAGGAATAGCGCCAACCTGTGCCGCAACACCAATGAACTTTTCGAGGTCAACACCAGCGATAGGCTTGACAAAGAAAGAAGCGATTTTCTTCGCCTTAGCCTCCTCGACAAACCGCGCAGTCTCGGCAGCGGTGATATCAAAGTCGGAAACGAGAAGGCCGTGCTCAGTGGCAGAAGCCAATTGCGCCGGGTTGGCGCCAGACACAACAGGGGCTACTCGGGAGCCAAACTCGGCGAAATCGGGAAGCTGTTCAGGGCGGACAAACACCTTGCGAGCGCCAGCGTCGATAAGAGAAACGACATCATCGCGGGACTCGAGCTGTGTCACGTCGAAAAAGGGCTGGAATTCGGTGTTGTGGCGGCCGAGGAAACGGAAAATCTTCTCATATGTCTGCGGCTTCACGGTAAAGAAGACAGTTCCCAGACATGAGACTTCCTCGCGGTTGAGCCCCTCCCTCTCTCCTCCGAGCCCCGGCGGGACATTGACGCTGATGAGGAACGGCAGAGGAAGCGTCGACTCCATTTTTTGGGATTGGTTGTCAGTGTGACGACTACACTATAGGGTGTATGCTGTCGTTATGATGTATGAGAGTAAGCACAGTGAGAGCCCTCTTTAAGTGAGCGTGAGGCAAAGTATGACTCTAAAATTGATGCATTATCAAATCGCCAGTTCCCGACCCGCTCCTGCATCGGATCCAGTCCCAAGGCATGATTTATGGTGGGGTAAAATCATCCACCTCTTCCCACAGCCACCCCTCCATTACGTAGTGGCCAATTCCTTTTTTTTTTCTGAGGGTGGGGCAACGGTTGCAACCCCAGAATTAAGCTATGGTCTGTGCTGAAGATTTCCGGATCATTCCAGCCTCCGATTTCACTTGAAGTCTGGGTGGGGCCAGGGTTGTTCTTGGCCGTCTGTTCGGTGAACCGCATTGAGCAGCTGCAAGCTGTCGCGACGATTCGCGATTCCATGGAGCTGCCGGGAAGCTCTCTCTTTGACAACACAACTATTTACCGCCAGTTGCTGTCGCGGACAACTCTCCCAGAAATATCACGACTTCAACGACCCGCGCGCATCAATTATCCATCTACAGCTACGCGCTCTCCATCCATCTTACCAGGAACTATCACCAATCTCGAAGTCGAACCAACCGACCCAAGTCACTTACCATCAACCCCAAGAATATCAACCCCTCCGTAAACAACCACTCAACCCGAATTCCACACACAAGTCGCCCATCCCCCTCAACATGTCAACCACAGCAGCCCCCCAACCCAACGGCCATCCCCCCGGCTCCCAATCCCAAACCCTCACCACCACCACCAACCCACCCCAACCCCCCCCTCCCCCTCCCCTCAACAGCAACACCAACCCCCAATCCAACCCCACCGCCCCCCGCCCCCGCGAGTCCCGCACAATCGAGCTCCTCCTCCTAGCCCAAGGCGTCACAACCTTCGAACCCCGCGTCCCCCTCCTCCTCCTAGACTTCGCATACCGGCACACCTCCTCCGTCCTCTCCGACGCCCTCCACCTCTCCGCAGACCCTTACACCTCCCACGCCGGCGCCCGCCCCTCCGCCTCCTCCGGCGCGGCCCCCGTTAACGTAGGGGACGCAGCCATAACCTCCAACGCCGTCCAGCTCGCCATCGCATCCCGCCTCGCCTACCAATTCCGGGGCGGCGCCGCCGGTGGGACGAGTAAAGACTGGTTGCTCGACATGGCCAAAGAACGAAACAAAATCGCCTTACCTAGGGTTCCGGCGAGTGAATGGGGTTTGAGGCTTCCAGGGGAGAAGTTTGTCTTGTCTGGGACGGGGTGGGGGTTGAGGGATGTTTGGGCTGGGCAGGAGGCGTTGGAGGAGTCGGATGAGGAGAGTGAGGAGGGGGATATGGAGATGGAGGATGTGGTTTTGGGAGGGGGGATGCAATCACAGGAAAAGGAGGAGGATGTAGGGGGGGATGGGGTGGAGGGGGGCACGATGGCAGGGATGTTTTTGGGGATGAGGCGGAGGATGAGGAGATGGGGGAGGCTTGATTTTCTCTGTCAGGGTTTCACGACATAAGGCATTGATTGAGACGGAGGCAAGAAGGTCGCGGAGGCAGCAAGACTCAAAGGGAAAGAAGGGGTGGACGAGATGGAAGAGTGGGACGAAATTGGCTTTTATCACAAGCGGGAGATCGACAAGTCTTGTTATTTTACTTTTGGCAAGTGGTTGGTGCTTTGGCATTTTTTTTGGTTTTTTTTTCCTATCATGAAGAAAGAAAAGCACTTCATCAAAAGGGGGGCTCGGAAATGGCGTTGGGATGGGTTGAATTGGGCAAAGATATTTGACTTCACTTTCTGTATACTACTACTTCCACTTGGGAGTTGAGAATTATAATTTCACACAAACAGCGGCTCAGAATCAAGGCTACTGATCATAACACCTATTCCAATACAAGCAGTTGTGCAGTGATGTGGTTGTTATATCCCTTTATGTATTACTACAAACCAACCCAAAAACCCAATAATGATAATGATAATGCCTACCAAAAAAAGTCGAATGTAAACCCCCCCTACTACTAGTAAAAAAAAAAAAAAAAAAAAAAAAAAAAAACAAAAAAAACCCCGCGCTATGCAACAAACCCCCATCTCTTCCCAAACCCCCAAACAAACAAGTCTGTCTATCACACCAAGAATCCCCCCCTTTAATCCTTCCTCTATATGCTCTCCCAAAACCACTGTTGCTTGTTGAAACACAACCCTCCCTCATCACTCCTTCTTCTCCGCAACCTCAGCACCAACCATCAAATCGTTAATCCCAGTGATAATCTCCGCATTAGTATCCGGCACAGCCGTTTCCTTCCCCTTTTCCTTCTCCCTCTTCTCCTCCTCAAGCTTCCTCTCCACATCCTCCAAAATCCTCTTCTTTTCCTTTGTGCTCTCATCCATCGGCATCTCCTCCTCACCACCCGCACTATCAACCTCCTCATCCACCGCCTCCTCAAACTCCTCCTCCAAATCCTCCTCATCATCCCCCTCCTGCCCCCTCTCCTCAAGCGCACTCCTCACCATCCTGTCCTCGTCATAACTCTCACCCAAGTCATCCCCGTATGAATCCCTCGACATGTAACTATCCCCCATTCCCTCCCCAATCTCATCCTCATCCTCATCTTCATACTCCTCATCCTCATCATCCATCTCCTCCTCCTCCTCTTCTTCTTCTTCCTCTTCCTCGCCCTCACCCTCGGTATCACTAGCCGAGAACTCGTCCAGTTCAAGCGGGGTGTCCCTCCAGTACGTAAAATCAGTGTATTCCTCCCCACCGCCCTTGACAAGCGTGCTGACAGGGGGAAAGTAGTGGTCTACCACCTCGGTCATGTTGACATAGCTAAGCTTCATCTTGTTAAGACTGAGCAGATCGAGCGAGACCTCCGCGTTGGAGTTGATGGTGAAAATCCTTGTTCTCGGGACGTCGACTGTGCGGTAAGAGATTTGGTCTGTGAAACGGTTGCCGAAGCCGGCGTAGAAGGGTTTGCGGTCGGGGCCGTAGAGGGAGCGAATATCACGCAGGGTGGACATCTTAAAGATGTGTGGCTTTCGGAGGTAAATCTCGCGACGGAGGGCGGCCATTGTCCTATCTGGAGACAGAATTGTTGGGCCTCGTGGAAGCTTGTAGCCGTCTTGGACAATACCGGCTAGGTATGCCCTGGTGGTGTCGGCTTGTCCGACGGAGCGACTCGTCAGGTACATAATGTTGTACCCATTGGCGACGATGTCGGTGTATAGCTTGGCCACACCGGCGTGAGTCCAGTCACGGCCGATCATGTTCAGCACGTGGCCCAAGGCATCTGACTTGGTGATGGTGCCGTCAATGTCGGAGATGACGACTGGCACCTCGTACTTCCAGAGGTACATGTAGGCCGAGCAGGTCGCGCGGTTCACGGTGAAGCTCATCGAGTTCTCGCCCGGCTTCAGGTTCAAGGCCTTGAGCTGGTCACTGGTCAACCGCAAGGTCTTGGCGTAGTTACGGTTCGGATCACCGGCGGTTGAGGAGCCGGGAGAGCTGGGTGGTGTCTGGATAGACATCTGGCCGAGGTCTGAATCGGCACGTCTGTGGCTTGGTACGCTAGGTGAAGCTGTCACGTCGCTGCTGTCGCTCTGGTAGCCGGGATCAGAAGCCGCGTCCATGACGATGCCGTTGTCGTTGCGCAGGCTCGATTCCATGGCTTTCTTCATGGCGGCAGCCTTGGCTTCCTCGCTGCTGTAGATCCAGAGATTTCCGCGCTCATCCACACCAAACAGAGCGCCGATATCGTAGTAGCCGTCGAGCTCCTCCGAGAGAACCTTGCGAGCCAGAATCTCCGTCTTGATCGCATCTTCCTCGTTGTTTTTGAAGTTGCTCATGTCCAGCATAAGATCTCCTGTTTCGGTGATATGTGTCTGAATATTCACTGCGGCAAGCTCCCTGGAGAGATTCATGGCTCTCTGCAAAGCCTCGGATGCCGAGAGAGGCGGTGGGCTGTGTGAACGGTCCGAGTACTTGGGGTTTTCGGGGTCGTCCGAGTCCTCACTGGGTGCCCTCCTAGCCGTCATCCGCAGGACATCATCGCTATGAGGACGCGGTGGGGACCAGTCGCCAATAGAGGTTCCGGCCTTTCCCAACTCTGGAGAAGCTGATCTTGGTGTGATGAGGCCTGTGTATGTTAGCTACCGAGCAGTGAGCCTGAGCCTTGCATGTACTCACCATCTCTTTGATTCGGGAGCACGGTCAACGGCGGTCTGCTAAAGCTCGCTGACCGCACTTTTGGATCGTTAAGATCGAGGGCTTCAGGCTCCCCGAGTCCGGTGGTTTGTTGCGGGCTCAAAGGTGGACTGGAGGCTGGAGAAACGAGGGGAGAGGTCTGGAGACTCTTGGGAATAGTGTCGCTGGTCTCGAATACAAAGAATGCCTCGCCTCCTTCGCCCAGCTTCATCGAATACGGCTGCTTGACCCCATTGACCTTGAACTCGACCTTCTTCTCGTATGGGCGCAAGAGCGAGAACTTGCCGAAGCGCACGTGAAAAGGTGAGCAGAGTAGCGATCCGTCTTCCTGCTCAACGACTATTACGTCGATGGCACCGCTCAATGTTGCCGGGTTGATCGAGTTCCATGCTGTCGAGACAGAGTCGCTCAGATTCCTGACGTACTGCATCGTGTCCGGGCTGGCGGGACTGCACCGGCACTGCTGTCGCTTCCAACAGAACTATATATGTACAAGCGCGCCGGTCGCTGTTGTAACAGAAAATATCCGTGGATGTTTGGTATGGACAAAGGCGAGCAAACAAGAGGTCAGCTGAAACCGAGCTGAGCTGAGCTGGTGATGGTCCAGACACAGGGCGGCAGGCCGGGTCTGGACTGGGTGATCTCGGTATGCGCGTGGGCTCTGGAGCTCTGGAATTCTTGCGATATTTGATGAATTGCGTTTGCAACAGTGTCGGAATGGGGAATGGAAGGACGATAGGGAGAAAAGTCGGAGCTAGAATGACGAGCTGGCGCACAATGGTATGCGATCCGACGGCCTGACTGACAGAAACCTTGAGCGTAAAGCAGCCGGAGGGGTGGACCGGGTTGGCGGGCTGCTTGGTAGCACAGAGGCAGAAATACGACTTGGGCACTGAGCACCTGACGTCTACGGAATGCGTTAGGGAGAAAAATAAAAGGCGTCAACGTCGGCGACAGGTCTGCAGAAATTCGAGGCGGTTCACGAAACAAAAGTCGGCCAGGACAAGAGGGTAGGTAGACAATCACGAGGCCCTCAACAATCCCCCCGGCCGCCGCCCCAAAAAGCCCCCCCCAGCGCTCACCCGTTCTTGGCCGGGCCTAGCTCAGCGTCGAACCGCGACAAGCGAGGTACTTTGTGGACCACCAAATCTCGCCCAGCGGCTAAGTATCACATGTGTTCCCACCGACAAACCTCCCCGGAAATTAGGACCCTTGCCATGCTCTCTTTTGAACCACTGCAGAACCCCCCTCGCTGATGTCATGGCCGATATTCCACCCACCAGAGCGCAATGCAACGCCCAGCAGGGTTCATCATTATGATATGATCCAAGATAAGAGATTTCAAAGACTTTTTGGCATGTGAGAGTCTAAGGTATCCGTCTCTTGTCCCATTGACTTCTGAAGACTCTGAACACATGCTGAATAAAAAAACACTTTGTACAACTTAGGTAACTACACGGCGCAGCCCCATTCAACGCGTGGAGGATTGTTGGGGAAGGCAACACAGCATGGTACTACTACAGACTTGTTGTGGAGGGGCGGCACCTGACCAGCCCGCCGGCGCTGGTTCCGCAGTCTAACGGGGAACAGGCTATTCAATATATTGGCGGTTAAGAGTTGATCCCGTGCGAGATCCAGTCCCGTGGTGTCTTTGTATGCAAACTACTCTTTCCATCACCACTGCGTACAGCAGAGATATCTTTCTCAACATACGCTCTAGAGTTGTCCGTTCTCAGTCAGGGATAGATCGGTCTCGCCGAAGCGAGGCAATCAATTCGGTCAATTCTGCGCCGCGATACGAAGTAAAAAAGCCGAGGCTTGAACAAATTTTCTAGGGCGGGTGGAGAGTTGTATGTCAGATTTTCGATATAACTGCCTTGTCACCTCACCAAGTTGTTATGCCTTGGCCCAAGAAGTGTCACAACTTGCTTTGTGTTGGAGTGACGAAGTCCAAGTCACTAGACTTCTGCACTCCAAGCTTCGTTGATCATGAAGTTGGGGCACCCCGCGCTAACCTCGTTTCTTTCTGTATGCCGAGCTGCTGCATGGAGTAAGCAACAGAGGCATAGGTCGATTAGAGGTGGACATGTAGACCACTAAGAATCCAGGTATAACCTGGAGACGGCCAACAAGAATGATCGACGGGCCACAGCCGGGACAGAAGACTGCCGTCTTGTTGTTTCGAGAGAGGCCCCATTGTTGGCTCCATCAGATGACGCGAAGACTCCGATTCGGAGCAATGGAATGATAGGTGAGAAAGTCATGCCGTTGGGAGTCTGAGCTTGGGGCTATCTTGTTGAGATGGCACATAACAGGACATCCTTAGTTGTGCTCGTCGTTAGTCAGATATCAGATCGTTGCTTCATGCTTGATACCAGACGGGAAGTGGGCGGCAGATCGCTTTCTTCCCGTTGGGCAGACGTGCTTCTTATCTTTTCGGCGGGAGCAAAATAATTCTTCAAATACCGCCGGCGAATAGAGAGGAAGGTGTTGAGTTGAGATCTTCGATGCAAGTTCCACCTTACCTAGGTGTGCTTAGATAAAGTAAGGTACATAAACGCCTCACCGTTGGATCTTTTTAGCGCTCGAAAATAGTGAAAACCAACGCTCGCCAGGTGGTGGCAGCCCGCTAACGCCGGTGCCTGAGTGCCGAAACAGCGTGCAGCCATGGAAATATCCGCAGTGGGGTGTTTTCGACTGTTTGTCGCAATAGCGATTGGCCACGTCGTCCCTCAGCGCCCGTCGCCCACTAACAAATGGCTGCCAGTGCCGCATTAACAAACATGTCGCCGCTGAATCGAAGGTCGGGGTCGTGTTCCGGGGATCTGCTGGCTGGGCTGGCCATGCGCGAAGTCCCGGACGTCCCCAATGTCTCCAATTTTCCATCGTCCATGCACCTGGCAGAGTTGTAGCAACAGGGCCGACTAGCCATTCTCAACGGGGGATGGATACCATTTTGATTTTTTCTTTTTGGTAGTTTTTGCTTGCCTTTGCTACGCAACCCCCACCCACAGTCACTCCCTTCTACCGTTTTGCGTGCGACATCCACTGATTCCGACGAACCGACACCGACTTTCGTCTTCCTCTCTCCTCCTCCCTCTCCCTCTCCCTCTCTCCCCCCTCTCTCTCTTCCTCCGCCGAACCGACCACAGCGCTATGTCATGGATCATCTCCTGGACGTCGCTGATTCCAACACTGCTTATCCTGTCGGCCAGTCTTGCCTGGTGGTTCACCGAGCCTAAGAACGCCCGCATAAATCTGATTGCGGCTGTTGGAGTGGTTCTTTTCTGCTGGGCCGTCGCTCCCGAGCTGTCGCGCGACCTCTCGTACTCGCTGTACGTGTCCAGCCTCAACTCGGTCACGGCTCTCCATCTCGAGACTTTTGTTCTGAGAAACGCCAACATGTTGTTAGTGGGAGCTGCTGTAGTCTGGTATGTGGTTATGTGGTTATATGGTCCTGTGGCTTTGCCCGTGCTGGCTCGTCACAAGGCGCATCTCTTGGAGGAATCGTAGGCTCATCATTTTGTGTGTCCAGGTTGGTGGGAAGGGCATTCCAAACGCTGCGGAAACCCGTCCCGGAGTTGATCAACACCTTGGGCGTCGATGTCCCCGATCCGCCCGACGTGTCCCTAGCGGGAATCAGAGCCGATGCTGCCACTGTGAACTGGACGCGGCCCGCGCCCAACCGATCAGTTGTAAAGTTTCTGATACAAGTAAATGGAGTGGTTGGTATGTATTACCCACACATAGGCCTGGTCGGGAGGAGGACACAAGCCTAACTTTGAGTTTTGTAGTGGGGGAGGTCGCTGCGAACCAAGAACCGGCCATTGTCGTCAGCGGCTTGAAGCCAGACCATTTTTACAACGTTCGGGTCATCGCGGTTGGCTCGAATAACTTTCAGGGTGGAAGCCGAGTCATCCGGCTCAGAACCTTTGCCCGAGATGGACGGCCACAACTCGGCAACTCCAGATTGCCATCCAACTTCACAGCCGAGGAACCGCCCGCAACACCCCATGGCGAGTCGATGGACGAAAGCGGAGGGGCCCGAACGGCGTTCCCTGCACTCGAGATGGCCACTGTCACGGAAGGGATAGCATCACCTGCACGGGATGGAAATACGAATCCTGGACCAGGGCCCCGTCGAAACACTGTGACTAGGAAACACTCGCCGTCGACCACGAGCATCGACCAGTCAACCAGGGAGGACTTGAGCGCCTATGCGAAGAAAACACTGCCGGAATTGACGGAAAAATTCGAGAGCATTAGAAAAGAAACAGAGGAGGTGCTGGCTCAAATAGCAAAAGAGGAGGCTGAAAATAGAAAGGTGCTGGAGGAATTAGAAGCCGAGAAGAAGGGAAAGAGGAAGGAGCAGAAGAAAAAGGAGGAGCAAACCGAGAAATTGAAGCGGGATGTGAACTCGACAGACCGGGCGATGCGAAACGCCCTGCAACGAAAGGGCCAGAGAGAGAAGACGCTGAAGGAGAAGCAAAGTGAAAGAGAAAAGTATCATGAAAATATTGCCAAGTGGGAAAGAGGTGTAGGTGAGATGCGCAAGGACAGGGAAAGTTTTGATCAGCAGAGGAAAGATTTGGAGGAAGAGCGTGATCAGAAGGCCGAGGCCTTCCGAGGAGATAACAACGAGCTCCAAGCTGAGTGTACACGACTGGAGCAAGAATTGAAGGAAAGGAGAGATCAGGTGCGAGAACTGGAAGAGGCCCGGAAGAAACTGCCTGGCGGAGAAGATGACGGCGAGTGGCGTGAGAAGGACGCCGAACTGAAGCGGGAATGGCACCGCAGACACAGAGAGCTGTCCGAACAACTGGTGTTCGAGACTAAGAGATCTCGAGGACTAGATGAGCATATCCGCGCCCTTGGTGCTCAGCTGCAGGCTATTCCTCAGCCAAGCTATGGGCTTTATACGCCACCGAACGCTTCGGGATTGGAGTTTGATAACCCAACACTTACTCAGCTCAAGCGCCGGAGCCGAAACAGCAACACAATGTCGAATGTGTCTATTTCATCGCCATTGCCAGCCTACTCACAGATCGATCCGATTCTTTCAGCCCCGACGGGGTTTGCCAGTTCACGATCTCTGAATGCGCCACCTGGTTTTGCCCCAGGACCGTTTATGGACCTGTCCGCAGACATGGACTTTCGGGGGTCATCAGCCCCTCTCAGTCCTTCCGCCACGGCACTTTTGCCATCCAACATACTCGATGACTTTGACGACGATGACGATGACCCAAGTCCGACGACCTTTCACGATCCTGAGCCATTCTTGCAAAGCCAGCGGGCCTCACCCGAGCAAGCTCCTCAGTCTCCTGCGTCGTCGGGCAAGGCCCTGAGCATCCTGTCCAGCCCTCATGGATCCACAAGTAACCTCCCCTTCCCCCCCTTCTCTAACGAAATTTCAGAGAGGATGGTTGGCACTCTGCCATCCCCAACTATAGCCGAAACCCCTCAGCACAAGGGCTTCTTTTGGCAACGCTCCAAGACTGTCAAGGAAGAGGGGGAGAAAGAGCCACCTCTCCTAGGGAGTTTGAAGCAAGGTCAAAGCCAATCTTTCCCACGGCAGACAGATGATCCAGACATGGCCAACAAGCGGCGGATCAGCATTTCAGGCAGCTGGAATGTCTTTAACCGAAACTCAGTTGGGCCTGAGATCACAGAAGGCCAGGCCACAACAAACACACACGCATTTGCAAGAAGCCTAAACCCCTTTTCCCGTAGGCCTACCGGTGGTCCCTTTGACCGTGACCCCAGCAGCCCGCGACCTACCAGCATCGCGTCCTCCGACTTCCCCAGACCCTCCACTGACTCAGGCTCCATCTGGGGACCACCCATGGACGCCTCAACCCTAAACAAAAACAGCCGTCTCTGGTCGCCCGATAACGCCCCCTGGTCCAGGAACCCCTCCCGACGGCCTTCGCTCCATGGATCTCCCTCAGCACTCAAGACAACCCTCGCCTCGGCCGACGACGAAATTCTCGACGACGAGGAAATGCTTTCCAACGTGGACGTCGGCGTCATCGGCAGCCGGCCGCCGACCCAGTCCGCCAACAAAGCCGCCTCGGCCGCGCTCGGTCGGTTGAACCCCAATGCCCCCGCCTTTATAGGATCCCTCTTCAAATCCAACCCTGAAAAGCAGAAGGAGAAAGAAGTCAAGGAAAAAGCAAAGGCAGAGAAGAAAAAGGCTAATAAGGAGAAGGCTGCCGAGAAGAAGAAGGAGAAAGAAAAGGAGGCTGCGACAGTTCCGGACACGCCAAGTCAGCAGACGCAGAATCCCATTTTCGAGATGGACTCGCCCGCGGATTCGAGGAAGTCGAGGGATGGAGCCTCGGTTCATACGCTTCACTCGTCGGTTTCGATCTCTGAGTCCCGCGACTCTCTCACGCTCGACCAGTCATTCTCCAATACACCCTCCGAACCCGCCAGCGCAGGACTTTCAGGCTCATTCAAAGACGAGGGCGTGGTCCGCAAACTCTTCCGAAAGGGCTCCTCGAGCAAGTTTAGTCTTCCCGGACGTCTTGGCGGTAACAGTGCCAAGGAGAATATCACCAGCGCTGGGGGTTTGTTTAAGAAAGGACCCAGCAGCGTTGCCAGCACCGCGCCTTCCGACCGCATCGACCCGAGATCTAGCATCGGCGACTTTGAAGACTTGGGGGATGAAGCGATGGGGGTTTTGGCTGGGGTGTTGGGGAAGAGTTATGAGTGTAGTAGTCCTGGGTTGGGACCTACGTCTGCTGCTGCTGCTGCGAAGGGGACGACGAAAGAAGGGGGGACGGCGGCGAGCAGGTGGTTGAGTAGTTTTGGGAAGAAGGGGAAGAAGAATAATGAGAATACCAAGGAGAGTTTTGATTTGGAGAGGGCGCATGTGGGGGGTGAGTTGGATGGGTTGGTTGAGGAGAAGGTGTAAAAATGGTGCATACTGGCTAAGAGGATAGGGGAAGATGCGACAACCTGGGTTGTAGAATATTTGTGTGTGTGTGTGTGTGTGTGTGTGTGTATGTGTGGAATAGCTTTTGGTTGGTACTGCTGCTGTTCTGTCATAGCGGGGTTGAATATCATGTTGTTGAGGATGGTTGTTTAGGGTATGACTGAAGACTGCCTTCAAAATGTGACAAGCTGTCTTTCTATGATGACGGGAAAATCAGAAAGCTCGCTGGCATGTACACTTTATTTTTGGTTTTGGCCAGATGTTTAAGTTGATATATAAACCGTGAAAGGGAAGATCTTGATGGGATAAGGAATGAGCAGGTGATGGGTTAGGGGAGGAGCAGGTGTTGGTGTAAGTATGAGGGTTAGGGTTATATAGTGGCTGAAGCTTAACCCCTGTTGATGGGTGGTTGTGGCTGCAGTTTTGGAGCTTGTTTGAGCAAGTTGGAGTGGGTGAGTGGTTCGAGCGTTCGACTTGGTGGTGGTTCGTCAAGGTTGCGCAGGGAAATACAAGTTCGAAGAAAACACCAATTCTCTGCAGTTTGATCTTTTTTTGTTTTTGCCAATTCACAGGGGATCTTGCCCCATAATAAGAGAACACAAGTATTTCAACTGCTGTACCGACCGTCTGACCCCTCAATCGCCAGAACCTTGACCTCTATCGAGCTCGACCCTCAACAACCCCCCCATGGCAACAATGAGCGCCTCCTCATCATCATCCTCCTCCTCCTCCTCCTCCTCCTCCTCCTCCCCAGCAGCAGCAAAAGCCAGACCGATCCCCTCGCGGAACCCGCTACCGCTGTCGGCGTCGCAGGAGGCGCAGGTGAGGGATGTGTTTTATGCCCGGGTGAGGGCGAAGTGCGGGCCTGAGATTAAAGGTATTTCCCCCCCCCCCTTCTCGCCAGTACCTCGCTAACCCCCTCCCAGCATTTGCAGACTGCGCCCAAGGCCGCACCTTCTCCGCGCCTTTTCTCTGCCGCGGACCCCTCCACGTGATGAACAACTGCATGAAGATCCACGCCACGCCCGAGGAACAGGACGCCGCGAGGGAGGAGTGGTTTGAGAAGCGGGTGGAGAGACAAAAGGAAAAGGAGAGGAAGGCGAGGAGGAAGCTGGAGCAGGAGAAGTTTTTGAGGGAGTGGTGGGGTTTGCCGGAGAAGGATAGGGAGATTGCGAGGAGAGAGATGGAGAAGTTGGAACGGCCGGAGAGGATAGGGGGGTTTGTGAGTGAGAGGAGGAAGAGGTTTGGGGAAGAGGGGGGGGAGGGGAGGTGATGGTGGGGGGGTTTGTGATATGGAATGGTGGCCATGGAAGAAGGCAAGCGTACGCGAGGGACTTGTAATATATGGAATGAGCATGATACCAGACACGATGGGGATATCAGAGGGGTTCGGTCTGGCAAAGGGCGTTTTTATGGGTTTGATATCGCATGGTAGGGAAGGGGGGGCTGCGCAGGTCGAAACACAACTCTGTACAAATTTCAAGTGGATTGGGATGTCAAATTCAAGATCCGCCATGTGCGAAATGGAGGGTGTGCTGGTGGTCGGTCAGTTTCGACGGTCATCAGCTGAGCTTATGGAACTGGTGAACGTGATGGTTTCAGAAAACGAAAGCAATGGTATCTATCAGGCTCTACCGTGGCGAGGCTCTTTGGTTTAGCTCTCATGTCGTCTTGGACACCGAACCAATTATCGATTTGAGCGTAAAAGGGTTCTTGGAGAACATTGCCTTAAAACACGATTTAGCCAGTGAACTCTTCCGTAGATATTTGACCATCTGAGTCCTGGGATATGAGTAAGCGGTAGCCCCAAGTGGTTAGGGGATTCTCCTTGGCTATTAGGCACCCCTTCTAGTCATGGTTGTCATGGTCGCATTCGGAGTCTTTATAAGCAGATGGTTATATTACCAACACTTTTTCAGTCTCTCTATGGTAACATCAAGATCACCGCGGGAGTGGCTTCCAGCCCTACTCACGTCGACCTTTTACAGCCATTGCTGCGAAGCGACTTCAACTTGCTCGGGTGGTTGTGCATCCGATATTCTGATGATGAGCCAAGAGAGGAAGGCTGATTACATGGAAAAGCTTGATAGCCATCAGATGAGATGTATAAGACCCAGCCTCTTTCTCACATTACTTTCCTAGAAATCTTAGTGACCTCAGCAGAAAACAGACCACAAGCCTCAAGGAGAACTCGACCCGCAACCATGGTCTTGCCATCACTCCTCCTCACAGCCATGCTCGGTCTATTCACCGCCACTGCCTCCGCCCAGCAGTTCCTAGGCATTGTCGAGACCAACCCGACCTACTTCGACAGTAGAAACTGCTACGATGGCGCCAAGTCATATTCCATCGTCAACTTCGGTACCCAACACGCCCCTGCTGTGGGCTCGTCCTGTACCGGTAAAGGCACCGTCCTCTCCACCGTCCGCGGGTTGGACAGCAAGTTGGACACGTCTTGCACGGACGGCAAGTGGACGAATGGGTACAAGGTGTGCGTTGTTATTGGCGGTGTAATCACTATACGCGATGCGAGTGGGAGGTCGCAGCTTTGCTCTTCGGATGATACTACTATCTATAATTGTTGGTTTTTTTCCTTCTTTTTCCTCTTGCTGTTTCTCATGCCCGTATGGATCATGCTGACCTTGTTTTAGGCCCGGATGTTCCGCCAGCATGCTGGACTAACAAGGTGAGGAAGTATCAGTGTGTTGGGTTTTGGATGTGATGAGTTTAAGAAGAGGAGGGAGAATGGATGGAGGATTGTCGTGCTGCGGTTTTCTTGTCTTTGTAATTTCAACTGACTACCTACGGTCGTATGTAATAAACCTGGGCCGAATGAGGTTTAATCACATGCCATGGTGCCTTGGTAGTGCCGCCAACTTCGTACTCTGAACGCTCGTCTTCTCAAAAAGAAGGGGTCAAAAGGCAAAAAAAAAAAAAAAAAAGTAAACCACCCCTCTATCTCCACCCCTTGCCCCTTAGAAGGCTGCCATCAAACCCAATTTCCCGAGCACTTGTACCTTCTCTTCCTGGTAACCCAGCACGACGGAAAACTGGAGGGGCCTAACACGAGATTTTTTTTTCTCATCAGTCTAGGAGCTGCCACTCACGGAATATTGGGGGTTGGTCTCGATGATGGCGAGCATTTGGGCGGAGGTGAGGACGGGGGTGAGGGCGAGGGTGGTGAGGAGGGTGGTTGGGGAGACCATTTTGGGTAGCTGGTTCGGAACGAAGGTTGGTGTTGACAAATGTGTGGATGTTGAGACTGGGGAGATATTGTGGGAAGACCTGAGGGAGGTGAGAGTTTATGTAGACATCTTATGTTCAGGGCAGTGCCATGATGAATCTTCTTGTAGCAAGTTTTCCTTCTTTGGTGTTCACCATGTTCAAGATCACACGAGCACTGAAGACTGAGAAACTGATGCCATTGCAATTGTGATATCACAGAAGGCGCTGTTGTTGAATGGGGTTGGGACGGTCATGGTGATAGGACTTGAACTTTTACGAATAGCCCGAACAAGATGTGAATACGAAGTGATGGCTCTTGTAAAGCGGTGCCTGAAAGCTAACGAGGATGTCAAGCCACCAGGAGCTACGGCATACTCCAGATCACACCCACGACAACTACGGTAGGTAAGTAAATGCTCACCGCCTAAATTGTATATTACAGGGCATCCTTTTGGATTTCCCGTATTCAGAGGCTCTAAGTTTATGGTTTGGTCCCATGATGACCTGAATGGTAAGACAGCTCGAAAACTTTGGGCAGGGTCTTGCCTGATCTTTTCGTGCGGCGGTCAAGTCCATGGTTCAACTGAGAATGATTATAACTCTGAAGACTTGGAAACAAATCTCAGTATCGGGCAAGAAGGAGCGTTAAATCAAGGTCATGGACAGTATCCCACAGCGTGGTGGTTGTTGTCTTGTCTAAGTAAGGTACATTAGCTATGCAGTCAACTGGCGAGCATATCGTGAGGTACAGTCCCTACACCGTATATACCCCAGGTTAGTCGATCTCTGTCACATACGACCACAGTCAGCTGAAAATACGGCATCCCGTCCGCTCTGCCCTCGTCAAACAGCTGAACGCCGAACTAGTACTCAGGTGGGTGACCACTGGGGAATCCTCGGTGTTGTATGTTATTTTTTGCGTCTTGTTCTCCACACATAAATACGAGACGACATAGGTATCCTTCCCTTCTCCTTTATAACCACCAACCCTCAAATCTTACTCTCCCCCCTCAACCCCCTAAAATACCCCTCCACCCCCTCCACCACCCTCTCGGCCACCCCCCAAGAAAGCTCATATCCCCTCCCCCCCAACCCATAAGCATGCATCACAAACCCCTTCCCTCCTTCCAGCATCTCCCCATCAATCCTCGGCCCACCCCTCCTACTAGGCCGTCGTCCAACAATATCCCCCATGACGGTAAACTCCCCCTTCCCATTTAGTATCCGAGGACACGTCCCCTTGAACATCTCCAACAGTTTTTCTCTTGTCTCCGGCCTGGGTTCCACCCCCCAATCATCAACCTCCTTCGTCCCCCCAATCACCGTCCCCCCTTCAAACCCCCTCGGCACGCAGAAAGTCCACGAACCGTCGGCATTTTGTCGGGTGACGGTAGCGTCGCACTCTTCCGCGACGAGAACTGTCTGCCCCCGTGTGATAAACATATTTTCATCCCCCCCGAACCCGAACCCGGAGGCGTTAACCACGGCGTCTACCCCCCCGTTTTTTAGGGAAGGGGTTGATCTCTCCGACAGAGCGAAAACCTCCACCGGGGACCTCAGCGCATGTTTCAGCACCCTCCCCCCTCGGTGAACAAACCTCCTCAGCAGAAAAGATAAGTAAACCATTGGGTTGACGCAGTAGGTCTCGTACTCGCACCCCCATTTCACTTTCTGGTCGGGGAATTCCGACTGGGGGAGGAGGCGGAATCCAGGGAGTTGGAGGGATGCTGCGGTGGCGGGGGTGAGGGATAAGTACTCTGGTCCCGGGGATTCGAGGTATTCGACTCCTTTGAGGAAGGTTATCCCCGCGGTGGTTGGGTGGGATGCAAAGAGGGACTTCATGTGGGAGAAGGTGGTGATGGAGAGGGGGTGTTCGAATACTGCTTGGGGGTTTGAGGGGTGGGGTGGGACCCAGCGGTTGTCTTTTCATGTTTAGTATCGTGGTGGATGGAAGGGGGGAAAGGAAAGGGGAAAACATACGGGCGCCGCCCCAGGGGGAGGTGTAGTTGATCTGGGTGATTGGGTCGATTGTCTCAAACGGGGCGGGGAAGTCTTTTGCGATGATTGTGACTCGGTGGCCGGCGCGGAGGAGGAGGAGGGCGGAGGAGATGCCGGTTACGCCGGAGCTATGTAGTGGATGTGTTAGTGAGGTGAGGTGAAAAAAACAAAATGTGGTGTGGGATGGGAGACGTACCCGATGACGGCGATGTGTCTTGCCATGGTTGTGAGTTTTGATCAGTAGGGTAAGTAATTCGAGCAACTGTGTATAGTAGTAGCCCCTAAAGACTGAACGAAATTGAGAAGAATAACGATAAAAAAGAAAAAAAAAAGAAAAAAAAAAGGGCTCGATCAGAACAATATATACTTCTGTTGTCCAACACCCAAGTCTCATACAAACAAAGGCTGCGCGAAATGTCAGCCAAACAGTCTGCCTTGGTCAATATATCGATAAGCGGAAAGTTCCTCTGCAGAATCAACGATAGATACATCGGCTTTGCCAGAGACACAACAATCCAAACGGAAATCCAAGAATACGGCGAACAATAACTTGGTCACATTGCATATTGCATTAGTCCAATCTCTTCCAATTCCCAATAGCCATCACCATCGGGGTTAATGCTCCGTGACCGATATTCGGCTCGGCCCCGCCTGAACTCGGCCAACCCCACTCGGCAGCCGCCCGGTTTCCGCCGGATGATCGGCATCTCTATACTCATTATAAACATAATCACCAGCAAAAGAACAAAACTATGCTTTTGTAATCTTCTCCTTCGGAAGCCGCACCTCTATCCGCGAGGCCCTTCCAAGATAGATTTATACTCGTCCGTTAAATCGTGAAACCGTCGAGGCATGCTGGCTAACCACCACACATAAAAGACCTGTATCAAAAACTCGCTGACCCAAAACGTTGCCGATGTGTTTGACCAAAAAAAAAGGGGGCGAAATGAAAAGAAAAGATCCTCCAACTTTATTTTTTATTTTTTAAAAAGCAAAGCAATCTCTTCTTTCCCATTCTCTCGCCTCTTGGAGCGAAAAAAAGGCCAAGTCACTGAAACGTTGCCGCACGTCGTGGACAAAAACCCCCCCCAAAAAAAAACAAAAAAAAAAAAACAAAAAAAAAATCCGGAAGACGCCGCTTGGAACGAGGGTCCTCAATGCTAAGTGACAACAGCCATTTCGCCTTGCGCTCAAAGTCCATCATCTTGCCCACGGCGAACTGCGATATGGGCCATCAATCTTCAGGTCCTTGATTCCTTGAGGCATGGAACGGAGCCACTCCGCCCAGCTCTCCATGTTAAACGTATTATCGTCCGATATTTGAAACGTCAGACTGAGTTGTGAGGTTCCGGCGGCCGGGGAGTCCGGGGTATAAGGCGAGGGTGTTAGGTCTCCCGGTTGCCGCGCCACCAACGGAGCCAAAAGAATGGATGGCAACACCTTGTTGCCGGATAGCTGTACAAACAGCGGGGTGGGAAACGATGTGATGATTTCCTGGTTCTGTTCCCGTACCAAACTTGGGTATACTGAAACCAGCTTGGCGTGAAGTTCGCTTGCAGAATAGGCTTCTTTGAACTTGTGAACGGCCCTTGTCTTCAGCTGTTCCGTTAAGGCCCGGGTGAAGGCGCTCCGACCCAAAAGTTTGGCGTGGTCTTCACCAGCAGAGGCAGCGATTAACTCGAGGATTCCTTGCCGGCGTACTGTTTGATAGAGCGGATAGTACGCACAATCCAGGAGAATTAGGGCATCAGAACAGATATTTTCAAACATCCCTTGGATCATCTTCCATGGAATATCCGAGCCGGGTGTTGCTTTCTTGGAACTGATTATTCGGTCAGCTGATACCTTGACCAGCACTAAATCCGACAAAAAAAAATACAAACCTGGAGATCATGGTGTCCCGGTCCTCTCCCAAGTAGCTATGCCCGCTGTAGTAGAAAATCTTCAAAGTGTCCCGTTGGTTGTGGCTGGTAACAAACGTGTTTACTTCCCTGTTCAGCCACAAATAGGAGCTGTTGCTAGGGTCTCCCGACGTCGGAATGTTCTTGATGGTGACCGAGTAGTTGTAATCGTCCGTGAGCACCCTGGCCAGTTCCTCAATATCGTTCTTGGATCCATCGGCATCTTCAATGTCGTCCTGCCACCGGACAAGCATGGTTGAAACGCTGGCATATCGACTGCGAAGAGGGCTTGCCAGGATCCGAGATGCGCTTCCTTGAAGATCAACTCTGAAGGACTCCAAACCAGCCACCGGAATCAGACTTGTTGGCCTCTCCGGCCGGGGCCCAGATGGTAGCGGCGTTCTAATCCGAGAATCATTTGGGTTCATCTGGTTGAGCCGCTCATGGAAGTTGGGGATCTGTACCATGTCCTCAGGTTCCTGAGTCAGCAGAGACTGGAACTTTGACATGGCCGGACTCAGTGGGCGTCCATTGGCACTTTGTGACGACGAGCCATTCCCGAATTTTTTGGCAAGCGCAGCCCAGGTCGTATTGTGATGGCTAGGATGGCACTAGATACGCGTGTAAGTAGGTGGCGTTCTGACTTTGGTGTTTGCTCGTATGAACTTGGCAGCAACTCACAGCAACTCGTCTTCGTTTACAGTCCCCGCATGCACCCATCTTACGGATGAGCGAGGCCTTCTCCCGCTGCTCGGGGTTCAAGGGCCCCGTTCGACGGCGACTGGCCCTGCGCTGGGCCGTGACGTCTGCCCCATCCCTCGCGGAAAAGACAGCTTGTGCAGCAGCTTGAGCGGTGGTGGCAAGACTAGGTGATGAAGGCGTATGCGCCTCCAAGCTGTAAGGCGTAGGCGTCGTCCCTCCAGTGGCTAGCGACGCCAGGGAGGCTACTGTGGTTGTTGAAGAAGTGGTATTCTGCCTCATGGGCGAGCCGCCCTCATGTTGTCGGCCATAGTCCCCGCCGCCATTTACCAGGCCGCCGGTGCCGGCGACCGGACTTCCGGGTGGTGGCTGTTGATGCTGTGGATGGTGTAGCTGCTGCTGCTGCTGCTGCTGATGGGGTTGCTGCTGTTGCGCTCGACCATCATCTTCCTTCTGAGGAGGCTCGTCCAAGTTGAGAGCCTGCATACTTACATGATCAAGTCCGGCCGTTAGAACATCAGACTCCTTTTTGCCCGGTTGCTCAATCCTCGGGCGGTCCGCACACCCCACTCACACCTTTGAGGATGGTGGCTATTCTAGAAGATTGACCCAAAAGCAAGCCCAGCGGCGGTTGTGAGAGGGCCGACGGAGAGCCCAAAGAAAGGCAATCGGGGTCCGGGGGAACAATAGGCCTCGGTGTACAGCACAGGGACCGTGAATATAGAGGTAAAAGAACGGTGAGTCCCCCTGGCAGAGGAGAGGTTCGATGACCCACAGACACAGACGGTGTCGTCGGGCGGCGGCGGTGGAAGTAAAACCCTGGGCTAGAGGGACCGGTTGCACTTTGAAGACACTCCAAGTCGGCGCCAGTAGCTTTTACCGAGCAACGTTGCGGCGTTGTGGATGGGGGAGCTCGGTGTCGTGCTTCAGCAAGGAGGTCTTGTGGTGTAGCGCCGAGGCCGGAGATAGTGGGAACCAGAGCCAGGATGAACTCGTTTGGTGTTTTTGCGGGGGACGGGGGATGTCGGTTTGGATGGAGGTGTGGCTGAGGAAATGATATACAAAATAGCTATAGAGAAGACCACTGCACTGCGCAATACAGAAGAGTCTGTCTGTCTGGTCAGCAGCATTAGCATTAGCAGCAGCAGCAGCAGCAGCAGCAGCAACAGCGATGGCAGCAGTGGGGACCCCAAGCATAAAGTCGATGGTACCATCTGCACCAGAAACAGCTGGACTCGAGTCCTCGAGTTATGAGCTGGGTCTCCAATCATGGGCGGACCGGGGGAATTAATTTTGCAGACAGGCGCGATACGCTGACGCTGGTTGCTGCTGCTGGAAGCTCTCATTCGGCTGCAAAAATGTCACCACGTTTTTTTTTTCGGTGGTGGTCTAGTCCCTGTAGGTCAGGTAACTCTGTAGATTGTCACAATTGTCCACCTCACACCGCAGACCGGCCAATGGCACCGTTGGTCTAGATGGACCAAAACCACCTAGCTTCCAGCTCCAGCTCCTTGTCGTGCCAGACGAGAGAGACCGTCACTGTTCAAGATGCCGAGTTGTCGCCAGAAAGACGACGGCGCCGGATGGCCGACTTCACCGGGTCATACCGTCCATGCCGCTAGCCTCACCGCAATTGGGCGCATCCGATAGGCTACTACCCATGTTCCCCGTGGGCGGGCGTCCACTAGCCTACCATTGCCGTCTCAGTCTTCCCCACGCTTTTCTCTTAGGTTTGTTCAAGAACAACTTTTTCTCTTTCACTTCACCTACGGTGAGGGTATTATCAGAGGATAAGTGGTGGCAGCAGCCTGTGCAACCTGGTGCCGACTCCTTCCCTATCTGTACGAGACACTTCGGCATGTCCAGATCTGTCAATCCCACATACAGCCTACCGATCCCTATCTCCCTTGGCATTGGACGCTTCCCTTCTTGCATCAAATTCCCGCCTTACATTCTCATCCATCGTGGCCCCTTCTCGACGTCGGTAGGTCCAAAATTCACATGGTTTTTCCACCCTATCATATCCTCCTCGGGGCCTGTCTCTTTCCAGCCGGCCACTACCTTTCCCCACGCTTCCTCACTGGTGCGCCTTCATCTCTGCCTTCATGCATTGATACCTGTGATACCAAACCTCCCTTGCGCCTAGCCAATCACGGCCAATGTCCCCTTTGGGCTTTGTTATTGCTTCTGCTCCTGTCATCCATTCACTTTCGACCTTTTCGATATCTTGCTGACACACCTCACTTGGAAGCAAAAAAAAAAAATTTAGAATAAAACAAAGCCAAAAGTGCGGCCCGCTAAAGTCTGAATCGTGCCGCTGTTGCATTCTCACTCCGCAGTTAAGTGTGCCCGCAGCCTCACCTTGCATCTGCCCTCCTCCTACGGGCCAACGCTTCCCACGACGGTCAACCCGATGATTATTGGCCCACCGCCCGCGAACTTTGCCTTTGCTTCTATGGCGCCAAGGTGTGTGTGGCTCGCAAGCTTTGGGGTGTGTCAGTCCCTATCTGGCAAGCACTTGTTCGTCCACGGTGGCGACAAGAGGGGGGACAGAAAGACAAAGACACTGACTTGACTCCCTAGTCTGTCCAATCTCGTAAGGTTATCCCGAAAATGTGTGTGTTTACAAATCGTTACAGCATGACGAGAAGCAGTCCACAGCAGGCCGTGGTGAGGTATTTTGTCTCTGGACCGAGAATGTTCAGAGCCATTGCTCTGCCGAAACAAGACGGCCGCAATTGCACGACAGGGTCGTCAGGATCCAATCATGCGTGGTGGTCGCAATCTGCCCCAAAATATGTGTCTCCAACGTTTGCGGGGAGAGGGGGAGAGGGGGGGGGGGGAATAACACTACACCTTGAACCCACACAGGAGTTTTCGGCTGGCATTCGGCAGAATAGGGGATCTTCATCAAGCAGTTGTGGGGGGGGGCTTATCGTTGCAGCCGATACGAGCCTTCGGGGTGAGTACGGAGCTTTTATCGGTCGTGCCATCCGCTGCCGGTTTTCTCGTCGTCAACTCGCTCTCGACGGAACAGACGGGCCATCAGGTCTTAACAATGATTCGATACACCGTAGGTGTGGATGGATGGAATCGGGACCCAACTCGACAACAAACCCGGCCAAGAACTGCACTTCTCAATGGCTGCCCGCTGCCGGCCCTTGCCCTGTCAGTCTGTCTAGTTCGAGTGCCAGTTCGTGGTCCCGGTGTGCGTGTGCGTGTGCTTGACAGAAACACGGGGTGTGCGACGACTGTGGTGTATGGCGAGCACCCCGTTCTGAAGCTGTGGTGTGGCCAGCTTGGGACGGGGTTGGTCAGCAAGTCGGTTAGGTAGGATGTTGCTCTGACTGCAGCTGTCTTTCTGTGAGCACGTTTATCGCCAGTGTGAGTGGTTTCCTATCCACCTTGCCGTCGATGGGGGGGTACCTATGCAGGACGCTTGCATTCGAGGCGAGCAGTAAGCGCCAGAGGTTCGTTAAGAAGAAGCGCAATGATTGCATGTTTGCCCTTTCCAACTGTTGGGTTGGTTGGCGCGTGGCTTTGATCTATTGTTTGAGGCTCTTTCCTCGACGGGAAAGTTCTCTGACGGCTTCTTACTGAGCCCTTGGCAGCTTTGATGCCGGTTCGAAACTAGAAGCACTAGGGCCATTATTCTTCAGGCTCCTATCAAATCAGAGAGGGGTACAGCAACCTGTAAGAGCCCTGCCGCTCTGGCAAGACAAGATCCTTCACACAAAGAGACCAATAGCAGTCATATCAAACACCCAGCCTCTTACGTAGTACTTACATGGTGACTGGAATCCATCTCAAGCCTTGATCATGACTCAGTACAAAGCCACTGAGTAGCGGCATTCCGAGTCAAAACTCGGTGGCCTATCCAAAGTTGAGAGGTCCACGACGATGATATTCATCATCAACAACACTACATACGCCGGAAACACTCAGCAAAGCGTCCAATGACTGGGCCGAAGTGGGTTGTTTTTATGGGCTCTCGCATTACAAAAAGTGCTTGTACTCAAGCACAGAGGTGAAAGCTCGCATAGGTAGACATCCATTTCTGATGCCCTTTTTTAGCCAACAACAGCATCGTCAAACGCCATCACAGGTAGGCTGGCAAGGATCAGGTACAAACCCATTTCGTTCCCACTAAATAAAAATACACAAAACCAAGCTACCTATTCAAGCACATCATCACGTAACCCCATTCCCATTCCCATTCCCATTATTCCCCCCAAACACCTCACCATTACTCCCCCTATTATGCACCCCATTCCCCAAATCCACCACCACCTCCAACCCCCATTCACCCCCCCTATCCACAAACCGTCCCTTCACCCCCTTTAGTCCCCTCCTCCCCCGGTTTCTTACACCCCCGGTCGCCTCCTCCCCCCCAGTCTCCTTATCAGCCGCCGCCGTTATCCCCTCCCTCTCATCCTCCATGTAATCCTCCAACCGAGCCTTATCTGTCGACGAGACAGCCACCAAGCCAGCTAGTTGATCCCCTTTCAGGACGGGAACATCCCAGACGGCGGTCTGGATCATGATCCCTAGCAAAAAGATGACTGTGGCTGAGACTTGGATGATCAAAAAGGAGAGGTAGGGCCAGTGGATTGATATGACTCTGTCGCCTGTGCCTCCTGGGGTGGTTGCTGTTCCTGAGGCCAAGATGACGCGGCCGCCGGCGTTGGGGGAGGCTCGGAGGCTATTGATCTCAAAGTTAGCTTCTGTCACGTTACAAAGGGTCGCAAAACAAGCCCGCTCATTTGTCAAAGGGGTTTCTTTGGACAAGGTGGTAGGAGTGACAGAAGAAGAAATAAAAAAAATTATAAAAAAAACAAATAGATAATATAAAAAAAAGGCGGGGAGGGGGGGAGGAAGGAGGAGGAAACATACGCATTGGTTAGCCCAAGGGCGATATTACTCGTGATATTACCCACCACTTCCCTCGCATCATCATTTCCCGCAACAGAAGAAGTGGCTTCCCCTAGTACCCTCCCCGATGAACCTATCTGCCCTGGAGAGTTGGTGGAGTAATTCCCGTTGAACAAACCCAAAAGGTAACGATGAAGATAGCTTGCGTGCTCCCGGTTGACGGTATACTCCCCCTGCCTCTTCCCAACAACAACCCTTGACGTGCTGCTACTGCTCAAGGCAGAAGAGTGCACCACCTCTGTCTTTGCTACCCCTTCAGACACCTCCACACGGTAGGTATTCACGCAGAAATAGAACAAGATCTCCAAGGCGGAGGTTGACTCGTCTGAGGTGGTGTAAATTAAAAAGAGGTTGGCGATGCCAGAGGTGGTTTTCCCTGTGTCGTCGCCTGTGATGAAGCCTAATGTGTTTCGAACAGGGAGGAAGGATGCATTAACGGCAGAGGTGATGTTGAGGTTGCCGGTGGTGAGGAGGATGCCATTTGGGAGTGTGGCTCGGGGGGAGACGAGGGTGGGAGGGGAGACGTTGAGTCGGGGGGTTATATCTGCTGTTGAGGAGCAGATTGCCAAGGAAGAAAAGTCGGGGAAGGTGCACGAGCCGGTCGAGCATGTTGGTGAGAGGTGAGCAATGGGTGAGGAGGATGGTTGGAACAGAGAGCTGTGGATGGAGGTTATCTCGGCGGGTGAGAGGGCTACATCCTGTTAGCTGATAGAAACATAAAGGGGCAAGGAGCATACCATTGTAAGGCTCAGGATGGGTGTAAGCCTCGCTCCTCGGCACCGTTGCCGTCCCCCCTACCGCAATCCCACTACCGCCATCACTCAGAGGATACGTAATCGCCGCCTGGGTCAACGGCGACAGCAGAAAAGCTGTTGCTAGCAAAGCTGCAGCTGACATCCCCAGTGCCCTCCCTTTTCTCTTCAACATCAACTTGATGCCCCCTATTGGTGTCCTTCTGGCATCTTCAAACACCCCATAATCTCTGATATCCTTCTCTCCTCTTGCAAACGAGTTCCATTTCAACTGCGACAGTCCCTCTCCCAATGGCACCACCAGCGCAGCTTGTGCTATCGCCACCAAGAACCCCACGAGGGTGTTCAAGGATATCGCCATTGGCCATTCAGACAAAGACTGCCCTTCGTGGATCTTGAAAACTGCTATTGTGAGAGCAAGACAGACAAGGCTGATGAAGCAACATGTCAGCTCCACAATCCAGCAGCCCAAATACCCGAAACATCCCTGACTACCATAGCCAGTTCCATGCTGTTGCTTCTTGCGTCTCCTCTGACGATCCCAGGACCTTTGAGCTTTCAAATATTTCTTATTTATTGATGGGACATCCGGGATGGCATCCTGCCTGGGAATCTGCCCATCAATCTGGGATTCATCCTTTGGTTCCGTTCCCGGACCCGGGTTGAAATAATCGAGATCTTCATAATGCATAAAAGGCCCAGAGTTCGCATGGTTGCCCCGACCTGAAGACAACCGAGTCAGATTACTGGGACGGCTCTTTCTCTGCTGACTTTGCCTCAACCTTTCCGGAACCACATTTTGACTCGTTGTCGAACGAGAGTGATGCCGAAGGTTAGGAGTGCTATTAGTCTGCGTGGTAGATCTCCACGCCGAAGGTGGCACAGGCGTGATTTCTTCTTCTCTTGGAGGCTGCCGCTCGCTCGGAGGAGGCGTGATATTCAGCCATGAAGCCGTAACCGGAGGCCCAGACGTCGATAATGTCGGTTCTGGAGCTGGCCCATAAGAAGTCCGAATGGGACCCTTACCCGGCTGCGCCGCCCGTGCCCTCGCTTCGTTCAACTCTCGCAAGTCCCGGCTCCCTCGCCAATATTGAGAAGGTGGGAATGGCACATCCACAGGATGCGATCGAAGCGGTTGTGGAGGTGATGGTTGCGGCACAGGCGGGAGGTCCTTGTTCTGGGTGGCATAGGCGAGCCAGATTGGCGGATAGCTTTCTGTGCGTGGGACATCGGGTCGTTGTGGCACTGGAAGCTGCTGCTGCTGCTGTGACTGTTGTCTCGGCCAAGAGGGAGCTGAGAGGGATTCGTTGTACTGTTGTTGTTGTTGTTGTTGTTGTTGTTGTTGCGCCTGATGCTGCTGCTGCTGCTGCTGTTGCTGGAAGGACCCCGCATTGCCAGCTGCTTGCCAACCCGACTGTGCCGCAGCTTGGTGGTGTTGATGATGGGGAGGCGAAGAAAGACCCAAAGCTGTGCCTCCTCCACTGCCGTATACGTAGTATTGCTGCAGCTGTTCCTGATCGACGTCGTCGCTATCCCCTTGCTGGACAATATCTTCTTCCTGGTCCTCATGGATGGAACTGGCTGGGGACACAGTATGTCGCCCCCCACTGCTCACGGTCCCCACGCGCTGTGGTGATAATGGCGTTTGTGATGAAGACGCATTGGTCGGTTTCCTTGCTGGTCGAGTCTCCAAAGGCGAAACTTGTTCCTCGAGAGCTGGTCTCGGGCGCGTAGTGGCAGTATTGGTAGCCACAGTCACTGGTTGTCTACGCGTAGTCGTTGACGATGCTGATGGTACCGATATCATCTGTGGCCGTGAAGAAGGCGCTGTCGATGTCACCGGGGGATAATACGGCTCCGAAAAGACATAACCCTCTTCATCCTCGAGGTAGTATCGGTCATCGTGACACGGAGGACCTGGGGGCATATCGGGCAGCGCCTATCGTTGTCGTCGTGGATTTATCGAGAAGAAACATTTCCCGTCTTAACGAAATCCTCTCATTCCGATATATCCAACCTCAATTCCTTCCCATCGATCCAACAAACACGAAGCTGAGTGAGCGGATTTTCGTTCCTTTGCCGGTCTATCTTACCATCCGTCTCACACAGCCGACGGAGAGTGTAGGCACCGCAGAATCAGACGTGACAACAATTCGTCCCTCCTCCCTCTTGCCAAGTGCCAATTGAACCAAGAGGTGGAGAAAACAAAAACAGCGACGGGGAAGTTTGAAGAGCAAAAAAGAAGATCAAATCGAATGATGAAATGTTTGGTTTAGCCAAACAACCACTCTTACCTACCCACCCCTCTCTCCTCATGTCTGAGGTAAGCTCAGCTTGGTTTAGTACATGGGGGAGGGGTGATGATGCACGATCCGTACCTGTCCATTTCTTACATACATAGACGATCCCGGCTACATACACACACACACACACACACACACACAGAACACAAGGCCCAACAAACACACCCATTCACAAACCCACCACCCTCACAAACAGACTTTTTGATGCGTGCCTTGATTTTTCAACGTTTTATTGCCAAAGCCACCTGCACTCTCATCCGGCTTAGCTTCACTGGTCATATCTGTACCTTTTCTGCGCAATGTCGTCAATCAATCCCCCATCCCGTCTCCGTTCATCACCAAATACACCCAACTCACCAATGTCTCTGTACCCTCAGCCGTTTGATGACTGAACCGGGCTTTTCGTTTTATTATCCACCCTCACTGATTGCTCGCAGCAACAAGCAGGCCGAGGCCAGGGCCGGTGAGAATTTCAGGCCGGGTAGCTGCTGTTGCTGCTTGCCTCTTCCCAGCCTCTTCCCTCCCAATCGAGGCATAAGATGTGATATAATCCTTGGCATGACCTCGATCTCCAGAATCCGACTATTTCTATATTTCCACGAGGATCAACAAACTTGCTGGAAAGATGAAATAATTTGATCTATATGATAGAATCGACTTATATACCCGGTTAATAGAGTAGAAAAAAAAAAGGGTCCAGTCCACTCAGTCGTTGTTGTACTACGGACTTTTATGGTGGAGCCAAACCCACCACAGCACCACCCCCCCCCCCCGAGCCGGGACAAATAACATCCCAGAGAAAGCTGCTGCCTGAAGATTCAAGAAAACCTCACGTTCAAAACACTTGCACAAATCCCTATTCACGAAACAGTGTTTTTACCATCATTCCAACCCTTATGAAGCCGAAAAATGAGAAGCATTATGGTGTTTGTGAACCAAGATCGCTAGAAACCTCACAGAACCCCAAAATGAGACGAACAATTGCTGCGCCGCCGCGCGGTAGTCTCGGCACAGGTGGTCAGCTCCAAACAGAAATGCAAAAATCCCGAGCTGCCGCGGCCGCTCGATAAGATGCTGAGCTCCAATATACTCAAGCCCTCAAGCCCTCAAGCCCTCAAGCCCTCAGGCCCTCAGGCCCTCAGGCCCTTAGGTCCTCAAGTCCTCGAGAGAGAAAGGTGTCACGACCAGTCCCGGCCCGGTTACACTGCATTTTGATCCCCTCTTTTCCCTCTTTCTTCTCCGCATCTCCCCAGAGTGCCTTCCATCCCACTTCCCCACTTCCTCAATCCTGAAACTTGTGGCTTTGGCGAGCTGAGATGCAAAGAATTCACGTTCAATGCTGCAATCTACTTAAGCAACTGTTTTAATTGTTAAGTAAGTGAAGTGATGGCACCGAGCAAAGTCGCCGAACGGAAGCCGATGATGGGTGGATCCACCCGGTGCCGACCGGCCCGGCCCGGCGAACAGGTGGATCTACGTCGGACGCCGAGCCAACCGGGGTCGAGGCCGGCCCAAACAAAAACTGACAGTCTGCCTTGTCAAAAAGTATACAATCCCGATCCTGTATTTTTGGTTCATCCAAACCGAGAACAACATATTCCAGATTGTAGAAACCTGGGACCAAACCACTGGTAACATCACCCCCAAGGGCACCTTCTACCCGGCGGCACAGGCCCAATCCATCGCATCCAATATCACTCAGTCAAAAGGCAAATACCGGTAGACTTCTCTATTGTCCTAAATCATAACACTTATACATCCACCACCTCCCACCCAATACCCATCGCGCGCACGCTTCGCTCATGTTATACCCCCCTTGATGATGCCCCTTAAATTATGCCACACCCAACAACCAAGCAGCTTTTTGACCCTCTCAACATGTCCAATAAATAAAAGCCCGTACACAAAACAACGATATAAACCGCTGAACTCATCCCTCCAAAAAGAAAAAAAGAAAAAAAAAACCCTCCCTAAACGCCCTATCCCATGTGACCCCCCAGAAAACAAAACACACCAATCCAACTCCCTAGCCATGTAATCCCTGGGGTAATTCCTTATATAATAACAAGACAGAAAAATACACACCACTACTAATCCCGATACGCAGTGAATGAACCCCCAGACGTAGATTCCACATGCGTCACGCTCGACGCCTCCGACCCTGATGATGCGCTCCGTCTGAACAGCCAGTCCTAATGGCGATGTTCATGGCCGTGATCATGGCTGTGATCGTGATCCGAGTGTGAGTGAGAATGGCTGCTTTCTGGCCGTGATCCAGCTGCAGAAGTGTTGCAGCACCCCTTCCCAACACAGTCATCAACACAGTCCAGGAGGCACGCATCCTCCTCCTCTAGCTCTCCACACCTTGGCGCCGCGATAACTGTTGAGCCATCCAACCCCATATTCACCACCGATTCGTGGTCATGCCCCTCATCCAAACAGAACTCTGGTTGGATCGTAGCGCTGTGAATACCGTAGGCGTGCAAGCATTTCCTAGCCATCTTAGCCACCTCCATGTATCTCGCGCCACCAGCCTCGGAGAGAGGGAAGGCGACCTTGATATGCATCGAGGCCACGATCTTGGTATCAGAGAGCTGCCAGATATGGACGTGGTGGCAGCTGACAACCCCGGGAAGACACTGGATATCCTCCTTGACTTCTTGCAGGTCGATGTTTTCTGGCGTGGCCTGAAGAAGAACCTTGGAGGTCGCCTTGGTGAGAGGAATGGCCGATTTGAGAATGATGAGCGTGATGAATAGAGAAACCGCTGGATCAGCGTATCTCTTGCCGCTCCAGTCTGTCAACCAAATGATGAGCGCGGTCGCAATGACACCCACATTTCCAAGCGCATCTCCCAGTACGTGAAGAACCATGGCGTCCATTCCCATATCGGCGTGACTGTGGCCGTGCTTCTTTCCAGGCTTCCTTGGCTTGTTGTGATTATGCGAAATGTGAACGACCGAGTTGCGCCTAGACCGTTTCCCATGAGTATGCGCAGGTTCCGCCTCTTCCGGAATCACAGCATCTCCGCTTTGCTCAAGCAATGGCTGCTCCTCCTGAGCAGGCCCGTCAAGGAGCGCACTTTCATCCTCAGTATTACTGTCGCTGCTGGATCCATCATCGACCGGGGGTTTGGTAGCGGCGATGATCTCCTGTCGGAAACTGGCGGGGTGGATGCTGATATCGTCTATACTCAAACGGCCGTGCTGCCGGGCAGCCTGAAGACGTTTCTTGTGCCCGGAACGAGAACCTTGGCGAGAATGACTATCAGTTGAAAATCGAATGTTTCCACCCGGAGATTCAGGGATCAAAGCAGGAGGCTGCTCGTTGATGGGCGATGCCAGGTCCCGGTAGCCGGCGCGTCCCTCCTCTGCCGTGCTAACATCTGCTTCGTGTGTATGCGAGTGTCCGTCGCCATGGTCGTGGGCGTGGTCATGGTCGTGATCCCCAGGCCCATGCGAATGTCCGTGTCCACCAAGAACGACAAAGCCAACCAAGTTTGACGCCAATCCCATGCAGCCCACAACAAGGATGAGTTGAGGGTTTTCGATATCAGGTGGATCAACGAGTCGTGAAATGGCTTCGAGTACGATAGAAACGCAAAGGGCGATGAGGAAGACAGCGTTGAAGAACGCACCCAGAATTTCGGCACGAACCCACTACAGGTCAAGTCAGTCAGTTACACAAATTTCCAGAGCGGGAATGATGGCGCTGGGCGAGGCGGAACTCACTCCGTATGAGAATCTGTTGGTGGTTGCCTTTGCCGCTACAGAGACGGCCCATAGACCGACGAGCAGTGAGATGATATCGTTTAACTAGCAGATGGTTAGCGACGAGGGAAATAAGCCGGATGACGAGGCAATAGGTACCATATGAAAGGCATCTGCCATCAGCGCCAGTGACCCAACCATGAAGCCGACAGTGAGCTCCAGGACGAAGAACATGACGTCGATGACGAGCATCACCTTGATGCGCGTCGACTTCGACCACCCCATCTTGAATGTCGTTCCGAAAGAATTCCTCCAAAAATTGAGTCGGGGTTGGTGATGTGTTTCGCGCTCGATGTGTTATGCCAACAACAGTGGGATGAAAAGAGAAAACAACAAAAAGATGGGATGTGTTTTGCGATGGCGCAGGTCAGACCGAGACGTCTGGTCTTTGCGTGATCAGACTGGGCGAGAATTCGCCGCCCCTCGCTGTTGACTAAAAAGGTGTGAGATGGCTAGCGTGCCCAGCGGTCGGGTCCAGGAATAAAAAACGTTGGCCGGGGGTTGCGATTATCTTTCAGACCCCTGTCCCGCCCTGCCGGTGACCTTCCTCAAAGAGATGCTTCAGCTGAAAGTTCAGATCAGTATCCGTAGCCCCATCGCATTCGCGCGTTCAATAGTTTGGTGACACTCTTGTAGAAATACACACAAGATAGATGGCATTGATCTGATCGCAAGGAACGGCATCTTGTTGCGCTCCCTCGCTGAGGTGTGCTGGCTCGTGGCAGTGAAAGGAAGCCGGCCCTGGTGACATCAATCAGGCGCCCCGCTTGCCCTGGAATGCCCCGCTTTTTTGAATCGCCGCAGCAATTGAGAGAAAGCCGTCGGAGTTCACATTCGGCAGAGACTCGTTCCGGCAAGTTGAGGATATTAGCTACCGAATCTATTTTCTTTCTGGAATCCAACCTTATTCTCAATAAACTTTGTCCTGCCAGGAACAAGCACCGTTGGCGAACTCTAAGTTATGTGTAACGTCCCTGAATCCATCCACCGGTGCACTTGGACCCTCACCAAAACCGTTGAACCAAAACAGGCCTGTTGACTCAGCTAACCTGGTGATGCATTTACCTACGCGCCAGCGAGCTCACTTATCAGCAAGGAATGGCCAGACGTGGTGATATCAAACTACTGATACAACACCAACCCAAGACTTTCGGCGCGGGGGCTAGTACCCTTTTGAGCAGGTGACTACGCGAAGATCAACTACACTATCCTCAACTCAACCATACGCATGAACATTCGTGGACAACTACCTGCCTGTAACGTCAGGTCCTATGCCGTGGAAAAGTCAAAACTAGCGCTTTATAGGGCAACAAGTCATGCGAACTCTTGCGGGCCGCATGATCTAGAAGCTCTCAGGTTACACCACATTCAGGTGTCGAAGCCAGGAACACATACATGACAAAGGACGGTGCTTCAACACTGAACATCGATTGACCTTAGATCATGTCATCGACAACGTTATACCCAAATATTGCTCCTAGACTCGGGTGCATGGAAGGTCGAGCAATGAGTGGTACTTGGAAATGGGTGATCCAACAGACTCGTCCCTACCCACACAAAGTACACCAATTACGCAGTGTTTTATATAGGGATTTGTAACATTTTTGCAAGATTTCTCATTAAATATGCGGTTCCTACTTTCCCACAACATACCGAACACCAACGACATGGAATCCAGCCCCTACTTAAGCCTGACTTTTCAGCCACACCCCCAAGAATGCGTATGCCGCGACCACCACAATATCTACGAGTTTAACAGAAAAACACTTTCAAAAAAAGAGACATAGGATATTCGGGGTCAAAAGTTGAACAAAGCAAAACATACAACACCGAGGATTCCCCAGTGGTCACCCACCTGAGTACTGATTCGGCGTTCAGCTGTTTGACGAGGGCAGAGCGGACGGGATGCCGTATTTTCAACTGACTATGGTCGTATGCGACAGTTCTATACCAAAATCTAGTTTATATCCTAATGGGTGAGATATTGCCCATTTGTGGGTTCCATGTAAGACACCAACATGAGCGCGCCCAACCCTATACCTAGCCCAACATAACAGCAGCGACAAACAAAATAGTCGAAACCCACACAACAGGTAAAATGAGCGAGTCTTTGTCAGATCTCATATAAGATTGACTAGAGATGATTCAAGGTGAATGAATTTTGGGTCCATGGTTTGGGATCCAATAGGATTAGGCTGCCATTTGTCACGCAAGTCTCACAGGGTCGAGTGTCAGCACTGAAAAGAGATTGACTTAAGTAAGCACACGATCCTTGTGCAAAGCTGACAGTCCATCTCTTTTGCACTGTACAGTTGAGACCAGACTTACAACTTGCTTCATAGATATATCCTAATAATCATATCATGGCATGTTTCTTCCTCCCCAGTGGAATCGACGAAGGTGGGTCGAACCAGAGCCCATTCGCCCCTCCTCCCTCCAAAGCCCAACAAGCCTGTGTAAGTTGCCGAAAGCAAAAGTGAGCCTCCCTCTTAACCCCCTTCTCATGAACCAACACTGACAACACGCCCAGGAGAAAATGCGACAAAATCCTCCCCACATGCGGCCTCTGCGCCAGAATGGCCCGGCCATGCGATTACACCATCCTCGACACCATCCCACAACAGCAACCGGCCCAAGCATCATCAGAGGAGCTCGCAACCCTCCAGGCCCGGCTGTGTGAGCTAGAGAATCGTCTCAACAATGCCTCTCAATCTCAACAACCACCACCGCCACGACAACCATCACCACCTAGCATGCACATCAACCCTGAAATTCTCCCTCCTCTACCTCCCAAGCCACCCTCGCCCCTCTGGTCCCCTTCTGCTGTCCCCTCCCGCTTTCCCACCTCCTTATTCCTCGACCTGGACGCCTTCAACTGGTCCACCACCCCCATCCCCGCCCCCAATATGCCCATCCCAAGTGAAGTCCTCGACATCCTATCCAGAGGCACAACAGTCCAAGACACCGCCACCGAATACTTCCACGGCACCCACGCTTGGTTCCCCTTCATCTCCAAAAAACGCATGGAGCTCGGGCTGTCCCTCTGGGAAGCCGGTCCCGAACTTGCCTTCCTCTTTCTCGGCATGAAACTGGTAAGCACCCCAGTCAACAACGGGGTGGAGCCAGCCGGCAACCCGCTGTATACCGCAGCGAAAAGATTCTGGGCTTCGCTCGAACAAGCCGGGAGCGTGAGCCTGCAGTTTGTCCAGGGGATGGTGCTGGTGACGGTTTATGAGATGGGGCACGGGATATACCCCGCGGCGTGGATCAGTGTAGGAGTGCTGGGGAGATGGGTTGAGGTTTTAGGACTGCCGGGTTTTAGAAGAGGAGGGGTGGCGTTGGGGAGCGTGGTACGTCTTTTCAGCTGCTGTGATGATGACTCTGAAACCGATGAGGATGATGCTGACAGTACCTTCAAAAAGACAACCTGGACTGAATCCGAAGAACGCCGCCGTTTGTGGTGGGCAATCTACATTCTTGATCGCTGCATCTGCCTCGGCAACAAGAGATGTTTCTGCCTTCCGGAGCCAGACGAGTCTTTTGTCCTGCCGGTAGATGATAAAGCTTTTGTTAGTCCCCCTTCCCACTTGCTACCAAGTCACTAACCCACCCCCCGCCCCTTCAGGACGAAGGCAACCCAACCCTCTCCCCCACCAACCCCCTACCAACAACCCCGTTCACCACCCAGGCTCTCTCCCCCTTCACCCGCCTAGTCCAATCCGCCCTGCTCCTCTCCCGCACCCTAACCCACGTCCGCACCGTCATCCAATCCAACATCTCCAACCGCCCAGTCCCATTCTCCCTTCCCCTTCTCACGTCCCTCGCCACCGACCTGGTTAACTTCACCCAGGTGATCCAATCCGAACTTTCCCCCGAACCACCCTCCCCCGGGACTACCACCACCCCCTCTTCCACCTCAACCTTCCTCTCCACCACCACCACCACCGTCTCCCCTTGCTACACCATCTCCCTCCTCCCGTCTCTTTCAATAGCCCTCTCAACTCTAATCCTCCTCTTCGACACCTACTGCACCCCCGAAAACCAACACCTCGGCCCCTCCCCCCTCCCCGGCCCCGAAGCTCCCCCCCTCCAGTCCCCCTCCCACATTTCCTTTGCTCAGCAGTCTATGCAAGGGCTACGGGAGACCTCCCTCAAGATCCGCGAGCTCTCCCTCGAACTCCTCGACCTGCTCGTCCTCCCCTCCCAAGAAAAAAAACTCTCCCCTTTGTGCCTCGACAGCCTCTACGCCTCAATGGCAACACTGCACTGGTTTATGGAAAGAAAAGGCGGCAACGCCGGACGTGAGAGAGGCGCTCGAGGGATGTGCCGACGGTGCATAAGCAGGACGAGCATGCGGTGGGCGGGTGTCAGAGAGAGTACCTCCGAAATACTCAAACGGCAAGACGTCAGTTTTTGCCCATGGGCTTTCAGGGCTAGAGAGTGGCAAGTCATGTTTGACACGTGTGGACGGATCGTAATCGCCGCTGTCGTTGACAATGATGGGACCCGCATGAACAAGCAAATGTTAAAACTCCATAATAAACGTTGTGGTATACACTGGATGGATAATACATAACATAACGCCAATTCTTCTCAGTCGAACCCCAAACACCATTGGCTTGCTTGCTTGCTTTCCCATAGTCTAACAAATACCTCCCCTCAAAACTTGTAAACCTGCTCAGGGGTATACCCCAACTCCTTCAAAATCCCCTTCAACTCCCCCTGGTCCCTCGGGCTCTTCTTGTTCCCCGAAATGCTGTCCATCATCCCCGGCGGCCCGCAAACAAAAACCTTGATGTTTTCGTTCTTCGGCTCCGGCAACACAGTCTTCAGCAGCTCCTTGTTGATGAACCCCTTCGCACCAGTCCACTGCTTGGGCGGGTTGTCCAAGACATAAAACGCCCTGAACCGCTGAGGGTAGTGGTTCTCGAGCGTGGCCAGCTCGTTCTTCAACAAGATATCATCCGCGCTGACGTTGCCAAAAACCAAGGTAACCTTGGTCTTATCCTCGGGGTTGTTGAAGATGGTCCTGAGCAGCTGGTACATGGGCGTGATCCCCGTACCACCAGCCACAAGAGCAATATGCTCATGTTTGTTCGGCGACCAAGCATACTTTGGCAGCGGCCCCTTCACATCAAGCCTCTGACCGGGAGCCATATCGTGCAAATGGGTGCTCATCGGGCCATTGGGGTACTTCTTCACCAACAAATCAATATACCCCGGCGTGTCCTCGTCGCTGATTGGCGTGTACGGCCTCAAAACAGCCTTCTCGGCATCCACAGGCTTGTACTTTGTCAAAATGGCACTCGCGACAGGAAGGCCAGAGACCATGTCATCCTCGGGCAGGCGGAAACGAAGACGCTTCGAGTTGTGGTTGATGATCTCCACCTCCTCAAGCTTGAGGCTGAGGAAGCCCTGGTCGCCGCCGGTGAAGGCTTTCTTGGCCTCGACGCCCGGGATCTTCTCCGCGACGGCGGCGGAGGCGTTCTTGACCTTTTCTTGGGCCTTGTTCGCAGCGGTGGAGCCGGAGAGGAAGTAGTAGCCTGCACCGGCGAGACCGGCGGCGGCGGCGGCGCCGTAGAGGAGGGTGTTGTTGCTGCCCTTGGAGGAGGGGGAGGGGTCGGTGGCGTAGCTGCGGATTTGCTGCAGAATCAAAAAAAAATGTCAGTCAATGCGGTACAGGAGCCATGATTGCAGGATGCGAAAGAAGCTCGAAAGCTACCGCTTAGTCTGCGGTTGGTACATCCCTCGTGCTGACCCAGCGATGACGCAGTTGGGGAGAGGGAGACAGCGAACAAAAAATTAGACTCACGCGCTTGAGGGGCGCAGAGACCCGGAAGGCGGACCGACTAGCGACGAACAGACTCATTGTTGGTGGTGAGGTTGACGTTTTTTTTTTTTGTTGGAGGTGTTGGAGAAGAAGATCAAGAACTCCAAGAACGAGAACAGGACCCGGGTGTTTGTATCTCAATCGGAGTGGAGGGAGGGGGGAAAGAGACGGGAGATCTGTAAAAAAAGGTGGAGGAAATCCGACCCTCTAGGATGTTGCTTGATTAGCCGTTGTTCCTACCCAGCGACTCCGGCGATTTACGTCATCCCCTCCCCCCAAGGCCCGCTAGAAACATGCCCTGCAGCACGACTTATCAAGTTGGGTTTTTGGTGATGGAACAGGTGGGGTCTGTCTGAAAGTTGAGATGTCATCAGGAGTCTTGATGGCAGTGTTCATCTCTTGTTTTTAGAATCGAGGAATTAGGTAATTGCCAATGGCTTCAGATGGCAGGTTTGGGCATGTGTGTTTTGATCAATGTATCCTTTTCTTCAACCGCAATCCTCTATCTCTCACAAACATCAACACAACAAACACCCTCTCTGAACTATTTTATCAACCTTATGATGGCACATGTCTCACCCACCCACTCCAATGCAATTCTTTATAACGAAAGACAGCCTCACCAACACCCAGCAATGATCTCAACCATCCACACAGACAAACACATCTCACCTCCCCCACCCACCATCACAACAACGCAACACTCGGAAAACAAGACCATAGAAAGACTCAAATGGGCTCCCATCATGATCATTCAGCATTCAACATCAAAAAAAGATGACAAACGACAAAAAAAAGATAATAAACAACCACGAGAAGAAAAAATAAAACCAGTAGGGTGAAAAGCCATTTCAAAGACAATAAAACATTTCGCTCTTCCTTTTTCCAACACAACCCACCCTAGAATTTCCGCCCAGCTTTGGGGGAAAAAACAAAAGAACCAGTCCTCTCATTTTATCAAGGCTCTGGGGTTAGAGGGTAGATATTAGTAGTACATTTGTCTTGACGAGTTCAACAACACCAATTCCCTACTCCACGCTTTGCCATGCCCAATAATTTGTCCTGGTCCTGTGAGAACATTGCTGCTTCCTTCTCGTGTGTTGAAGCTACAGCCCGAAATTTCACCTCCCCTACTTTCTCGCATTATCACCTGGACGCCCTCTTTGTACTCTCCAGCTTCGCATCCGGTAGCGTTTCCAATCCTGGCTCCCCTTTCTTGGTGGTGCTTATCACGTCTTGACTTCCTCTCCTGAGAAATCCGGCCTCGTTGTGGAAGAGTAGTGTTGGCGTGTTGGCTTGAGAGCCTCCTCGCTGGCCGTGGTAGTGCACTACCTGTGGAGGTGGCTGGCCAGCTTGTGTACCCAGCAGGTGTTGTGGGTAGGGGTCTAGGTCCTTGCTGCTCGTGCTAAAGGTTGATACTACCGGCTGGTGAAACCCGTTTGTTCCGGTTGCTGTTACTGTCGACCCGGAGCCTACGGTTGTGGCAGGCGATTGTGGAAGCTGATACTCGGTTTGAGTTGGGGTTCCCGCTTCGTTTGTGGCATTGCTGGGGCTTCCGGGGCTGGTAGTATCCAGTTGCCCTGTCAAGCTCGTCATGCCACCTTCAATATCACGGAGCAGCCGAACATATTCCTCAGGGACAAGCCCACTCTCTTGTGTTCTCGGATCCTCGGCCACAAGCCAGCCTTGACCATGCCGATATGATACCCAGATGATCTGACCCTCCACGAGCGGGAGCTCGTTCTCGTTCTCGCGCTCAAAATCAAAGAGAGCCACCGCTTTGCCGTGCATTTCCTCGTCGGGAGACGTGATGGTGAATTGATAGTCCCGTGAATAGCGGGATTCGTCAACGTTGTGGTATCCTGGCGAGGAGCACGTGCTCGAGTTGTCCGAATCGTAGGCTCCCTCGTCAGCGTAGCCCCTGGGCTGCTGGTTGGCGATTTGGTATGGCTCGTTTCCATTCCCGGCGTGTCCGTTGCCAGTGTGTCCCGCCTGTCCCGGTGGATAGGTCACGTATTCGCCGCCTGGGCCGTTCGCTTCGTTCCCTTGGCTGATGTAGTACCGGTCAGCTCCGTCGGCGCTGGTGCCGACGTAGAAGCCTCTATCGCCGCCATAATGGTCCTGGCTCATGAGCTGCTCACGGCCAACCCGACTCCTGCCGTAGATGCCACCCGACGAGGTCTTGTGATGCTTCCTGTGCCGAGAACTGACGACTGGGCTCTGGAGATCCTCGTCCTCGCTCCACGGTGGGCCGTCTGCCAAATGGATAGAGGGCAGATCAGCCGGTCTGCCGTGTGAGCCCCCGCCGCCACTGCTCCAGAAGTGGCCATCCCAGCCCCGGCTGTCCCAGGCGGTTGGTGGGTCCGAGAGACGTCGCTGCTCGCTGGCGGGGGTGGTCATGCCCGAGGGCGGTCGTGATGGCTCCGGGGGCGGACCATAGTGAAGCGGGTGACCGGGCGGGTAGGCAAAGTCTCGTACGAGCGTGTAGGGCAGGCTCGAGGGGAGGAGGGGGAAGATGTGAGAGGGCGGGCGTGACCGTGAGGGTAGCGAACTCGTGGTCGAGTACTGCGACAGCCGGTTCTTGGACGCGTGCGACATTGGGCGAGGAAGTTGGCTCCTGCGAGCGGGAGGTGAGGTGATGAGTGGTGGAAGTGCGGGGTGGGCCGCGTTCGCAGTCACCGGCGACGATATGGCGGGCGGCGACGTCGCTGGAGAGTTTGCGGGCGATAGGATCGCCGTCATGGTTTCCGAAGAAAGAGACGGCGGGACGGGCGTAGAAGAATTACTGATGTCGGGCGGGTGGGGTGCGGCCCTTTGCGCGCTGGCCGCTGGCTCGATTCGCTCGAAATCGAATAGCTGCGTGGGGACCCCCCAACCAGGCCTGCTCCCTACACTAAACCAGGGGTTGATAACTGGGGTCCGCGACTCGACCGAGTCTTGACCTTGCGCCTTCGAAACGCACGGTCTGTTTACTTTTTTGTCGTTGTTTAGAGCGAGGTTGTATTGTTGAGAAGAGAATGGTGTTTGACCCTCTCTTGTGACGGGGTCCGGACGGACCCTCGTTTCTCGCGCTGGCGCTGGCGCTGGCACTGGCACTGGCGCAGAACGGGGGCGGGCGTCTTCACAGTGCAGAAAAAAAAGATCAGACGAACGAAACTCGGCGGCTCGGAGGGGTGGAGCGTTGGGGGAACCTAGAACCGGTCGTTCGCTCGAGGCTCGACTCCGGAAGGTCGGAGAAAGGGGGGGGCAATGGGTGTCTGTTCCCACGTTGAAGGGCTGTCGAGAACAGTGGTGGTAGATGAGGACGTGGAAAAGAGAGCCAAATCAATTGGCCATTCCCAGAGCAAACGTGGTGTTTGACAGACAGTCGGAAGTCAAAGATGAGGGGAACCTCCCACTACAACCCGCGAGCGGAACACAGCGCACACAACAGGCAGAGAAGCGGGCGGCTGGCCGGGTTGCTTAAGCGCGCTGCGGCCAGAATCAGAGACCAGGCCCCAGCAATTGCCAATCATTCTTCATTTTCTATTCACTATCTTTCATACTGTGTACAGATAGATGGATAGCCAGCTATGTAAGATCTGTATACTGTGTATGAACCAACTGCATGTTGGTGACAGTCGGCGAGGGGAGAGAGAGGCCCGGAATGGCTGCACCTTTCATTGGCGAGCTCTGGCATCTGGACACACAAACTCAAAGGATTGTTCTGTCATTGAGAAAGCACAGTTGTCTCCTGTCTGCATTACGAGACGCATAGGTACCTAGCCGTCGTCCCAGCACAGAAATCGTTGTCTTGTCGTCCCATCTATATATAGCTTCTGTGAGTAGCATTCCCCAAGGTCCTGGGAGGAAAGTCGAAGAAACATCCAAAAAGCTCGGTTAAATATACTGAAAAGCAGACTGATGAACGGGCCACGCGTTTCCATTCGGAAGCTGGCTCGAGACAAAGAAACATGGAGGGGGCTTGAGAGAGGGGAAAGAAGCGAAGGTACCTTGGGAACAGTACTGTGTAGCAACCTAAGGGGAAACATGTAGCGCACGGGCCACATTGTTTCAAGTCCGCATCCAGGCTGTGGGGCTCGTCATCCATCCGGCTCAAGGCGGTCAGTGGCGGCGAGACCTCGCTAGGGCCAAGACCGACTGCCGAAAACATTTCAAGGCTTCTTCCAACCGCGACTCTCCATTTCTGCATCATCAACACTGCTACCTACTCTGCCTCAACAAACAGACAGCGCCCTCATACCACTTCTCACCTCTCGTGAGGCGACAGCACCCAAATAGTAATGGGTGTTTAGCTGTGCCGGGTGCTCTCATTTCTTCAGCCTTGCTGTGTCTTTCAAAGGTAAAAATTACACGCTTCCCCTCTCCGAACATGCCCTTTGTCTTCCATGATGAACTCTTTATTGGAGCTGTCTTAGACTCGCTTTGCGGGCCATGATGATAGACTTTTTATTACGCTTTTAACTGAAATGACAAACAACACCTTGACGATCAAGTCGAAAAAATTGCATTGGCAAGACAATAAGGTAGCTAACACCTCGTGTCCAGAGTTGATTCTCAACAACCATCGATGGGAACGATCAGCAGCAGCATCAAACAAATCCGTCAGGGGTATTCAGAATGGACACCGCCAACGGTAACGCGACTACGGCTTCGGCTGCTCCCGCTGCTCCGGCCCAGCCAAACGGCCACCGGGAGGACCCAGGTGGCTTCAAACTCAAGTTTTGCACCGTATGTGCCAGTAATCAGAACAGGTAAGATACAAATGTCTGCTTTTGAAGGTGGTGCGCGGGGGAGGATTAACACAGCTCAGATCTATGGAGGGCCATTTGCGTCTGGCGTTGGCAAACTATCCAGTGATTTCTTTCGGAACCGGCTCTCTTGTCCGGCTTCCAGGTCCTACCATCACACAGCCCAATGTCTACAAGTTCAACGAGACCTCGTACGATAGTATCTACAGAGAGCTTGAGGCCAAGGACCCCCGTTTGTATCGGGCCAACGGGCTTCTTAACATGCTCGGCCGAAACCGCAACATCAAGTGGGGCCCGGAAAGATGGCAAGACTGGCAAGTAGGCATGCCCCGAGTCAAGAAAGAAACAGACAAAGGCTTCGAGGGCATGGAGGGAGGCGTCGCCGATATAGTCATTACCTGCGAAGAGCGCTGCTGGGATGCTGTGATCGATGATCTTCTTAACCGGGGCTCTCCACTCAACAGAGCTGTTCATGTTATCAACATTGATATCAAGGACAACCACGAAGAGGCCTCCGTTGGAGGCAAAGCCATGGTCGACCTTGCCGACTCCCTGAACCAGGTCGCGAAAGAAGAGCGCGAAAAGGTTGGCGCAGCGGCGTTTGATTCTGGCAGTGGTGCTGCCAGAGCCAGCTTTGATGAGCGTGTTCCCGAGGTGATTGGTGAGTGGCAGGAAAGATGGCCTAACCTTCCTGCGACTTGGACTTTGGCTTGGTTTTGATGAGCTTCACTGCATTCATCTCTTCAACACTCATATTTCATGGTTTAGCGGGCGTTGGGCGGTTGGTATTGCTTTCGGGATATGGACTTTGGGCATTGAATCAAGCAAGCGACGGATAGCAGACATCTCATGAGGCAGGCTTATGAAGCGGCGACTCCGAGACCGCTCTTTGTTTTCTCTTTCTTTTTCTTTTCTATTTCTTTTCTTGCTGTCTTTTGACGGCGATTGACACCGCCTTGCACATGATTCTCCGCCTTTTGTTTTTTTTACCGGCGCGGCTCCGTTGGTCGGACTTTTGCCGTGACCCGGGATGCAGTGATTAAAGGACCGGATCGGCCCTGTTAGGACTCCGGACCTAAGATCGAGATGAAATGAGGCGACAGGGGATGTTCCGCCGAGTTCTCAGCCCAAGAAGACGTCGACCCGCCGAAGCGCAAAAAATGACTCGGCTTCCAGAATGTCCTGATCGGAGGCATCTTTGTTCAGATGCGCAACGAAAGGTGTGATTTATTTATCCAGCGTACGGAAGATCAAACGGATGTTCCCATGGGGGCTCATGCGGATGGGCCCGAGAGTCAATGCATATGGAAATCAAGCTCAGAAAATCACACGCTATCCATGTGACCGTTACCGCAGAGAGAGCCGCAGCAAGGGGACATTTCTATTTCCCTACATAGTGTACTGCGTCCACAATACCTACGATTCTCATCGGTGGACGAAGTAGGTACGAATACAAATATTGGTGTTTTCTGGGCAGGCTTGTCCCGTGGAGATCGGCTAGCCAGGGACTGGTCTGATGGTGTCTTTGTTCTGATATGGATGGTCCTTGTCTCCGTGACCTCCCTCAGCTCGTGGTGTGCTTTGTGGGTGATGTCGTGCATGCCGGCGCCTGCCGTGGCCACGTGCGATCAAGTTCATTGGCAGAGAAAGTTGAAGCCATTCTGACCAAGACTCACAAGACTCCATCGCCGTTGAGAGAGGCCTGCGTAACCTTGGGGCCTGTGCACCTGAAGAGAACCCCCATAGCCCCCCCTGTTCTGGGCCCTCCCGCCTCCTTTCGCCAACTGTTCCTGCTGTAGCGCGCGACTAGCCATTGAGGAAATTGCAACCCCAAGTGTTCAGCAGCAGCCAACCACATCGCTGCGTACAGTTCATCCCGTCGTCAGGGGCGCCTTGACGTTCCGCCCTTTTTTCCCCATCTCACACAGACACGCGCACTGTTCTGTAATTACACTGATATCTTTGCTTTTCTATTCTTTTTTTTTCACTTCTCTTTCTGTGAAGAGATCAGTTCAGACAAGCAGACCAGGTCCCCTCCAGGTCCCCCAGCCGCAAGCAACGAGACCCAACGGCCACCGCCGCCGTAAATTCCTGCCTGTATTTCTCTAGCGGTAACACTTCCTGAACGGCCGGTTTCTTCTCATTTGGTAATTTGGCGTAATTTTGCAGACCGCAGCAGCAACCTAGAAAGAAGAAGGCCACCCCCGAGGAGGAAGCGTCGCAGTTGGCTGGGGCGTTGATGCGTTTCATGCTGTGACAACCACCTGCCGACCACCGACCACCGACCACCGACCGTTTCCCGCTACACTTGCACCGCATTCCAATACCGACGGGACCGTTGTCTCTCTTGAATCGTTCTACCGTCCCCGTTCCCCGTTGAATGTGCACGGAACACAGTACAACGACGTCCATCTTCACCTCGGCCTCTGCCGCGAACTCCCCGTCTCTCAGTGCGCGATCTGGCCCGGCGCCTGCTTGACACGATTGACGACGCCATTCCCTCCGAGCCACCCCGAAGACCATGAATGGCCTCAATGCGCCACTGTCTCCTGTCTCTGTAGGCGGTAGCGAGTGGTCTTATCCCACCAACACCGACAAAAACACATATCCAAACAACCGCGGAGACATCACCACACCACCCGACTCGGCTGGTGCTGTCAGGGCGATGAATGGGAACTTCCCACCGGGGCCCAGGAGCGTCGGCGGTCCCTCCCCGCCTCCCTCTGTCGGCCGATCCAGTGCCGGCACCAACCTATACGCAAGGAGTGAGAGTGGCAGAAGCCAAGTCGTGAGGGATGACTTGGGCGGCCATGAGATGGTGCTCGCTGAGCACTATGTCTCACTCAAGCGATTTCTGTCAGCGACTTCGCGTGACGGCAACCCGAAGCCACCACCGAACAAAGCTCGCGACAAGCTGCAGCGCCTTACTGGGGTTCAGTTTCTCGAGCTCAGTACCGACGTCTTTGACGAGCTGAAGCGACGTGAGACAACAGCTCGTAGACCCCCCAATGCTCCTCCAGGATCCGGTCCACCTGATTATCTATTACCTGAGGACAACTTCCACCCCAAGCGAAACCAAGCGCGCCAAAAACTTTCGTCATTGGGCCCTCCACGCTTCCGCGATCTGGCCACCGATGTCTTTTGCGAACTGGAGAGGAGGTTCCCACGCTTCGCGGCTGGGGATATCCCCCGTGTTGGCAGCCCAGTATCAGTACGCGGAGGTCCCATCAGCCGGTCGCAAACACCGGTAAGCGGAATGAATGGCGGGTTCCCTCCTCGGGGTCAGAGCCGTAGACGCCCTTCAGAAGCCAGCTCAATACGAAGCGGACGAGGGATGCCTACTCCTCTCGGCAGCGGCTTCCCTATCCCACCTTCTCCAGGCCTGCCGCCGAATGGCAATTATGGACAGCCGATTGCGAAGCAGTTCCAGAACAACACCATTGTGCCTAACAAGAGCACCATGGTGGAGGAGGACGATGATGCCATCAGCCCCATGAGTCCCGATCCTGCCGGATCTGATGCCTATGGCATGAACAGGTCAATAGACCGTGATAGCAAACGAAGTGCTGGCGCATCCGAGGTAGGCTCATTTTCACCCGAGGTTTTCGGGAAACAAACTAATCATGGTATGCAGACGGACAAGAAACTTCTTGAGGATTATGAGCAGCAAGTTAGGGATTTGCGTGAGAAACTGGACAGCATGGAGGATGCACTTAAGAAGAAGGATGACGACCTCATGAACGCTCTAGATGGGGAACGTTCCCGAGCCACGGCTTCTAATGCTGAGAAGAGGGAATGGGATGACGCCCGCGCCGAACTGGAGAATAAGCTTGCTCAAGTGGAGGAATTGAACGAGTCGATGAAGAGGGAGCTGGACAGGACCAGGGACGAACACGATGAGGAAATTCGCCAACTTCGAGAACAGCTTGACGAAGCTCGCGCCGGCGCCAACGCACAGTCAAACGGCATGGCTGACGAGGAATTAAAACGCGAGAACAGGGCTCTGCGTGCGGCGTTGGAGGAGCAAGAGCAGGTGACAGAGGAGGTTCGTCGTGAGGCCCAGGGGTTCCTGATGGAGATGCGCAATATTTCCCAGCAAAGCGGTGCCTCGTGGGAAAGGCAGTCGGAACTGGAGAAGACGATCGAAATGTTGGAGAAGGAGGTCCGGGACTGGAGGAATCGCTACGCCCGCGCCAAAACTCAGCTGCGGGATCTACGTGGGTCTTCGGAGGGCATTCCAATGCAACAGGACGCTGGGAAGTTTGTGCGCGAGAAGGGCTTCACGCAAGACGATGGGCTGGTCAAGGACGTCCATGTCACCAAGTTCCAGATCGCCATTGACGAGCTGTTGCAACGGGCGCGCGTGGATGACCCGGAGCGCGTGATTGACTCTATGAAGGCAGTTGTGGTAAGCGTCCGACGGATCACTAAGGATATCGACGAGTCGGCAAAGAACAACATCGAGCTTGCGCAGCAAAACCAGAAGCTCAAGGCCCGAGTATCCCCCGCAGCCAACAATCTTATTACTGCCTCCAAGTCTTTTGCTAGCTCGGCTGGAATTGCGCCAGTGACTCTCCTCGATGCTGCTGCCTCTCACCTGGTCACGGCTGTTGTTGAGCTCCTCCGAGCTGTCAAGATTCGATCTACCCCGGATGGTGAATTGGAAGATGACGATGACGACGGCACGGTTACTCCTGTTGAATCGGCCAGCTTCTTTTCGCCACGAAGCAATGGGCAGAGCCAGGCCTCCCGAGCTGAGGATTCTCTTCAGCGCCCACCACCTTTCCGCGGCCTAGGCGCCGCCGGAAGCCGAGCCAGCATGGACTCGTCTGCGTACAGCCCGGTCAACTCACCTCGTGAATCCTACACCCACGGACAGATGGCCAACGGATCCATGACAAACGGCAACGGAGGCGGCCACGGCAACCTGAACAAGGCTGTGAACGGAAACGCCAACGGCATGTACAACAACGCACGCCAACAACGCGACACTCGGGCGGAGGACCTCAAGATCTACCTCGAAGACCAGACGGCGGTGCTCGTGCAGACGATCCAGGACCTTGTGCAGCTGATACGCAACGACGCGGACATTAGCCAGGTCACGGAGGAGATCAACACGATTGTGGATGTTGTCGGCCAGGTCGTGTCCGAGACGGAGTCGACTGGTGGCAATGGTGTCGAGCTTGTCAGGCGTCTTTCTGCCTGCCGGGAGCGGCTGATGGAGGCGGGCAAGCGCGGTTTGGATCTTGCGGCTGCGGGCAACGATAGTGCCAGTCGGGAGTGGAGGATGTGGACGCAGACGTTGCCGCCGATTGCGTTTGAGATTGCGAGGGAGACGAAGGAGCTGGTGCAGAGGGTTGATCAGTTGGTGATGGATGATGGCGGGGATGCCGATGATTTTGCATGAAGGACGACAACTTGGATTATACTATTGCTCTAATGATGATGCGAGACTTGGGGGGTTTTCTGAGGAAAAGGATGGATGGATGATAGATACCTGATTCGATTCGAGACTTGGGGAGAGGAGGAAGGGGTTGAGAAACTTATTCGACATGAGCATTGCTTACGCTTCGATTTTGTTTTTCTCGAACAGAAGAACAGTTTTTGTTTATTATAGGCTTTTATAGCCTTTTTTTTTTTGCTTTGATACCCATCATAGCTGCTTGTTTTTTTTTTTCTTTGGGGAGGAGGAGGGTGTCTTTTCTTCTTCTTTGACTTTGACTGTTCAGGCTTGTTGTCTTTTTTTTTCTTCGGTTTCTTGCATCAGCCAGTTTTTATTTTATTTTCCAGAGTTTGATGGGAGAGGGGAGGGGGAAAGTTCTGTATATAGACGGGATGGATTGGTGTGGTTGGGGGGAGAAAGAGAAAAGGGGGGTCATATGTTTTTGATGATTGAGAGGGAGAGGAAGTTTTGTATTCTTGTTGTTATCATCCGTATGGGGAGCATGGATTGATTAATGGAAGATTTTAACTGAGAAGGAGTTGTGGTGGTGGTGCGTATAAATGTTTTTCTTGCTGTTTTGCTTGCTGAGTTTTGGTTTGGTTTGGTGGTGATGGGGAGGGGGAGAGGAGAGCACGGGAAGGGGGGGCAGTACTGTATGCCCAGCTGTATGCTAGTTGCTGGTTAGAGGGTGATTACAAGTAGGATTTATGTATGCTGGAGCGAGAAATAAAGATGGACTACTGCTGCACCGATTCGACTGAGGGTTGTGGTGTGTGATGTGAGTGCTTGCATCTCGATGTGTATGAAGTGACGGGTTGGGATGGAGGTTGTGCAGAGGAATGGTGTCTTTGATCAAATGGGTAGAAACGCCAGGCCGATATTCAAGTCACACGTAGGTAGGTAGACATCTCGATCAGGTCAAGATGCCGAACCCAGTTTCGATATTTCATCAGACTTTTCGGGATCGCGGCAAGTAGGGCACAAGCGCTGTGCATGGGGAATGATTTCTTGTGCCGCCGCCTGGGGCTGGACGGACGGCATTGAAGAGGTGAGCCAATAGTGGGAGGGCAAGGGGGGGGGGATTTTTGACAAATCATTTAGACTGCCTGGTTTGGTCTTGGTGGTGAGGTGCCGGGGGGCTAGGCCTCTTCTGGGGGGCGGTCACAGCCTTGTCTTGATTTTGGGTCACTTCTTCTTTCTCAGATCTCAACGGCACATAGAATTTTGATGGTATATACCTAAGGTAACTCTCAACATGTAAAAACACGAACTTGGTTTAACTATATGGTCAACACTAGGTACCCTTGGTGAGTGCAAATGATTCTCGATCGAGATGATGCCTTTGGGTTTAGCTATCATGATGTGTTGTGGTGGTCGAGTGGTTCTCAGCCCAACTTTCAGCTTGGCGCTTCAGCCGCATCCAAGGGTTCAACTGCAGGTCGTGATGGTGTCGACGAATCACCGTCTTTCCGAGTTCTTGGGCGCAGCGAGACAAGCAGAGACAAGTCAATGCACTGGGGTGGCACTTTGAACAGCTTGGTATTTGAAGTCACTACCACGAACCATGCAAGCATTGCAGCACGCCCCTCCCTATCAGCGAAAAGACAAGGGTTCAGTTTTGCTCTTTTCTTGTAGAATGGAGTTGACCGCATTTCTTGATTTGGTGACTAAATATTGGTGTAGCCTTGCGCCTTTGGGCTGGTCAGCTGGGTAAGACAAGAGTAAGGTTTACGCGTGCGGGTTGTGATGTAAAAAGCCCCCGACCCGTTCGTCAGAGGCGTTTTTTTTTCTCTTTGATTCTCATCTTTTATTTTCATTAGGTTTGCAGTCTTTTAACGACGGAAAAAACCGGCAAGTGTAAAGGACAACAAACAAGCAGGCAGACAAGATGTCGACCGCCCTCCGCAAACCCGGCCGCGAGCACTTCCCCATTTATCCCAAGGGGTTTATTGTCTTGAGGATCCTCCAGCTGGTGGTCGCGGTGATTGTTCTGGGGTTGGTGGCGTATAGTATTCACTTTTTGGCTTGGGATGGGAATGCGTTCATGTTGGCTGTGGTATGTTTCTTCACCCCCTCATCTTTATCTTCTATTTCCATCTTGTGTTATGTCGGGAGTGGGACTAACATCTTTGGGCAGGCCATCATGACAATCGTCACCTCCATCTACCACCTCGTCGCCTGGTTCGGCGCCCCAGAAGCCTTCAACTACTGGGCCGTCCTCGCACTGGACATCCTCCTCATTGTGATGTGGCTGGCTTCCTTCTCAGTCGTGGCGGCGCATATCGCTCCTTGGATGCAGTATTATGGTAGTTACCTCTATCTTACCTCGACATACGAGCAGGCTTGGTGGACTGGGTTGGCGGCTGCTAGTGGGATGGGTGGGCTTAACTTGTCAGTCTTTTTTTCTAACCCCCCGCCATGGTTTGTATGCTAATGGAAACAGTGCCCTTCATGTTATTTCGTTGATCATCCACTCGATCAGACTCCATAGACACCGCAAGGAAGGCGGGCACTCCCAGGCGGGTGTGCCTTTTGGTCCTAAGCCTACTGTTGGAACGGTGCAAGTTCCTCAGGGGCAGCAGCAACAGCAGCAGCAGCAGCCGGTGGTGTACCAGCAGGTTCCTCAGCAGCAGTTCCAGCAGCAGTTCCAGCAGCAGCCGCCTGTTTATCAGCAACCGCAGCAGCAGGTTTATCAGCAGCAACCGGCGACTCGGGAGAAACAAGTGTGTTCTCCGCAGCCTCAGCAGCCTGTGCCGGTGCCACAGGGGCAGTTTTATCAGCAGCAGTGAGGGTTTGCAATGTGAATGACAGGCTGATGATGTGATGGATTGGAGTTGAGTTAGAGGCAAGGTGTTGGTGTTTGGTTCCTTGTGTGGCAGGGTAATGTTGATTGATGATGGATACTTAATGATGGATATCACGATGTATGGGTATACCCGGGTGTTTTCGTTTCTATTAGGGCATCATGTACGTCGTCAGGATACCGGAGCAATATATTGGGCTGTATATATCATCAAGAAAAGACTGGAAATGCGTATGGTTTATAGTCAAATCAGCGGGCAGTTTGGATTTTGCTTTAGAAAGCCGAGCAATCAAGGCTCTCCGAGATGAGCAAGGAGCAAGAATACCAATCTGACGCATCCGAAGATATTGAGATGGACGAGGATCCGCGGTTCCTGACAGAACAGCCTTGTCTCCAAGGCGAGAAGAACCCAGAACACCCTGGTGGCCGGGCTCGGAAGCGTTGCTGCGTTGGTCGGCTGCGTTCTTCCCACTCCCGGTTGGCCCTGGCAGAGGGCTTCTTAAGGGACTGAATGTAAATGTAGGTGGGAGAAGAGAGCTAAAGAAGAAAAGATGGGGTTTTCAGGTGGCGGTTGTAGTGAGTTGGAGGTTTTAGAAGGGGACAGATGCGGATGTGACAATTGAAACTGGATGCTAAAACATCATGAAGACGAATGTCCAAATGGTGTACCTGACTTGAGGACTCGTTCAATCTGGGTAGAGTCACTATCTGGATGACGTTAGGACTTCGCACCCCGTTCTGAGGAAACTTTATCAGCAGTGGCAGGACAAAGAGCTTTGCGATATGAAATGAAATGGCGAATAACTTGCTTGCGCGGGATTCTGGGACGGTCTTCTTCATTTGATACCTGGTAAAACAAACCCAAATGCTATGATATGGCCGTTTCAAATGTTGAAAGTAAACCACTGCTAAGTCCCAACATCCCAATAAATTCTGGGAAAACTGGGTTATCACCAGGGACCATATCACATCCTCACTGTCTGTGCCGACATCACTTCATGGGAGTTTACATTGGTCATGAGAAGGATGGGAGACAACCATCAGTCAGGCATACCATCAGCCATAATATATTCAACACCATCGACCATCATATAGTCAACAGATTAAAGTCCCACACGAGATCAATGGCCATTTATGGGCCTTGGTGCTTATTTCCTACCCCTGTTTTCATGCCGAGACGTTGCGTTTGAAAGCATCACCAATGCCGTGATGTGAGCTGAAGCCTCTTGGAGTGCCTTTTTCACCCACAACATGCCAGGAATCTCGGAGAAGTAATAATAAAACGAGGGATTTTGTCAAGATACCATTCTCAGAATGACCTACTGAGTGTCCTGCCAATTTGAGAGACGCCCTTGAGCTTTAAAGTCGAAGATCGCCAATATTCTGCACCCATTTTGATGCCTTTTCGACATGGCTCAGTCACAGCAGTCGCGGTGGTAGTCTACACGATACGGGATTTTCATCAAGTTGCGTTTCTCTCATACTGCAAACATGAAGGCCGCGAGTGCTTGGGAACAGTGAAAAACCGCCATCAAAACAGTTCCGACGACCCAACAGGCCAGAAATCAATCTCGGCTTAGACCCCATCGCTGAGTCCTACGATTGAAGGAGAACAGAAGAAATCATGATGCCCCACGATCTCCTCAATATTCCCGAACTGCAACTTTCCAGGTCATTTTTCGCGCGGCTTGACATCGAACATGAGGAATTATCACCAAACTCACCCTCTGCAACTTCACCACCCACTAAGCTCACCGACCCCCCAATCCCCCATAAAAATTCCGCTGCCCTCCTGCCCGAGCTGCCTCACCGTCTTGAAGGCTCACATCACAGTCCCTCCCACCCTCTGCCACTCTCACCACCCGTTGCCCCCACAGCCAAAAGTGGGTCCTCCCCGCTCCTTCCCAACTGCGCACACTTTCGCTCCTTCCCTCAGTGCAATTGACGCGCAAGTTTCTCCAGGCAGCAGGCTATCAAGGTCCTTGTGCCTTCCATTTATATCGGTGTTCAGCTCAATTGTGAGTCAGGTGGTTGGGTGCCTGATGGTGAGGGTTTGGTGGGAAAGGCGGGTGCAATGTTTACTTCGGTGGAGTACGAGATAGGGGATGCCAAGACTTGAGGTTAGACCTGAGTTTTGCCGATGATAGGAGACGTCGGGTGATGTGCAAGGCTGTAGATTCATGAGGCTGGGGATGTCTAGAGGTGTTTTTTTGGATCTGATTGGGTTGTGTTTTTTCTGGGAGGTGTGTAGGGCATTGGGTGTGCTTTATTGCTTGAGATATCATGTTCAGGATGGCTCTGCGATGTTGAGGCTCCCTAAGTCAAGCATGAGATCTGGAAATGGTCAGATGAATATCGAATTGAAGATAGCATGAAGGCTGGGTAGTGGTCCAAGAGTGTGCTTGAGTTGGCTTTGCCAGGCAATCTTCCGTGTGTTCTTGTTTGGTGACAATGATTGTGGGCGTTTGCAGAGATACCTTTGATCAAGACAGCAGCGTTTTGAATAGGAGGACAAGGTGGTTAAATACAAAGAAAAGAGTCAATGCCCTGGCGTCGTGTGGGCTTTTTGATCCAACATCTGTCTATATACTACATCATCACTGAAAAGAAAATGCCCGTTAATCTGTCTGTTGGAAAGATGCTGAAGACCCTTATGGCCTTCATCTACCTGATATCATGTTGTTTTCAACCTCCATTTTGCCTCTGATATTGTCAGAAACTCATATGTTCGAAATGATCCCATCGCTACCCCAAGTTCAGACCCTAAAAGCGACCACCAAACCCTCTGTTCGAACCTTGATCGACGACATCATCGTCCCAGCTTAGGAAGGAGCAACTGCCCATTGTTATTGTTCTGCCCCAGTGAATGGGAAAATTCTGCCCACCGCCGTGCCTGACCCTCCGCTGCCTGACCCTCCGCTGCCTGGTTTGTTCATCTGCTCTCCCAAATTCCCGTGAACCTTTCCCTCTCTTCTTTTTTTACTCAGTACGACCGATCGCCACGCTTGTAGGTACCCCCATTCCCGCCCTCTCATGGCATTTATTCTTCTTCTCTTTCGTTTGCTAACGATATTTTCAATAGTACCAGAAATTCGCCATCCGTCAAGCGATGTGAGTTTTTTTTTTTGATCTTTGTTTTTCTTTCGACTTTTTCAACTTTGGCTGACCATCTTCGACAGTACCCAAGCAACGACTTTTCGTCTCACCTTGTAGGCTTTCATCTTGGTATTCTGTGGCTTCACGACATTCGCTGACCATTTTCAACAGTTCCAGCATCGGCTTTTCGTCCCCGCTTTGTAGGTTTTCGTCTTTGTGTCCCACGACTTCATGACCGGTTTGCTAACGATTATACAGACAAGATGTACACCATCACCACCTTCGCCGCAGTTGCCTTCGGGCTTCTCGCCCAGCTCGCCGCCCTCGCGGTGGTTGTCTGCTCCCTCGGCTTAGCAGGTATGTTGCGTTCTTAGTCATTAGATTTCAAGCGTCTGTTAACGAATGTGACAGTCCAAACTGCAAGCCCGACCGCCGCCCTCGCCGGGTTGGCTTTCCTTCTGTTGTTCTTCTCTCTGGTCTTCCCTCGCTTCCGAAAGGAGTACTTTGCAGCCTTTGCTTCTGCGGTGCTGGGCGGACTCCTGGCCCACTTTAACGGGTCTGCGAGCTTCTCGTCTGGTGCCTTCACCACCGCACTGACTGTATTTGTGCTTTCTCTTGTGTGCAAGCACTTCCCGGGATGCTTCAATGTCCTGTGGAGGTACGTCGTTACCGCGGTGTGTTGCCTGGCCCCTGTCTTTTCTCCCTCGTGGAGGGCTTTCCTCGGAAAGTCGCGGGGGACTTGCAGGAATTTCCCTGAGTTGATTGAGAACGTTGTTCTCATGATTCCGCTGAGTCACATCACCCTCCGCGAGTTACTCAACGAGGTGGCGCGGCGTCACGTTCAAGAGTTGAGATTTGCCGAGCAATGCGTCACCCTTGGGAAAGTTCTCGACAGCTCTCAAGCCGCTGTTGATGAGTTCCGCCGTGTTCACCCGAACAGGAGGCTTTCCCATTGTGTGCGCAGATTTATCTGGGAGCAGATCCCCCTTGCCGAGATGGAAGACGGTCTTTTTGAGTTGAGTCGTTTCTCTACCTGGGAACGGCTCCTCTTCCTCGCCGGTTTCTTGGGTTCTTTGCTGGAGACTGAGCTTGCTCGGTTGAAGGCCGCCTGTGAGAAACTGGATGAGGTGATCAACAAACGGCAGCAGTACATTGCTTCTGCCATCCAGATCCAAAAGATTGTCGTCAAACAGACAGCGGCATACCCTATCGTCAAGATCCCGGCTGTGGCGCGTTTGCCCTCGCGGGCACTCGTGCTCAAGCCCGATAGCTTGGTCCCTGCCGCACTCCCCCCTGCGTCTCCTAGACGACCAGAAGAGAAGAAGGACATGAGCGTGTTCGAGATGATCGTCTCGACCGCTCGTCACCCCCGCAGCAAAAGCAAGGTTCTCCCCGTCACAGAGAACTGAGGTCGAGCTGCCTCCGACCCCCGACCACTCCCACTCCGAACCCCCTGCCTCTCCTGCACCCGCCATCATCGAGGAAATCGCTCCTCTCTCGCCATCGACCATGGTCCAGCGCGCCTTTTCCCAAATTGAGGGCATGGACCAGGCGTTGAGAGCGTTGTCCGTTCGCGAGCATCACGCGCCGGACAACGAGATCTACGAGATGATGATGCGGCCTCGCAAGGAGAGTGCCGTCACAAAGGAAGCTCGGTTCGCTCGTGAACGGTCGCTCATTGCGTACCGTCACGCCCAAGCCGAGAAGGAGAAAGAGATCAAGGCTTTGGTGGTTGTTTCTCCCGCTGCTGTCACTTCGGTGACTTTAGCACCAGCCGCCGCCGCCGCCGATACTCCCTTCGTCCTTCCTTCGGACGCCCCAGCCCAGGCCACCGCCGTCGCACCAACCTCTTCCGATGATCTGATGTCGGAACTCCGCGTTGCCCTCGCCGCGCGCGAACGAAGCATCCGGAAGACGACGCGCGACGACACCCCGGCCAAGCTGAAGGCTGCCAATGCCACTGTTCCCGCCACGTCATCCAGTGAAGATGAGTGGGTCACCACGGATGAGAGTGATTCGGACGAGCCTCGCGGCTCTGAAGATGACGATTCCAAGTCTGACGTCGATTCCGAAGGTCCCCGCGGGCCAGAGGATGATGACTCTGGCGACGGTGATGAGGACGACGCGCCACCGAGCGTCGCCTCTTCCATTCTAGCTGTTGTGGATGGTGAGCAAGCTTCACCGAGCGAACCCACCGCCGACGCCGTCGATGACAACGACAAACACGGTTCCCCTGGTCCGTCCGGAAACCCTGCTCTGCCCGAAGCCGAAGTGTCTTTTGACTCGGAAGCTGGTGCGCGTGAGCAGGCCGGCGGTTCCACCCGTGACGTTGCCGTCACCGTCGGCGGTGACAAGCAAAGTGAGGACACGGATGACGAGCCCGAGACCTCTTTGGAGGAGGAGGAGGGTGAGAGTGATTCTTGCGTTGGTGTTGACCAGCAGTTGCTCGTTACACAGCTTTATCCACCGCTACCCCCGAGCCCAACGACGACGACCACGCGCGGTGAAGCGGAGACTTCTTTGGAAGGGGAGGCCGAGCAGAAGGTGCTGTCTCGCGACAGGGCGGAAGTGGTTTGACATCTTCGGAGGAAGGGAGTGTTGACACACCACCTGTCGGCTCCAGTCCTGTTGTTAGTGTGGAGGCACAGACTGAGAACGATGCCGACATCACAAGCCTCTTGGAGGCTTCTCATATTTCGACTTCCGTTGCGCAACAGTTGCAAGTCCACATGGTCAACAGCAGACAAACAACAGCAACAGAACAGACAATAATTGGCTGAATTCAAAGGCAAACAAACAGCCGACGGCCAATAACCACACCCCGCCAGCCAATCACAGTATCCTGAAGGTGGGCAATGGTTCAAGACATGAGGGAAGCCCGGTCAATGACGGGGGACCGGAAGGTCTGCCAACGCCTCGTGCCCAAGGGAATGGAAGCCTTGACCGAGGGGCGTCGCCTCGCCGCGAACCCCAAACCTCAAAGTGAAAAGGTGGGACCGAAGGAAGGGTGAAAAGGAAAGAAGGAATTCACCGGAATGGGAGGGAAGGCCAAGGTTGTCGAATGAATGAAGGGGTGAAGGAATACCCGCCAATGGGTCAATCCCCCGAACGCCCGGAAGTAGAAGGGGTCCCCCCTG
>NW_001914855.1:935468-950890 GCF_000226545.1 Podospora anserina S mat+
TTAGTGTGGAGGCACAGACTGAGAACGATGCCGACATCACAAGCCTCTTGGAGGCTTCTCATATTTCGACTTCCGTTGCGCAAGCAGTTGCAGTCCCACTGGTCACCGCGACAACCACCGCAACGACCGACATCATTGGTGATTTCACGGCAACCACCGCCGACGCCATCACCACACCCGCCGCCATCACGTCTCCTGAAGTCGGCATCGTCCAGACTGAGGAAGCCGTCATGACGGGGACCGAAGTCTGCGACGCTCTGCCAGGGATGGAGCTTGACGAGGGCTCGCTCGCGCGACCCAACTCAGTGAAGGTGGACGAGGAGGTGAAGGAAGAGGATTCACGGATGGAGGAGGCAGGTGTCGATGATGAGGGTGAGGATACCGCCATGGTCATCCCCGACGCCGGAGTAGAGGGTCCCCCTGCCGCGATGTTTGGCTCCATGTCAATGTCCGGCACCCCTTTTGCTTTCGGTGCCGTTCAGGATGATGTCAATATGGCATATCCTCAGCAACAGGATTTCGAAAACGTCGAGATGATCGACCAGGGTGTATTCGGCAATACTCTGATGCCGCCAGTGGGGGGTTACCCTTCCCTCCCTTCTCAAGAAGGTGATATGAGGTTTCACGAAGCTGACGTGCGGATGGTTGAGCCCGCACCCCAACCGTTCGACTTCAACGCGTATGAGGGTGTGAACTACGTTGGTTCTGGTGAGCAGCAGCAGCAGCAGCAGCAGTTTCACCCAGAACCAATGGACTACCACCATGATGTCGAGGCCTCTTCTTGCCAGCAGCCTCTTCCAAACAACTTCGGTCTGCAGCAATCGGCGCTGGATCCGTCCCAGCCTGATGATCAATACTATCATCAGGTTGGCCAGCAGCTCGCTCAGATCGATTTCGGCCCAGACAACCAGTCCCAGCTCCTGTCCGAATCTGACCTGACTTTAATTTTGGACGAGTATCTGAACTGGTCAATGTCGCAAGCCCAGTTTGAAGAACTGGTAAGAGAGGTCGAGCAGTTCGCCGAGAGAGAGACCCCGGGCGCATGGTCGGGTCCGGACTCTCTTATCGACCCTGCCCTATTCGCACTGCCGACAGACCAAGCGACCGACGACGTCCCAGCTGACGATGTGTCCCCAACCGCTGCTTGCGCCGCGGCCCCCATCCAAGCTGCTCCGTCACCGCAAGGCGAGGAGGTAGTGGCGAGCCCCCAAGAAGAAGAAGAAGAAGAAGAAGAAGAAGAAGAAGTGGGTGCGTCTGCGCCAACAACAGCAACCGCAGCACCGGTGGTGACACCCCTCCCGGAGCAGGGGATCAGCTACTCCTTCGCGGAGTACTGGTCCGACGTGGCGTTTGATTCCCCGGATGAAGACGACCACGTCGACGACTACGTCCCAGTTCCCGTCGCCCCAGTGCTGCGTCAAGAAGTCGAACGCCGCCGTCGGGAGCCCCGCTCCAACGGCTCGACTTCTGTTGAAGTTCGCGCAGACGACAGACAAGATGTGGTGTCCGCCGAACCCGACAGCTCCTCTTCTGATGAAGAGTCTGTCCGGCAGCGCGTCGCCCGTCGACCGATGCTCGTTCCCCGTTTGCGGGGCAGCGTTGCGGTTCGACAGGCTGTTGCCGAGCAGGTTCGCGCGGCTGGTGAGTCCTCTTCTGCGCCCCCGCAGAAGAAGACACTCCAGGAGGTGAGGGACCGAATCGAAGCAATGAGGCGTGCTGGCACGTCGAATTTCGCGTCTTCGGACGAGTCGGACGAGGACGAGGATGATTCCCCTCCCTCGTTTCCCATCCCATCTACCACCACCACCCCCAACTTCCCATCTGAGGGGTTAACAACACCAATTTCCGAGGAACGAGAGCCTGTCGCTGAAGGGTCCAGTGGCAGCGCCGAGGTGAAGGAGGGACAGCCGGCCGGAAAGCTGAAGCTGAAGTCCAGTGAGGTGGAGGCTCACCAGGGCGAGGAAGCCGAGCTCAAGGCAGCTGTTGCGGAGGAGGAGGAAGGGCACGGGAACATGGCTCCCGGTACCGGGCGGCGTCGAAAGCGAGACATAGGAGATTTTGGTCACCAGGAGATCGAATATGTGGAGCTTCCCGACATCCCCGTCCGCGTCACCGAGGGCCGCCGGATCTTGTCTTTCAAGAGGCGGATTCCGGGTGTCCACGAGGAGCCCGATTGAAAAAAGAAAACCGAAAAAAAAGGACGAGAGAAGGATGGTGAGATGATATGAGACACACATGCTGGGACGTTGGCTGGCTATTTCTTTCTTGAGATACTTCTTCATGGAGTAGGGTAGGGCAGGTGGGCTCAAGATATGGTATGGTTTTTTATTGCCTGCCGCAGCTGTCGTCATCACCCCAGCCTCTGTGTGTTCTCCTCTGTCATGGAAGAGTACTTGGGACTATCTACCGATGCTTGACTCTGGTCCAGCCGCTTGTTCCCCGACTTGTACCACCACTTGTACCATCGCTTGTACCAGCAGCTCGCACGTCCTCAAACCCATCTTCGAACTCGTCGCCCTCGATATTTTCCCATTCCAGCATCGGAGCTTCGCTCGCCAGTCGCTTCTTCAGACGATCAGCCAACTTCAGCGGCGCGTGGATCTTGAAGTTTCGGACGACTTCCACGCCTTCGGCACTCGTCAGCGAGGTGTGAGCCGTCCCATGCGACCAGCGACCAATCATTGACTTCGGTTTTGTCACATCGCCACTGTCCCCATCCCTTGGACTCCCGGCTGGTGGTGTGAGCGAAGATGGGAAGGTTGGTTCGAGAGACCGGCGGTGGAGTTGATCACCAATGAGCAGCCGCCACAGGTTGTGTCCGATGTTGCAAACATCGTCGTACGATTCCCTGTCCCCGAAAGACACTCCTTGCGATGCACACAGCCAAGCAACATCATGCGCCAGCAAACCAACGCCCTCAAGGAACGCAGAGTACGTGTTTGGATCGTCCTTTGCCAGTGTCAGGAGCGCCTTTTCGATGAAGAGCGGACGGGGCCGTGGATTTCCAGATTGTCCTGACATGGCTGTTCCGGGGAATGGTACATCCCCATGGTGGTAGGAAGAGTTCACCGAGAATATTGTCGGGCGAGGGTAGTCACGATGAGGGAGTGTGATTTCCGCCGGCAGCCGGATCGCCAGATAATGCGAGGCCAACACGAGAATGTGCGCCACATGGGCAAAGACAGTCGATATCACTTCGGGCGACAAATCTACCATCATCAGTCAGCCTTGGACATGTTTTGCCAGCTCGTCAGCCTCTCAGCACACTTACTATTCATGGCATGGAGGTCAAAGATTTCGATACCGCCAATTTCGAACCGCTTGGTGCTGCCCTTCTTGACCTGGCGCAGCCCATACAGCCTGGCAGCTTCCTCACACAAGAAGGCTCTCGTCGCCGCCATCGTGTCGGCACTGCGATTCCATTTGTACCTGGTTCTGTGGATGGCTCGTTGCGTCTCTTCCAGCTGCCTGCTTCTCCTGGCTTCGGCACCAGTCGACACAGCCTCAAGATCAGATCTCCGTTGGGCGAGCAGCTTCTTCTTATCCTCGATCGCCTTTCGCGCAGCATCAACCTCGCTTCTCAACTTGTCGGCCTGCGCGATGATCTCGTTCGTTCGCTCGACTGCAGCTGCCGTATCCGACTTGAGCGTCTCCAGCCGGACAGCTTTGTTGGGGATCTGTCCCGTCTCGCTGGAAATGGCGGCATTCACCTCGCGCTCGAGCTGGTCTGTCTCAATAAGCGCCTTGGTGTACTCGAGACGGGTCTCATAGAGACGGTTCCTCGCATCCACGACACAAAGGAACGGCCGGTCCTTGCTATGGTGGCCGCGGTGGCAAATGTCGCAGTTTATTTTGGCTTCCATTTTTGCGGGTTGCAAGACAGAAGAGTTGTGAGGTCTCGGTCAAACAATCAAAGGCGAGCGAGGGTCTTCTGTTTATGAATTCACTTGTTCGGCGCTCGAGGTCCTTTTGGTGGCCCGCCAAAGTACAAGACGTGCTTTCAGGGAATCGAAGAAGGTTCCATTGTCTTCAGCAGCTTGGAGTTTCTAGAAGAAGATGAAGGATGCAAACAAGCTCGGCTGACTCGAAGCTTGCTGAGGTCACCTGCACAGATTCCAGAGTCTCACAGTCACAGCAGAGAAAAAGAAGGCTGAAAAAGAAGCTTGATGTCCTCGAGATCGGTGTTCTGGTGGTACAAAGTCCAAGTCACAAGTGCGCCTCCCAGCTTATCGGTCCCGCGTCATCGTTATCGCACGCTGCCACCAGGCACCTGCCCCACTCCCCCGCCAATCAAGATCCCTGTCTCTCTGGCTGCTTCTCATTCGCGACGCGCTTTCACCTTGATCTCTCACAGACAACTCACCAAGCGTCCATCTGCTGCAGAGGGACAGGCACACCAATAATTAGCCAGTGTCGGGCACATTGGGATACGGGATTGATCTTGGGCATCCAGATTTCATAGGGAGAAGCGGGGTTAGAACTTTCAGCTTTGCGCTCGCCTCCTGATTCGCGAATGAGCATCACCATCATCTGAAAGGCAAGCGGCAGTCCCGCTCTTCTTCTGCCTTTCATTCATTCTGTGTGTCCTCAGTTGGAAAGAGCGAGCACCTCACTCTCCTGCTTCCATCTCCTTCTATTCCTATCGAGCTCATCTCAGAGGGGTGCCTTCCTCAGCGGCTTATCATACTCAAAAACAAAGAACTTTCTCACTCGACATGGCAAGCGCGACAACTCCAACCGCCTCACCCCCAAAGCCGCCCCGCCACGAATCACCAGCCAAGAAAGCCGAATCGCCCCTTCCATCTCCTTCTCTACACTCGGAGCAGGCAGAATCAGACATCCTACCTCATAGTCCTCTGAAGTCTGTGGCCTACAAGAGGATGGCAGATACTCAGAGCAGTATCCCCAAGCCGCCAGGCACCACCAGAGTCGCCCAGGTCAAGACACCAGAACCGCGCATTCTCAAGGAGCGTTCCAACGGGAACATCGCTGAAAGATCGCCCAGCACACCTGGACACCTGGCGCCTTTTGACTGGGAAGAATTTGAGGCTCGCTATCAGGAGGCTCTTGCCAAAGCGAACGGGGAGGAGCAAGAGTTGTTGGCTGAGTTTGAGAACCTGATCAAAGAACGTTTACTCGTCTCATCCTTTCATTTGATGACCATGAATAACTAACGTCCCCTGCAGTTCTTCAATGTCTGGGCATCATCAGCTTCCGTCCATGATACCGAACGGGGAGTCAAGCGACTTCAAACAAGAGAGCGATATGTGAAGATTGCTGAGCAGAATTTGGCGCAGAAGAAGAAGCACCGTAGGTTTGGCTGGAATGAGATGGTCTTTGGACTTTTCACTAACACGTTTCCACAGTCACCGAGGTGGTGCGCGCATTTCAAAGTGCCCTGGCGCTCCTGAGTCAGAACTAGACCGGTCATCCAGCAAACACTAGCAAAGCGGATGATTTGATGACGACACGAACATGTCTCTTCTTTCGGGCAGCAAGCAGCATCACATGACATTGAGGACAGGCGTTTCGGTTGGGTTGGGTGGTTTCTAGCTGTGAGGATGGGGCTCTGGTAATACATGATTCTTGAGCAATTCCAATCAAGTTGCTCCAACAAGTCCTTCTTGCTCCCCTCATCCACCAGCAGCCAACAAGAATCACCAGCACTTTCTGGCCAGTGCATTTTATTCGATTTTCATCAAAAACATCTCGAAAACCCGCCTTGCCAGCATCCACCATTACTTCGACTGCCCAAGATTGGGTCGGGCGCAGCGCACGTGATCACGCGCGCGACCGGCCAAATTCACTCTCTTGGCAGCCAATCCACCCATTCTCAACGCTGCTCATTCTGCTCACGCCAAAATGGCGGGCACGTCAATCCAGGTCCCGACAATCAGTCAGGTATGTCTTTGTTGTCTGTTTCTCCCGTGGTGCAATTCAGTCGCTAACACTATCCTAGGCTGATATGTTTGCCTTCCACGAACAACATTTCGCTCAATTCGCGACAGATCACTTCCACTCCCAATTCCTCCGACCTTCCCTCGATGACCAGGAACCCATCCCATCCCATGAACAAGAAGAAGAATACTATTACGAGGAAGAAGAGGACGATGGACTCGGCTACTATCCCGACGGCGTCAAGCGCACCCTGACCGACGAGCAAATCGCCATCTTTAGACACTCGGAGCTCGAGGCTCTGCGTCGCGGCAGACAGCCTCCCAAGCCGCAAGGGGTCACCGCCACACTGGCCGAAGACCTCTCCGAAGGCGAGATATCATCGCCGGCGCCAGTCGTCACCGCAAAAAAGAACAAGAAGCGGAAGCGCAACAACAAGAACAAGAATGTCGGAGAGCCGCCGATGGATCTGCGCAAGCGAACATGGGACGTGGTAGACAAGGGCCTTGCCAGCCTCGACTACGGTGAAGAAGAAACCCAGCAGCCAGCACAAGCCAGCACAGCACAGCGTCGTCAGATCTCATACGACGATTGAGACACAGCCATCCAGTCTCTCACTCTTCACCAAGTCAGCCAGTCGCTCGACACGCCAAACAACGACAATGAAAATGTAAGTTGCACCATTTCCTTCCCATTCTCTCACACTTTCATGATGAGATCAATCGTATCGTCATCCTTAGCCGGAAATCTGGCCGGGGTGGTGGCCCTGTTCCCCATAGAGCTTGAGTCACTTCTCTTGAGTTGGAACATGTCGAATCATAATCTTCTCTCTGACAATCATCGTTCACACACCACATTATTATTCTTCACTTGTCCGGATAGCTGCTAACGACTGTTCTCAGAAAACAGAAAAACAACGAAGAATACGGGGAAGAGGTGTTGGACATGAAGGAATACGAGGAGAAGTGGAATGTCAAAAATGATACGAGAATTGGTGGAGAAAGCCAAAAGGAATACGAGAAGCAGCGGTGTTGGAGGCGTTGAGGTGATGAAGAGAAAAGGTGACGAGGAGAAGTGTTGAGAAGAGAGGAGCGATGAAGGGGAGAGGCGATGAGGAGACATGACGAGAGGTGATTAGGAGGCAAGGTGTTGGGGAGGGGAGGTGTTGGGGAGGGGAGGTGTTGGGGAGGGGAGGTGTTGGGGATGGGAGATGGCCATGGTTCAAGTGGTGGAAAGGGGAATGGTCAAGGGAATGGAAAGGGAAATGGTCAAGGGAATGGGTCAAGGGAGAGGGTCGTCATTGAGCAATGGAGTTTGAGGTTTTACTGTGGGAATAGGAAAGGGCATGGCCTGGAGTTTTGGAGTTGGTGGGAGGATATTTTGGAAAGTTCACGCATCAAAAAAAGATGGTGGACGGGGAGGCAAGAACCTCAAGTGGTAGTGATCAAAAAATACCTTGGCCCACCAACCTTGTGAATAGCTTGCATGTTATGTGATGGCGAATTGTGATGTGTGACTATATGTGAGGTAACATGAACAGTCTCAATTTATGCCTTGGTTGCCTCCAAAGTGAAAAAATACAAGAGTGTGTGAGAATGCGTGGGAGCTGGCGGTGAACTTGGACGGAGCGGTTGTCGTCTTGATGGCCTTGGACAGGTTGAAGAACGCGAGATTCGGATTCATCCTTTAGCCCTCGTCTGCTTGAGAAATCGCGGATTGCTCGCAAGTAACTCTTAACCCGCTTTCTTCAACTACCTCTTGTAATGATGATAAATAAACTTCGTTAAGATCTGAACAATACCCATAACGTAAACCAAGAGGAGGTCGTCTTCATCCCATACATCACTGACACGAACCGAAAACATATAGAAGAAAGACACTTGGTATTCCCTCAGTATGTATCTAACTTTGCGATCCCCCATCATACCAGTACCCAAAGCCCAAAAGAGCAAAAACGAGTCCTAAGGGGTATATAAAGACCTTTCCCATCCAGCCCAACCCATCCAATCCCACCATCCCATGAAACCCAGCCCTTGATATCCCAACATCTTTATTTCTCCCCAGCCCCAGCCCCAGCAGCCACTGCCGCTGCAGCCCTCGACCCCCTAGCCAACAACCTCTTATACAACTCCAACATCCCCACATCCCACCCCTTATTCTCCCCCCCTCCTCCCACAGTCTGTACACACCCACCAATCTTCCCCCTCAAAAACTCCTCCAACTTGGCAGTATTAAACTGCTCCCCGTACACCATCCTCGCCTCTGGCACCACCTTGACTTCCAACCCCTCCCCCCCCTGCCCCCCATCCTCAACCCTCAGCCTGATCACCGCCTCCACCCTCGTCTGCAACGGCACTAAAACCAACGAACTCACCACCGCTATCGACCCATCATCATTCACGACCGTCGTGGGAAACGTCAGGTTGAGCAACCTGACATAGTTCGCCACTGTGCAAGACTTGTCCCAGCCATCTTTTACAATTTGAAGAATCGTCTTGACGTTGGTGGTGGGTTGAGGTAGGGAGCGGATGCGATCCCGAATAGACTGCAAGAAAAACTCTCGCTCGGGGGTGAGGGGGGTGGTATTGGGTTCGCGCTTGTCGGCTATATACCACAGGTCGATATTACTCTGCGGACCACGCCGGTGGTTGGGTTGGGGAAAAGAGGCAATGTCGAGGACGAGTTCGATTTGGCGCTTGTACGTCAGGGAGATTTTGGTGCCGGATATGTTGGCGAGGGCCCAGCCGGTCGTTTTTTCGATTTTGTCGGTTCGTGCTGAGTGGTGTTAGTATGATATGACTGGAGGCAATGGCAAGGGGGAAATACCTTTGAGTTTGCTGATTTCTTCTGATGACCAGCCCCGGCATTCCTCCCGGATTTTGTCTGCTTCTCTAATATCACCCAGGCACTGCTGTTTCTGTGCTGTCAGGGCTTCAATGCCAGAGTTGGAGTCCTCAAGCTGGGCTTTCAGCTCGGCAATCTTGCGCTGTTTCTCCTCGAGGCCCTCATCAAGGGAGATCAACTCAGCACGGGCCTCCTCCAGCTCGGCAGGGTCACAATCGGCCATTTCTTGAGCCACAGTCTCAAGGTTCTCATGCTCCTTTTCCAGCTCCTCAGCCCGCTTGATCATATCAGGCAGCACCGAAGAAAGCAACTCCTGCTGCCTGGCCAAAAGCTTCTCATCATCATCCATCCCCTCCGCAATCTTGACCAGACCCTCCTTCAGCCCATCCTGCAGCTTCATCCGCCATTCATACCACATCGCCTTGCTCAGCAGCCTAGCATGCGTCTTGACGTTCTTGAACTGATTGTCCATCAACACTTTGAACTCAGGAGTAGCAGTCATGTACTCCCTGAACAGCGGTGGGTTCTCCTCAAAAGTCTCCGACTCAATCTCCCTCACAATCCTCCGCCCTTCACTGATATATTTCTTCAGCTCCCGACACGAGTGCTGATACAGCTCCAAAGTAGGCACCGTACATGCACCCGCAACGACACACTTCTCCAAAGACAAATCCTCCTTCCCGTCCGCCGTCAAGCTCAACCTCGTCTCCCCCGGCGCAACAGTATGCCTCCTCTTGGTGGTAGTCAACTCCATAAACCTGATACTTGTCAAGTTCAAAAAATCCTGCAAATGTATCCGATCCCCATCATCATCATCCCTCCGCACAAGCGCATAATCATCCCTCCGCATCAGCGCATCCACATCCCCCGTGGCAGTGTGATCATAAAAGTTAATAGTATTCGTCGCCTGATCATCAAAAACCGACCTAAGCCTCCCCTGATGATTCGGCGTGCCCGCCACCCTGACAGGTGAACTAGGCACAGCCGGGGTGATCGTAGCAGTATCCTCCTCCCCTCTGGCAGCACTCCTCGTCTTCCTCCCGGTAGTAGTCTCAGCCTTAGTCGGCGGCGACCCCAACCTCACATTCTTCACCGGGCTCCCCTGATGTCCTTTCAACCTCTTCACCCCATCAATCACCTCCGAATCCTCCTCCTCATCATCCACATCCAACTCGGCCGGCCTCTTCCCCAGCAGTCCCCTCGCGCTCCCTGGCATAAGACTCTTCCTCCCCGCCAACGGGTTCTTCTTCTTCTTTGTCGGACTCAGGTTCTGAATCATCTCTCTAAGATTGAGCGTGATCTCACGGTCACCGTCCGCCTCCCGCTCCAGGATCCGCCTGTTATTTTCCCTTTCTGCCTCATCTCTGAGTTCCTGGTCGACTTCCGCTTCCATGGCGCGGGGGTCGGCAAAAGCCACGGTGCGACGGGCGCTGCTTGGCTCGCTAGGCACAAATTCAGCTGCTGAGTCTTGGAGGGAGTCCCTACGATCGAAGATCTCGGCCACGCGTGGTGAGCCCAAGCCAGGTCTGTCAGCACCGACGCCGGAAAGGCGCCTGCCTTGGGGTGTGAGGACCACACGGGGGGTGCTGATGCCTGTGCTCGGGTCTTGGTGGAAGAGCCTCCCCTTGCCGACGGAGCGAGGTGTCGTTTTTGGTGGTGAGGCATCACGGACTGGCGAACTGCTTCCAATCATTGAGGGGGGTGTCTTGGTAGCAGGGACAGTATTCCTCGCAGGAGAAGGTGTCTTTCGTGCAGGAGACTCTCTCCTCGGAGGGCTCCTCGTGGGTGAAGGCGTCCTTCTTTCAGGGAAGTCACTTGCTGGGGACTTCCTCGTGTTTCGAACCGGTGAACTTCTGACAGGAGAGCTCCGAACCGGTGAGCTATTACGGGCCAGGCTCTTCGCAGGCAGCTCTTTCTCGGGACTTCGCACAGGAGAGCTCTCGAAAAGAGGGGCGCCAGGCATGCTGTGACGCAGACCCTTCCCTCGGAATGCAGAAAGCCCCAGAGTATCGTTATTGTCTTGGGATGCTGTCTCCTGTGTTGACGGCGTGAGAGATGGATACACAACATGTGGCTCATCAGCCTCCAGTTCCATCACCCTCTTGGCCGCTGACCGTGCCTCTTCAGGTGAGGCAGGCTTCAGGATGCCGCCTACCGCCATGGTCTCGTCCATGGCCATAGTCTGTTCAAACACATCGTCCTCTTCCTGTGGTTGTGAAGTAGCCAAAATGCCGCCGACAGCTGCAGTCATGTCCATATCCATGCCGTCATCTTCGGCTGCCAGAGTTCTTCGGCGGCCTAGAGCAGAGCCTGCATTAGGGGCACCCTTAGATAAAAGCCCACCAATCGCAGAAGTAAACTCCATGGACATGTCTTCGAGCTCGTCAATGTCCGTTGCGCCACCGATAGACATTCTGCCTTGTCGGATACCGCCAACTGCCGTGGTAAATTCCATAGTTTGATCACCCAGTTCATCGGCATCCTGCTGCAGCGCAAGTGGTTTGACTGATTTCCGCCGATTTTGGGCTTGGGCCTTGGCAAAAATCCCACCGAGAGCCTTAGTCACGTCCATCGACATGTCCTCATCCATATCCATTTCCACATCTTCATCCTGGTTGTTGCTCTGAGACCTTCCTGGCTGTGACTGAAGAATACCACCCACGGGTTTGGTCATATCCATACCCATATCGTCATCCATGTCCATATCAATCTCGAACCCTTGATCTCGCTGTTGTTGAGCGTCAGGAGTTGGTGGTGGCATATGTTGGCGGATAATCTGCGTGGTAGTCTCCGTCTGAGATAGTGGCTTCCTCCCCCAACCGGCAAACCCAGCAATAACCTCTTCATCCTCGTCAATCCGTTGAGTAGCAGCAGCGCGCTGTTTCGCGAGCCGCAGATTCTCGTCCAAGCTGTCGGTTGAATTGTTACTGTCAAACGCAGACACGCCGGAGGTCATGGATGCGACTGAAGCAGAGGTCATTTCTTCGGCTTCTACAGTCATAACGGTGCCGTCGTCATCCGAATCACTAGAACCAGACATTTCCTCCGTCTCCACCTCATCGATATCGTCGGCATGTTCCATGTCGGAATCGTACACGGTGGAAGCGATGGTATCGTCGTCCCCGTAGAGTGACCCCACGCCCGAACTCCGTCGTTGGTTTCGTTGGTGCAGTGCTCGTTGATCGGCTGGAGACTCGGCATCATGGTCGTCGATGTGGTCTGGGGGTGTTGATGGAGGGTCTGAATCGGGCTCTTGGTGATGGTGCGATGCCGCTGTAGCGGTTGTTGCATCCTGGTTCTCGTCCACTACTTGGAAGGTATGTAGTGTCGCCTCAGCAGCAAAGGATACCCGACGGTTGGCCAGTGACTTTCTGCGCGCCTCTCTCCTATCTTTGATCTCCTTCTCAATCTCGGCCCGTTCTCTTTCCTCCCTTTCCCGGGCTGCAGCTTGTTGTTCCTCCTCAGTTCGCAGCGCTACCTTTGTTCCGGCACTTTCGTTGCTCAGGGGAGCTTCTCTTGGTTTGAAGGTTGGAATTTCTGGAAGGACGGGGATCGTGGGTTTCAGAATTGATCTTGGTGGTGGTCCAGATGGTATGACAAGGGACTGAAGACAAGTCAGTCAAGCTCGGATGTTTACCACTACAATACATACTGCTCTGCGGTTCCCATTCCCGTTCTTCAAGATGTCGAGACTACCCGGGCCCAAACTCTTGCTCCTAGACTTTTTGCGAGTGGCCCCAATAGCGCTGCCAACGTCAAGTGTTGCATTCTCTCTGTCGCCTCTTGAAGGTCCGACGCCAATTGACTTACGCGACCGGCGCGTTGCCGGCAACGTGGCATCGCCTTGCGACGACATGGCTACGAATTGGTATATCGCAGGTTGACCGAGATTATTATGGTGCCTGGCGAAAAAAACTTCAGGCTGATGTTCATGTGTGAATAGATGGTGGTGGAGGTGGGACGCGACCCAGATGGGCTTCTGGGTTGAATTCTGGAAACCCGCGTCACAGGGGTGACATCTCATCGCAGAGGGGCACTCTGTAGCTGTTGACCCTAGCCATCTGCTGCCATTGGCCAGGCTGATGCCCAAGTAAATAAACCCAAACCGTCGAGTCCCACTCTGCCTAAAGGTGTGGCTAGTGATGGCGGCGCCTTGCCATTTTGACCCACATCTGGCGCACAGCTGGTGTGGCTGGTGCCCATCACACTTTTTGGCCCTCCCAAAAAATCAATCACCAACTAGCAAAATTCTGGGGCCTCGTTTTGTGAACTCCGACCGACCACCACTCCCACCTCGACAAAAGCACATCTTCGGCCCACGCCAGAACCAACAAGATGGCTACCGAGCTTACCGTCCAGAGCGAGCGTGCTTTTCAGAAGCAGCCGCATAGTGAGTTTCTCTTCTGCGAAAATAAGCCTGCAACCAAAGTCGAAAAAAACACGGCCGAATTGGAAAGTGGGCGATAAGGAAGCGATGAAGCTGACCCGTGATGTTCTCCAAAAGTCTTCCTCAACTCCAAGACCAAGGTCAAGACCACCAGACCTGGCAAGGGCGGCCGCAGATGGTACAAGGACGTTGGTCTGGGTTTCCGCACCCCCACTGCTGCCATTGAGGGCCAGTACATCGGTACGTGATATCACCGAACAGACAAGACGCGCTCGCTCCTCCTCTTCGAAATCATGATCAACCACCGATTTATTCAACTGAACGAAACACGATAATCCTTCGACGATGACGAATCCTGCTGCGACTGCGAGAGGAGGGGCGAGAGCGATATTGCGAATATGGGACCGAAATTAACTGGCTTCTCTCTGCAGACAAGAAGTGCCCCTTCACCGGCCAGGTTTCCATCCGTGGCCGTATCTTGACCGGCACCGTCGTCTCCACCAAGATGCACCGCACCATCATCATCCGTCGCGAGTACCTCCACTACATCCCCAAGTACTCCCGTTACGAGAAGCGCCACAAGAACCTCGCCGCCCACGTCTCTCCCGCTTTCCGTGTTGAGGAGGGCGACCAGGTCACCGTTGGCCAGTGCAGACCTCTCTCCAAGACTGTACGTTGCGACCACCCGACATCGATCCGAACGATTACACGGTGACTGACAGATTTGGGATTCTAGGTTCGGTTCAACGTTCTCCGCGTCCTTCCCCGCACCGGCAAGACCGTCAAGTCTTTCCAGAAGTTCTAAACGGTTGGGTTTCGAATTCCATTAGGCATATCTGGCGTGGTTTGCTTTGAGGGCTTGGGCTTTTTCGAGACAATTTGGGACGGCCGGCAGGAAAATATGAACAAGCGATGAACTTATTCTCTTTCCGGGAGGCGCGCACATTATGCCTGATTTCTACATGTGATTGTGGAAGTCATAGGAACAGTTCTGAAAAACTGAATTGAAATCCGCCAATGAACTTGACAACAGCACAAGTCTGGCTATGATACCCAAAAAAAATCGGAAGATGACCGACCCTCTTGGTTTGCGGATTTAAACGACTTGGACTGGCCTGGCCGGAGCCGTGGGGAAAAAAAAAACCGAGTGCTCTCCTTGGGGGGGAGTGAGTCCGCGCATAGCTAGTGATCCGCCTGAATTGATGTCATGAAAGTAGCCGTGTCCTGGAACTATCAGCGTGCTCGTGAAAGCCAGAGGAAAGTGCGTGAACGATCAAGATTTCAGCCACACCCAGTCGTCAAGGTGCTTGATAGCTGACCGGCCGGTCGAATTGGAACAGTAGAATGGATCCATGCTACTAATTTCTTGGATGGTGCCCGTCTGCTGAAGAGTACTCTCCTATGTAGAAGGATGGTATACATTGATACTAACCCTTTGTCAGAAACCGGCATTGTTAAATAGTATCCTAGAAAGCCTCGAGGGGATATGAAAACTCGTTGGATGGAAGGTCCTGAGCAGCAGAAATCAATACTTGATATGATATGTCTGACCTGTTCCGAATACATAAACACCAACAGCTTTAACACCACTTGGCACATAAATCGTCGAGCCTGTCAGTCACGTCAACCCCAAAATATCTTTTTGGTCAAAGTGATATCAATTATCATCCCCCTCTTACAAAACCCTACAGAAAAAAAGCTACCCACCTACGCCTAACCCTCCTCAATGGAAAAAAACCCCTCCTCCGTTTTCAGAACCAGATTTCTCAATTTCCCTAGGTAGTAATTCCCATCCCAATACAAAAACAACAAGTACACACATCCTAACAAAACGTTATTCTAACCCCCCCATCAAGACCCTGCTCACCCCTCCTGAAACGCCTCCCCAAAAGCCCCTCCCCCAATGTCATCATCCATCACCAAATCATCCCCCTCCTCCCCCCCTCCAACCCCCACGCTCCCACTCTCATAACTAGCCAGCGCATCCCCCGCCGTGTCCAAATCTCCCATCGAACTAAAGTCGTTCCCGTCCGGACTGGCCCCAAACCCCGATCCTCCTACCACACCCATCCCCGGCGTCGGCGCAACAGAAGGCGGTTTGCTAGGCGGGATGATCCCCCCTCCCGTCGTCGTGGTAAAAGGAGCACCTCCCCCAGGAGGAACAACAACCCACTCCCCACTTCCCGTCCCCTGATCCGGTGCCGTGGTCGTGGTCGTCGGGAGTTGTGGTTGTTGCAGTTTACCAGCATCCTCCATCTTTGTATCCCCCCCCGCACCTTCTCAACTAAAACTATTA
>NW_001914855.1:951040-980423 GCF_000226545.1 Podospora anserina S mat+
TGCACCCCTGAAAGCCCAACCGCCTCGGGGACAAGCCCCTGCGGATGGCGCGATAATCTCCGGCTCAGGAGCAAGCTGCTGATAACCACCATCCTGAACCCTGCTGACTTCAGGGACGGTGATCGCCTTGGTGCCGAGCAGCTTCTCAACATCAGCCGTAATCTCCTCGATCGACCGGGATGGTTTCTTGTTGTAGCTCTCCTCCTCCTCCTCACCCTCCACTCTCCCCTCAAGCCGCCAGGGCTCACTCCCCACCCCTGCGTAGACCCTCAGCTCAGCCTCAGCATCCCTAATCGCAGTATTCTGCTTAAACTCTCCCATCCTCTTCTCATGCTGCGCCTTCAATTTTTGAATCTCGGCCTGAACCTCCGCAATCTTAGCCTGAGCTCTCTCCCGCATCTTGTCAGCCAACCCCGGCTCAAGACGCCCGGTATAAGGCTTCTTAGGCAACTGCTCCAAAACATCCCCACTCTGCGCCTCAAAAATCCCCTCCGTAAGCGAAGGAGCGCGCCCTTCTTCCCAAGCCCAAGATCAGAAACCTCCAGCTGCCCAATCCGATACGGCGACGACAAAATCTCCTCCATCCACTCATGATTCTGCTGGTACCGATGCATGCTCATCTCCCGAGGACTCAAGTGATCAAACATATCACCCCGATGAACATCCTCGTCATCATCCAGCGCCCCATCAGCACTCGGATACCCAGCACCCATCGGGTGTCCCGGCTGGGCCTGTTGCCCCCGTCTCTTAGACGGGGGCTGGCCAGGTCCGCCCGGTCCACCAAGATATGCCGTCCGAGTGTTCATTGGCTGCTGTTGCATTGGCGGCACATAAATCGACTGTCCGCGCTGAGGGAAGGGAATCTGCGGCCAGTTGACGCGATCAGACAGCATAAACTCCTTGCGAACAATCTGCCCCAGCTGAAAAAGGTGTTGACGGTTGTTCATGATCGACTGTATTTGAGGTGGCACGCCAAAAGAACTGGTGGGGTATCTGTCTTGATTCTCGCTCGGGCCGTAGTGAACAATCCAAAGATTCGGGTCGATCTGGGGGGGGTTCGCGACCTGGGCATCACGGGCGTGAGCGAGGCGAAACCGTCTTCGAGAGTGCATGGTGATCTGCTCGCCGGCGCGCCAGCCACACTTTTGGAAGTAAATCTCAAGAACCTAGACTCATTGTTAGCCATATTGCACCCATAACAAAACTCCTCGTCTAGAACAAGGGAGACGCATCCGTACCAAACCATTGTTGAGGGGGTTGCTGAGCATAACCTCAGGAGAGGCCCAGTAGTATCCGTCGCTCGAGAACTCGTTTCCGCGGCGGGCAGTCGGTTGCCACATGAGAAAGATGGTGCTGTCCGCGGGGCAATCGAGGTAGGTCCAGTAGAAGGGCGCCTTATCCCGGGCGATGCTGGGAGCCTGCATCAACCATTTTGTCACATCGTTCAGTTCGACCCTGGACATCAAAGGATAGCGGAATGTCGAAATCAGGTGGACATGCGGCAGCTATCAATCGCAAGTATTAACAAACATGGCTCTACCAGATTTGCGACGGGAATATTGGAACGGGCAAATACACACCAAGTCCTGGTGGACATTGTGACTTGGGTCGGACATTGTGAAAGGCTATGATGTCGTTGAAAATGCTGAAAATTCAGGCAAAGCGGAGTCGAAGCGACCAATGCAGTTGGCCCTATGGCCGGGGTTATTCTGTGGTAGAATTCGGTTGCGATGCGGATAACTCTGGTGTTGCGCGACGAGCTCTGGTCGAGTTTGCGACCGCGCTTTTCCTGTCGCGGATTGGAGGTTGACTTTGGTTGATTGACTGCTTTACACTCGCGCCCAGGAACTGTTGCCAGTGGCCCACCAGCCAGAGTGATGGACCGTGCGTCACCTAGCCGCCCGTTGCCAGGCACTGCCAAGACAATGGCCGTCCATCCACGTGACTACCATCACTCCAACCACCAGGCATACTTCACATTCATCACATACGTCATACCTCTCTCATATTCAAGGCTAAAATAGTTTGTTGAATCAGAAAATCATAAAATTCATTGCTTGACAACTGCGGTATCTAATCTCAGGCTCCGTTCCATACGAAACATTCACGAGCTAACTATCCATCTAAATCAGCAGCCCGCATCAGCCTTTTGTTGTTGCCAATGTCCCTTCCCATTAATCCATGCTCCAGTTTTATATTTATGCTTGGTAAGTAGAAGCAGAGACGTTGCCTCCTCTGCCGGTCCAATTGACGTGGATATCTTGCCCCTCGGGGTACTTGGCCGTGGCAGCCTCGGGCTTGATTCTGAAGGTGTGGGCACCGAAGTAATCACGCTGAGCCTGGAGGAGGTTGGCGGGCAGGTCTTTGGTTCTGTAGCCATCAAACCACGACAGGGCAGTGGAGAAAGAGGGGATGGGGAGACCAAGGAGCGAGGCCTTGGAGACGACGTCTCTCCAGCCGGGCTGAGCCTTGTGGATGGCCTTGTTGAAGAAGTCGTCAAAGAGGAGGTTCTCAAGGTCGGGGTTGTTGCGATAGGCGGCGGTGATGTCCTTGAGGAAGACGGAGCGGATAATACAGCCACCACGCCACATGAGGGCAATGGAGGGCTTGTTGAGCTTCCAGCCGTACTCCTTGGCCGCCTCCTGCATGAGCATGAAGCCTTGTGCGTAGGAGATGATCTTGGAGGCATAGAGGGCCTGCTCGAGGTCCTCGAGGAACTGCTCCTTGTTACCCTCGAAGGTGGTGGCACGGCCAACAAACTCGAGCTTGGTGGAAGCCTTGACACGCTCCTCCTTGATGCCAGACAGGCAGCGAGCGAGCACAGACTCGGCAATGAGAGTGACGGGCATGCCCAAGTCCAGGGCGTTGACGGCAGTCCACTTGCCGGTACCCTTCTGGCCGGCCTTGTCGAGGATCTTCTCGACGAGAGGCTTGCCATCCTCATCGTTGAAGTACATGATGTCCTTGGTGATCTCGATCAGGAAAGAGTCGAGGACACCGTTGTTCCACTTGGTGAAGGTGTCACCAATCTCCTTGCTGGACATGCCGAGACCGCGCTTCATGATATCGTACGCCTTTGTTCTGACTGTTAGCCCCCTGATTCATAGCTGACCTGCCTTTGGATTTGGCCTTGGCATTGCAGAACAACATACCTCACAGATCAACTGCATGTCACCGTACTCGATACCGTTGTGCACCATCTTGACGTAGTGACCAGCACCCTCGTCACCAACCCACTCACAGCAAGCCTCACCACCGCTCTTGGCAGCAATGCTCTGGAAGATGTCCTTGATGAAGGGCCAGGCTGACTCATCACCACCGGGCATGATGGAGGGGCCGTAGCGGGCACCCTCCTCACCACCGGAGACACCGGCACCGACGAAGCGGAGACCCTTGGAGGCAAGGTACTTTGTTCTCCGGTTGGAGTCGGGGAAATGTGAGTTACCGCCATCGATGATGATGTCACCAGCCTCGAGAAGGGGAAGGAGGGTCTCGATCCAGTCATCGACAGCCTTGCCGGCCTGGACGAGAAGCATGATGCGGCGGGGGCTCTTGAGCTTCTTAACGAACTCCTCGGTAGAGTGAGCGCCGACAATGCTCTTGCCCTTGGCCTCGTTGGCAAGGAAGCGGTCGACCTTGGAAACGGTACGGTTGAAAGCGCAAACGGTGAAGCCATGGTCGGCCATGTTCAGAATCAAGTTCTGGCCCCTTTTTTCACGCACAGTCAGCACATCTGCCCCCGGGGGCTGCTCTGGGGAACCGCCGGAGCTGGGTAGTAGACTTACATGACGGCCAGGCCGATGAGGCCGAGATCAGCACTTCCACCATCATCACTGTTAGCATTTCTTTGGGATTGGAGGTTAAGGAGGGAGCCAGCAGCGTTCACAACGCCGCCGACGTTGATATTCGCCAGGCGGGCGCTGAGGAGGGGGACTCAGTAGGTGTAGATAGGCAAAGCACTCCGTCACCGGCAAAGCTGTTGTAGTAGAAAACGACAGGCGTGTTGCACCGGCATTGGCTGGAGTGAGGCCATACCTCCTCTCTCTCTCGCACGCCGATGACTCGAGCACAGCGCAAATACGCCCCGACTTCCTGCTTTCTGGGTGACGGAGCGGGGAGGTGGGGTAAAGAGAACTTACACAGCGCCAGACATTGTGAAGGAAATCTGCAACAGGGGGACGGTCAAGGTGCAAAAGGTGAAGTTGTAGAGGTGCTGTCCGGAGCAGAATTGATGGAAGGGAGTAATCCTCAGCCAGGGGGATTTGTTATGGAGAAAGTCAGAGAGGGAGGGGAGAAATGGCGGACTGAATGACGAAACTTTTAAGAGGACCCGAGCTTTCGAGGTCGGAGGGGGAGGGTCATTGTTCAAGTGCGTGCAGCGGACAGCGGACAGCGGGACAGCGGGCAGCTTGGCCTGACGGGAGACTCCCAAACAGCGGATAATTTGACGCGGGGCTTACTCAGGCAGTTACCTCGACCATGACCATGACCGCCTCACGACCCAACTGAAATGAAATGCCCGTAACGTGCCACCTCCTCCCGTCACTACCTCTTCTTCTGAGCCCTTGGACACTGGGAAGCTTCCAGGTTGCCCCCAATGACCGGGATGTGCGCCCTTGCCTGGCCCCAGAAGGAGGGGACAACCCAGGAGGTGCCTTTGTATTTTTATCAGATCCTCCCAGTCGTCTGATGAAGCTATCGGTTTCGCCGCCCCGGAGCTTGGAGCTTGGGGGACCGTGGGGACTTGGCTTCTGTTCCACGATCCGCCATCGCGTGGGAATCAACTGGGCGGCTGGACCGAGTGACAAATCCCACCGTCGCTCGGGGCATCTCGACTGTGTAGCTTCTCATTGAGAGCAAGGTCCCGGGTTTTTGTTGGGAATCCTCGAGCCAAAGCAGACCCTACATACATCCTTTTCTTAGCCCGACACGTACTGCTTCGGATTCATCAGCTTGTTGGTTTCGAAACACCAGTGCCCCCCAAGGTGCCGCTTGGGGGAAGCACGGCACAGACAACCGCAGACATCGACCCGCCGCGCGCATTTGGACGAACTTGAAGGTTCCGGCGCCGGATCCCACCAATGCCCACATTGACAGCAACCTCCGTCAGTCAGCCATGACCCACGGGAGCTTACCGCCCAGCTGCCGGACATATACGTTCCTGTCTATCAGCCTGGTTCGACATGCTGCTCTCTGTAATTCAGATGATGGGAAAAACCTGGGATTGGACGGTCATCCACAATGTCAACTGTTCTTCCGCGGATACATCGGAGCTAATCATCTTCAAGACGAACCAGTTCAAGGAGATGTTACATCCACCGAGAACCACAGACCTTATAACAGCAAGCTTCTCACCGACACTAGCCTAACAAATAAAAAGTGACACTGACAAGTCCGGTTCTTGAAGTGTTCGGTTGGCGCCCCCACGGTTTCGAGATCTGAGGCGAGTGGACTCCCCACCCAACGATGGACTGCTGTCCGCAATGTTCTTACACAACAGCTTTCACCAAATTCCCGCAAAGCACTGGGGGCAACATTACTTCAAGAACCAGGGGACCGCTTTTTTCGACTTCAGGCTCTTCTTGCCATGAGCCAATGGGAATTATTTCCCTCGAGTGAGAAAAAAAACTGAACTCCGATCACTGTCCGTTCAAAGGTCCGGTGTTCGCAAGGGTAGAAGCAAAGGAAAAGTACAGCCCTTTCGCGTCTTTTGCTCCTCGCGCGCCGGTTTGTTAAGCCAAGCTGTCGCAAAAAAAACAAGGAGGGGTAGAAAAGACCCCTCCACTGCCATGACCCCTTGGTTGGGTGGGGTTGTGATCGTGGGCCCCTTGTTGGTTAAACAGACTGTGGATGATGATTAAGCTCCAACGTCCGACGTCGTCTATGCTGTTTGGCCCAGAAGATCAATGATATCAGAACGGGCCTCACAACTCAAATATTATCCACAGTACAGATGAAGAATGGCAATTGCTACGAACTGACACAGAATAGCTCTTAGCCAACCCTTTGAGGCAATGGCCTTCACCTTGCCGCCTTAACTCCACAGTGTGACGGCAGTCTTCAACTCAGTCAACCCTTGGCGATTGCCATCCAACATATCTCCGGATATTCTAAAGACATGACTGAAATATATGAGTACTAAAGGTTCCCAAAAAATCGAATCATGGTGGTGATAAATAGCACCAAGACTCCTTGGATGTTCTGAGACTTTGCAAACCATACGTACCGGAAATGCCTTCCCCCACGGAGATATCAAAACCGCCGTGATGGAACCCTCTCTCTGTTGATATCTCCACTGTATGCCAATCCCAAGAATATCTACATAGCGCACGGCCATAAAACGAACTGTACTTGTCCGCGGAAAGAGAACAAGAGCTTATCATTTTGCCTCGCCTACTACTCACTCTGTGAACCAAATGTGACACTTTGAGTTACCAAGCCAACTTCAAAGCCCTACCTCAAACGGGAGTTGGCAGGTTTAGATATCGTCAATATTTATATTCAATCTCTGAAAAGAGTATATGTAAACTGGTTATCATTCTTGATTTGACTTATAGCAGCAGCCATCTTCCCCAGGATGTGATAAAATTTAAGCTCTGGTGGACTAGGGAAAGCTATCAACGCTCACCCGCGACCCCAAATCAAATCTCTGACGAAACTGGACCAGACAGCAGCGTTTACTTAAGATCTGATGACCCTGGGGAAAACAGCAGCGCTCGCTCACGATACTTCAAAAGAGCCCTCGCGAATTTGGGAACAACAGCTTCGTTCACCAACGATATCTCAAATTAAAGCTTGGACGAATCTTCTTAAAAGTGGGGATGAACACCTTCCAAATATAGTTGTATCATCACAACGAAAAGTCTTCATGATCACACCAAGACATCCAAGCCATTGTCATATGTTACTGTACATTATTATTGTATCAAACAAGAGCTCGCCACGAGCCCTCGATGCCAACCCATCAAGCCACCTCCATCGTCTACCAATTCAGTGAAACCCCTATGCCCTGAAACAACGCCCATAACCGTTCCAATTACGCCCATGCTGTAAACTATCCTCCCGTCCCAGTCTCGTAAACCACCCGGGGCTTCAACCAGAACTTTTGATGCCTCTTGAGAAGAGAAGAGAAAACAAAGTATGTACAATAGTTTAAAAATGCCGCTGCCCATCCCCTCTCAACTGGGGGCTGCTCGTCATGAAAAGTCTTGTAATTATATTGCACCATGAAAAAGCCATGAGAAGACCACCCCCACCCCCATCACCAACCGCCTCAATAATCCTCAACCTCACCGATAGAAGACATCTTGAGGTCAATCTCCGACTTGACACTCCTGATCGAAGCCTCAATACGCTTCCGAATAATCGCACCGACCGACTTGGCAAGGTTCTCCTCATATTGCTTGAGCTGTTTCTTGAGATTAGCAATCTCCGCCCGCACACTGGCCTTGTCGTCATGGTCGTCTTCATCTCCATCGTCATCATCATCATCCCCATCCTCTTCTGACTCCTCTTCATCTTCTGACTCTTCCTCCTCCACAACTTCCTCCTCCTCAATCTGGGCAACAGGAGTACCAGTATTCGCGGTAAGTGGCGTAACAGCATCAGGAGCAACAGCCGGCGTAGGCTGATCAAGACCCTCCATCGGCGTCTCTGGCGCATTCATGAAAGCATCCATCAGCGCAGCCTCGTCAAGCTCCTCCTCGACCTTATCGAGTTGCTCATCATCCTCTTCACCCTCAGCATCCTCCTCATAATCTTCAGACTCCGACTCCTCGACAATTCTACTGTCTAGAACCTCCGTCCTGGTGCTGACAGCCTCCCGATCAGCCGCCAATAACCTTTCCACCTCGGCCTCCTTGTTCTGGATCTCGAGCTTCGACAATCGCTTGCGGAAACGACGATTTCTGGCATCGTGCATTGGGGGCGTTATACCGTGTGGCCAGCGATGACCGTGCTCAACAGCCTTTGGCAGCGGCGCAGTCTTGGCCTCCTCCTCGTTCTTGACTTCAGCAAAGACCAACATCATCTGACAAATATCCGCGGACTTGACCATGGCCTTTTTATCCCACGTCTTCATACCCTCAGTGATGGTAGGGAGATCGAGGAGAATCGCCGCATAGTACTTCCCGCGAACAATCCACACAGCACGTCGACCTTCGTCGTCCAGAAACTTAAAGTTGACCTCGGCACCATTGCCGATTTTCTTTTCTGTGATGCACTGTCGTATATAATCGCAGTCTTCGTTGTCCATAAAGCGCATGACAAATTGTTCCTCGATAACCGGATCAATCTCGCGATCTTCCGCCTCCGAGTCGTAGCCTTCGCCGAGAGGCCGGTGAGGAATCTTGCCTACTGGCTTCAATTTGAGCGTTGGTTTAGTCGAGATGGTGCCGCCGGGAGTTGTTGGTTTGAGCGTAATCTTCGTCTTCTTGGCTAGTGGTCCGGATCCATTGGCTAATGGTATGTCCTCATCGTCATCACTCTGATGAGCCCTCTTCTTGAGTGTGGGCTTTGGTCTTCTCCCAGCCTTGGTAGTTGTGACTTTTGGGGCGGGCGGAGCGACGGCGACCTCTGCTGTCGAACTCGCTGCTGGGAAATAGCCAGAGGGAGGATTCGGCTCGGCGGGGGTGGGTGGAAGCGATTTTCGCACCAATTTGATCTTTGGCGCGCCTGATGGCGTTTGAGCACCGGGAGACATTGCGCTGGATCCGGCGAGACCAGGTGGAGGACTTGTCGCGCCAAGGGCTGAGCTTGTGGTTTTCAGGGTGAGTCGCCCGGGAACGGGTGGGGGAGGTGGTTGTTCCATAATGGCGATTGGGATGGGTTTTTCGTATCGCAGTTAGGACTTGTCTCGCGCGAGCGATTCGATTCTGGAGGTATGCGGTTTAGAGGAAAAGTCGCGACTCGGGGTAAGATGTTGTAGGATGAGTTCCTGGCTCGGTGTCGCGGCGGGCGGGAGTTTGAAGGAGTTCTTGAGCTGAGGATTGGAAGCGCAGTCAAAGAAACCGTAATCGCCGTGTCGCCATGAACGTGGGAAAAGGTGATGGAACGGGGAGAAGAAAATTCAACCTGCCCCGCGTCGAATTGCTGCTGTTTGGCAGGCGGGAGGTGGCCAGCAAGGTGCCTTTGGGAAGCTCCAAAGTGGATGTTGAGATTCTAGAGCTCGGGCCACTGGCATTCACTTTGCCGCTCGATAAGCCTTATCAGAGGATGGCCCACAATTCCCTGTATTCCCAATGGCTGCACCAGCCACCTACAGTGACATCAGCCACAACTAACGTTGACTTCGAAGTGGGCCGATGGTCTTGGAAGCAACAGCGTTTTTGGCACGTCACGTCTCTCTTCCTCCACCCAATTTCACCAAGACACCATCACATCTCTTTTGTGAGCCAGACATACTCGGTTGAAAAACAGTTGCGGGAGAATAGCCGTCGGCTCACAGGTACGTACCATACATACGCAACGGTCTTGCTCTCAATTCCGTTGTCGGCGCAACACTTGGAACAAGAAATTCATCATGTCGTACTCGGGTCCTCCAGGTCTCCCAAAGTCGGCGTCGCACCCTTCGCTGCCCCCGCGCCCTCCGACTACCAAGCTCCCCGGTGGCTTCAAGCCTGCCTTCTCGGCCGCCCCGACACATCCGCCGGCTCCCTCAGTCCCCGGTTACTCGGCGCCGCCCTCATACCCAGGCTACGGCGCCGCTGCCGCACCCGGCTATGGCGCGCCCCCTTCAGCAGCGCCCTACGTGGGCAACCCATCAACTCCCTCCGTAGGAGCTGGATATGGTCAACCAGGAACATACAACTATCAACAACAAAGCTACCCGCAAGCGCCAGTCGCACAAGCAGCCCCGAGCTACTATGGCGCTCCCGCTACCACCAGCTATGCCACACCTCCCCAAATTCGGAACCCCTTCGCCGCCCCTGTAGCAGCCTCTGCCGGTCCCGCGGGTGACTATGATCCAGAAATGGCGGCTCAGATAGCGCAATGGCAAAGCGCCTACATGCCAAAAGATCCATCAGACCCGGCAAACAAGACTGCTGCCAAGGGCACAAATGGACAAGCAACAGCCGATACAACCGACCCCAACGTTGGTTGGGACGGGACCGACAAAAAGAAAACGGTATACCGAGAAGGCGGCGGCAAAAAATGGCAAGACGACACTCTTCTCGAATGGGACCCTACCCATCTACGTCTTTTTGTCGGTAATCTGGCTGGTGAAACTACAGATGACTCTTTACTGAAAGCGTTTTCCCGGTGGAAGAGCGTACAAAAAGCCAAGGTTGTCCGTGATAAGCGAACGACGAAGAGCAAGGGTTTTGGCTTTGTGAGTTTTAGCGACGCAGACGACTTCTTCCAGGCAGCCAAGGAGATGAACGGCAAGTATATCCAGAGTCATCCTGTGGTTGTGCGCAAAGCGAAGACAGAGATCAAGCCGCAGGCTGTCAAGGATGATAGGAAGGGGAAGCATCAGCATAAGAGGGGTCACGGGGGAAATAAGGCTGGGAATGGGATGGGAGGACAGGAGAAGGGCGCTGGGGCTTACGAGCCGCATCTTGGTCCTGTGGCTGGGGGTGGGATTGTGAAGCCGGGGCAGAAGACGAAGGGAGGTTTAAAGTTGCTTGGTTGAGTGGAAGTATTGGCATTGTTTTCAGCATTGTTTGAGCCTATCATTTGGTCGTTCAGAAGTGTGCTTGGATATTGGATGCTACAAGTGTATTGCTATGAGATTGCAATTAGCCGCTGTGTATAGATTCTCATTTGGTAGATAGATGTGGGCTTCCATGGGTGCCTAGATTGGTTTCGCTATCATAACAAGTAAAAATTCACTAATGTATCATCTTGACCAAGAATTTATGTTTTGTATTCTGCCATTTTACGCCTCCTATGCTGCTATGCTATGTATGATGTGTATTGTCTGGTAATGATGATAATGTACGCCTTGCCCGCCTGTCTGTCTGTCCGTATACAGACAGAAAGACGGATTTGAATGCCCAAAGAAAGTCTTCCAAGATAGCGCCGCCGTCTCCCGAACCCCCCTTCCCCACTACTCCGTATGTGTTCGCCTGTACTTTTCCATGCTGTTTTGTTTTCTGTGCTCGACTCCAACTCTTTCCCGCTTCCGTCCCGTTTGGTAGGTATAGATGTTGACGAAGTAAGTTTAACTTTAAACGTTGTCTGGTTTCCTTCTTGTTGTTCCGGGGGTATCATAGATATACAAATAACTGAAAAGAAATATAAGAAAATCAAATACAGTGTTACAGCGGTTTAATCCTCCCTCCTATCCTGCAAATGCTTATCCGGGGATTTCGACACGGGTCTACTAACGACCTCTGCGCCGTCCGCGGTAAACAACACCCCGTCGTCGTGATCGTCAAGACTTTCCCTCCGCAACAAACCCGCGGCTTCACCCCTGCGAGGGAGATCATCATCATCATCCTCCTCCTCGTCGCTGCCGCTCGAGGGACCATCAGTGGTGTGCTCTTCCAACGGATGCTCCTGCCCTTTATGCACACCTTCCTGCGCTTCCCGTCTCATCTTGGAGATTTTAATGTAATTGTACGCTCCTATCGCGACGAGGGTTACAGTCAGGCCGATGATGTTGACAAATGTCATGCGATCGCCAAAAACAATCGCAGCCGCCGAGATGGTGACTGCCTCTTTGAATATCCCCGCGATGGACAAGGTGACGACGCTGGTGCGTTGAAGGAGGGCGAACTCGGCGGCTGTCATGAAAAAGGCGATCATGCCGGGGAATAGGAGGATCAATGGCGCCATGAGGGTGCCGCGTTCTTCTGCTATGGCGGAGAGGCCTTTGATGAGGCCGGAGACGCCCTCGACGGGGAAGGCGATGGTCAACAGGGAGACGAACATTACTGGAGCGAGGAAGAAGATGGAGCTGAAGGGGTTGGAGGTGGCGGGGTTGCGGAGGAGGAGGATTTGGGTTAGGGCCCAACGGAAGCCGCTGAAGAAGGCGGCCGAGATGACGAGGAGGAAGCCGGGGAGGTTGAAGGAGACTTCGCCCGCTACCATCATTACTACGCCGAGGGTCATGGTGGCGATGATGGCTGTTAGGCGCCAGGTGGGGGATTCGAGGCGGAAGAGGAAGGCGAAGAGGAGGACGAAGGCTAGGGAGGAGGATTTACACATTGCTAAAGACACGGTGAGTTGGGTGACTGGGGGAGTTGGAGAGAAAGGCAGGGGGCTTACTGTAGAAGGTGAGGGTGATGAATTGCAACGAGGTGTTCCCTAATCCTATGTCGAGACCTGTTGCTAGACCGCAGGGGCCGATGCGGGTGAGGTAGAATAACGGTGACATTAGGGGTTTCTTGGATTCTGGCGAGTCCAGCTCGCCTGGATTTGGAACATGGCCGTTGGTGGGCCGGAAGGATGGGAAGAGATATAGGACGAGGGAGGCTAGGGAAAATTGCACGAGCATGTGCATGGCTGTTGTAAACATAGGAAATGGGAAGCCGAGCTTGTCGGGAGAGAACATCCATTTGTTGTACTATAAGATAGGTCAGTATCTCATGGCAGAGAGAGGCCAAGGGTTTTTTTGGGGGGGGGATGACTTACAAGTGATATCAACAGGGAAAAAAAGTACCATAACCCAATGAGCCCAGCGTTGATCAACAACTCCTTCATCACAAAGCGGTCCGCCTCTTTTTGTTCGTCTGGCGACACCTTCTCTCGTACTATTCTCTGGTCGAGTAATTGGTTGCGAGTTCTCTTTTTCTTTTTTCTCGTCCGCTCCTTTGCCGTCAAACCAGTCTCCTCGTCGTCATGAAGGTCCTCGTCTGACAATTCCACGTCCAACTCGTCCATCCGTAGAGGTTCTCCCAGACTGCCCTCCTCTGATATTTTTGGCTCGTCGATGCCATGGCCCCGCGCGTGTGGCGACCGGTGACGATTGTTAGCGACATTGGCGGGATTGATCAAGCTGCTTCGTCGGCGACGGTGCCCTGAGGGTGCTAGAGAATCCATCTCGATGTCGTCACCAGCCAATTTGGATCCCGTTGCGGGATGTGGGTGCGTGGAGGATGTCCAAGGGCCAGGGACTGATACAACAGCTGCTAGCGGTGGTGTAGCGGATAGCGGTGTCGCGTGCCCGGGAGGTGTTGGCTTCTGCTGATCGAGATGTCTCGGGACAGAGACGTCGGTGTCGATGTCGGCGTCAGAGGGCGGTTCAGGGACGGGGAGATGGGACGGAGGATGGGCAGGTTCAATTGATGGGAATAGGGAAGGGAGAGACATTGTTCAAACGTCGGAGCCCTCACTGGACTCATCATGGGGTTCAATTCGATCAATTCCAGCGCATTGGTGTTCGCTAAACTCTGGGCCCGGTGGTCCCTAGCATCATCAGCCATGGCAGCAAAGATGAGCGGTGGAGCGGTTGGGGCCCCGAGACGTGGCCGGATTGGTCCCAGCGATGGTCCAGCAGCAGCAGGAAACAGGGGGACCGCCGGCTTTGGGCGAGGTCGCCAGTGGTTGGCTGCCTTTGCCAAGCCTACTTGGAACGCGCCGGAGCATTTTGCCTGCCCGCTACCTGGCATTTAACTGTCTTCCACCGTTAACCCATCCGTGATCGCCTGCTATCTTTGCTTTCCATTTGATGTTTGATGATGTCTCTCTCTGTCTTCCAATAACGTTATCTGGTCTGTTTCGTCATTCCTGGTTTGTTCATTTTTGTCCGCCAGGAGAATTACAAGAGTGGAACGGACCGAAACCAAAACGTGGTGACCGGAACACATAGCCGAAGATGTACAACAACCCCAGAGACAGAGAGTAACACCTACTCACAACGACGACTGAACCCTGAACTACCTCTACGGCAAATATCATCACTCCCTCAACCATCTCGGTTGACTAACAAGATCCTGAGAACAGGCCGTAGGGTGATGGGATGTTGACAAGAGCCAAGCTTCCAGTCCACCTACTGCTTGGATCACGTATGTAATGGTTACTAATAGCCTCGTGCAGCTTACCATCACGGCCAGGCGACCCCTTTATCCTGCACCGTTCGTTGCTGTGTTGCCGTGGAGCATTTCACATGTACTACTTCGTCTGAACTCTGGAATCTGTACGGCTTTCCATCTCTGGATGGTGGTCACGAGACAAAGCCGGCATGATGCTTAGCCCGGAAATAACCCCACCATCCACATGCATTTACAGATGATTGTACAAGAGCCTGTCTTCTCAACCTTGGGCAGCTGATGGTGACGAGAGATGTATCAGAATATCTTCACGGACCCCTTCGCTTCTGTTCTGCCCATATCATCGAAGCCCCAACCTCCAAAAGCCCACCCATGGAAGCTTCTCTCAGCTTGAGCAATCTGACGGAACTAGGCAGGTGAGAGTACTTTACCTATGCGCTTCGGGGTCTTTATTCGGCCTCACAGCAAGCTCAAAACTATCGCCATTGGAGGGAGGCAATGGGTGCTGACTCAGTATGCCACCCGAAACACCCGCATCTGCTGCAAAACGGCCAACACGATAAAGAGGAATGAGGGTTTCCAGAGCTGTAAGCCTTATTCATGATCATGTAACGAATCTAAAAACCTATATATATTTGAGGTGGTGTTGAAGGTCGCAATATTTTGGGTGTCAGAATTAGATCTTGATTTGATCGTGGGGCAGCTTTCCATCCTGATCTAGAAACTGATCGACCAAAGCGTTTGTTGGCGTCATTGTTTGTTTCCCCTCCAAGAGCTAGCTACATATCTGATCAAAGGTACCTTAGCTTTGTGGTTTCTTATTCATCACGCATGCCGGCTGGCTTCAAGTACTATCAGCCAGACCCCGCCAATACCGACGCTTTGTCAACGATACCGCCGTTCAAAATGGCGGCATCGTGTTCGACCCAGGGTGCTGGTAGCCAGATGAGACAACAGGGTGCGGGGTATCTGCCGATTGAGAATTATGGCTTGATTGGAAACATGAGGACATGCGCCCTCGTGGGCATGGATGGCAGTGTTGATTACATGTGTTGGTTGGTTTGTCTGAATTCGAGATCAAAACATCTGGCTAATTGATATATACAGGCCCGAGTTTGACTCTCCTTCTGTCTTCTGCCGCCTCTTGGATAAGGATAAGGGGGGTTACTTCAGCATCCATCCAGCTTCCCATCTCAATTGCACCACCAAACAGCAGTACTTGCCTTCTTCCAACATCCTCCAGACCAGATACATTCACGAAGATGGTGTCGTGGACCTGGTGGACTTCTTCCCTCGACCCAAGAGCTCAAAGGTCATCTTCAAGGGGCCCAAACAATCGGCCTATCGAGAGATGACCAGCGTTCAAGAAGAGCTCAAGAAATGGCTCGTCCGACGTGTAGAGTGTATCCGCGGCCACCTCGAGCTCGACGTCGAGCTCTTCCCGGCCTTTGAGTACGCCACCGAACCACACGAGACCACCATCGTCCAAGAAACCAACGTCGCCCACGGTTCAACAAGCAAAACCGTCACCTTCCACAGCAAAAACGTCAAGCTCCAACTCGACGTCACCATCGACCGGGGTGAAGACAACGACGACAAGTACCCCAGCGTCAAGTTCAAAAAAGTCATGAAAGAAGGCATGCTCGGCGAAGGCGTGGTAGCCAGCATCCACATCCACCCAGGCCAGGCCGTCTCCTTCGTTTTGAGGAACGACCTCCCCAACCACGTAACAGAGGTCATCTCCCCCGCCGTCCTCGACACCCAGCAACACGACACACAATCTTATTGGTACAACTGGATCTCCCAATCCAAATACAAAGGCCGCTGGCGCGAAGTCGTCTCCCGCTCCCTCATGATCCTGAAGCTCATGACCTACGAACCCACCGGCGCCATCATCGCCGCCCCCACCTTCTCCATCCCCGAAGACATCGGCGGCGTCCGCAACTGGGACTACAGGTTCTGCTGGGTCAGGGACGCATCCTTCACAATCTACATCCTCCTCCGCCTCGGCTTCACAGAAGAAGCAGACGCCTACATGGACTTTATCAACGAGCGCTTCCTCCAATCCCGCGTCTCCGACGGTGGACTTCCCATCATGTTCACCATCCGAGGCGAGACTGACATCCCCGAGCGGGAACTTTCCCATCTAGACGGGTACAAAGGCTCCAAACCGGTGCGCGTCGGCAACGGCGCGGCGTTTCATCAACAATTCGACATTTACGGCGAACTGATGGACGCCATCTACCTCTACAACAAATACGGCAAACCCATCCACTACGACGCCTGGGTGACGGTCCGTCAGCTCTTGGATTACGTCCTGACGATCCTCGACCAGCCAGACATGTCCATCTGGGAAGTCCGCAACAACAAGCAAAACTTCACTTACTCCAAAATCATGCTCTGGGTCGCCTTTGACCGGGGTCTGCGGCTTGCCGAGAAGAGGAATTTCCCTTGTCCTAATAGGTGGAAGTGGCTGGAGGCAAAGGATAAACTCTATGAGGAAATCATGGAACGGGGCTACAACAAGGAGATGAAGTGTTTCGTCCAGAGTTATGAGAACAACACAATGCTGGATAGTAGTATACTTATCGCCCCGTTGGTGTTTTTTATTGCGCCGAATGATCCGAGGTTTTTGAATACTTTGGACAGGATTATGTTGCCGCCGGAGAAGGGGGGGTTGACGAGTACTGGGTTGGTGTATAGGTATGATACGGAATTATCCGAGGATGGTAAGCTCCCCCTTTGCTGATTTCTTGACAAACAGACCACAAGCTGACACAACTGCTGAAATAGGTGTGGGAGGGAGAGAAGGCGCGTTTAGCATGTGCACGTTCTGGCTGGTGGAAGCCATGACGCGAGCGTCGGTGTATGAGCCAAAGTATCTGGTCAGGGCGATCAACCTGTTTGAGAACATGCTCAGCTTCTCGAACCATCTGATGATGTTCAGTGAAGAAATCAGCAGGAGTGGTGAGCAGTTGGGGAACACACCGCAAGCGTTCTCCCATCTGGCGCTGATCAGTGCGGCGTTTAATTTGGATAGGGTGTCGGAGTTTAAGCGCTGAACGGTGAGGTAGTAGATACTTATGAGGAAATGATGATATGTAAAGTTCTTGGTTTATATGTTTCCGTCTGCATACCTCGATTGGTAGCCATTCACCCTCCCCACAAAAGCGAAAGTGACACTAGCCTATATTATATGGTGAACCACGCCTCAAAGGTGGACGAATAGGCCTTTTAACTATCTGTAAAGACCTATCAACTATCTTAGAAAGCTTCACAATTATCCTTCGAGGTATGTCTCACAATATAATATGGGTTGATCTACTTTCGCTGTGCCAAATATTTGTGGTGAGGGCGCCATTATACATCAATATTACAACACGCTACTTCTGTCGCTATTTTCAGTCCTATCCCTTCCTCAAAATTAAACTGGCCCATTCAATCAGTGTATCTGCTCCAGCTTCTATTCGTGCTACCTCCAGAACCCCTCCTTTGCTCAAAGTGAAATAGCACCCCCGAGTACCTAGATATCCTCTTGTCTTCCGTAAATCACCCCCCCCCCCCCCCCCAAAAAAAAAAAAAAACGCCACTCGCTATGCCTGTATTTTCCCTGCCTGGCCCAGCAACTCAAAAATGGTATCTAAACAAACGCGCCGGTACCCATGCTTCTTCTCCTCTTGCTCAATTTGCAGGCCTGAAATCAAACTTCCACCGACCCCAACACGAAAAAGCTCCCATCAGACGAGCAAAATGTCTCACCATCATTCTCTGCCCCCGCCTCCTCCGCTCCACCCTCTCCCTCAGTACTCACACTCTCCCTTCCCAGCGTTGGAGGACTAGAGACAGATTCCTCCCCAGTCTCCTAAGCCCCCAAGTCATCCATCTCAACCCCATTTTCCACACCACCCATGCCAATCCCAATGTCCAGATCCATATCCACGTCCTCATCCGCAAGCGAACTAAGCCCCGAACTGCCCGGACGTGAATCTTCCCCGTCGCCATTTACGAGGTTATGGTTCTCCAACGGTGGTGGTGTCGGTCTCTCGGCTGCCTTTTTTCGTATCTCCTCCCACTCTCTGATGCTTGTCGGGCCTCCTCCCTCAATAGCTACCTCTCCTTGCTCGATTGGTCGGCCTAGAAGTGTGCCAAGAAATTTGGTGTCGTCCGCTCCTTTGCTGTGTTTCTTTATGAGGGCTATGCATGAGTTAGCAAGATAGATCTGTAATAAAAAGGAGGCCAGGGCGGAACAAACCGTCAAGATAATCCTTCGCCTCATCATTTCCATCAAGCGCTATCCTCTGAATCTCCTTGTTGATTGGCCCCATCGCCCAGGCAATAAATGCCTCCACTCCTCTCATGTCCTCGATTCCGAGGTAGTCTTGCTCCTGTTGGGACTTCTCCGGTAATAAAGCACCGACTTCTTGAAGCGCCATCCGCACGTCTACTACTGATGGTGTGGCGACTGAAGGGCTGGTTACGCCTGGTGGTGGGACATAGTCGGAGTAGGGGTTAAGAAATGGGCCGTCTGGCGCGATGAATGTGCCGTTATTGAGCTCAAAGAGGATTTCGTCCTCGTCTGTGAAGCCATCTAGAGCGTGGCTGTTGAGGGTGGCGTGCTTGGCCGTGAGGAAGCATAGTCGGTCGAGGTAGGCAGCTGCTAGTTGCGTGACAAAATCCAATACTGAAGGCTTCATTGCGTGGTAACCGGTTGCGCGAAGGATCTGAAGGACTGCTGGCCTCAGGAGGGCCTGGAAGTAAGCCGGCGTTGGCGCCATTCTGAGAGTGCTTGGGATGAGGTTGATGAAATGGGTGATGATTTTCGAATGGTGGTTCGAATTGTGAGCGATGGATGAATACAAATCGCACGCAATTCCCGATTTCTGAGTTTGAGTTGACAAAAGTGCCGAGTCGATGAGTTAGGTCAAACAGCTCGACTCCCACGATGTGGGTTGGCGTGTTCGACTTGGGGGGTCGCAACCAGAACAGCTCCAGTCAACAGCTCTCTGCCATCACCGTCGACCTCCTATCCGATGATCTCCCCCGTCTGAGCTTGCGCTGCAATTTGACCCCAGCTGGCGCACTCCCTTCCCAACTTCCGCTCTCCTCGTCTCAGCGCCAGGAACCTTCGGTGTAGAACGTGATGCCGTAGCTGAATCCTGTGAGTGTATCGATCTTTAAACACGCAATTCTGATATGTAATATGATAACAGAGTCGTGGGAGGTACCAATTGCGCGCTGATGAAGATTGTTGATGCTGATTTGGAGTCGGTGATGTGAGTGAGTGGGAGTCGTGAACTTTCAGGTGAACCGTGCCAGGCGTGTCTGCAAGGGAGCTCACTTGCGGTGGTGGGGCGCCAGGGTCCACACCTTCGGTGAGAGTGGGGTGGCTCTAGCGTTCCCGTTATTTGCACCCTCACCCCCTCCATGGACATCATTTTCTACTGCACAGTAAGCTCATGATGAAGAATTGCTGTTCTGCAGCAGGTACTATGAGCATGATATTCTACGAGGAGGGAGGCAACATATGTGTATTATTGCTCCGCCGTGTACCTACAAAACCCAACGTGACACAGTCTCAGGCCAAGAGTCTATACCAAAGCAGCCTCGAACTGACTGCTGACTTTTCCCCGGAAACTTCACTTCTAGTCACTATGTAACGAAGCCAGGTAATTCGGACCCAGCTGAATGGTGGATATAGTCGTGCTAGGTAGGTATCTCGGGAAGTATGCAGCTGAATTTCTGCGAGCAACGGACAGCTGTAACCACCAGTCAGCTCGCTGTAGACACCAACATACGAGACTCGGCTCTATCATGTGAGGTCTCAGGATAGCTTGACTGAAGCCCAAACACCCATACCCATAGTACTCATTCCTGAGGTAATATGCTCCCCAAATCGTTGTATACATACAATACATCATATTATACACAAAGGCGCGGACCCCCCATTCGCCCAACACCTCACCACCCCCCAACCCCAAAGCCAAAGTGACCCTACATCACCCTTTACATGGTCTTGAGGTAGTTGCTCTCCTTGATGTTGGCACGTCTCTCCTTGCGCATGGCCTTGCGCAGTTCCTGTCTCTTGTCGGCCGCCTCCAACACCTCCTTGAGCTCGCCGGTCGGGGCGGCGGGAAGGTTGATGGTCTGCTTCTGGATTGGGATCTTTGGTGCGAGGGCCTCGAGGTCACCGGATGCCATGAGTTTCGCCTCGAGTTGTCGCTGTCTCTTCGCCGCTAATCTACGTTGCTTCTTGGATTTGGCTGTGAAAAGGATTGTTGTTAGCATACGAATACTCCCCTGACCGCACACACACAAGAAGAATGAAACATACAATAAGCATCTCCAGCATCCGCATCAGCATCATCGCTGCGCTTCTGTCCTACTTCCACGCACTTCCAGAGCCACTCGGGGTACTGATCATCGGGGAGCGCCACAGGATCGGTTTTGCCCTTGAGGTAGTTGAGGCCGTTGAGAACGGTGCCAGCAGGGCATGACGAGAGACCGGCGGCATTGTCTGCTGTTGGCTCGGTGTTTAAGGGAGTGAGTTCGGGAGCCTCGGCGGCAGCGGCGGCATTGCGCGCGCGGAGGGTGGTGCTGAAGAAGGCTTGTGGTATCCTCGGTGTCGTCCTCGTCACTGTTTGGGATGTGATTGCTGTGAACTGCCTGGAGGTCAGGCCAGACGCCTGCCGGAGACACCTTCGGCAGATCATGATTTTTGAAGAATGTGTCGGCGAACGGGGGACTGCTGTGGTTGGTGGTGGAATGGGGGAGGGGCACTTCTTGAAGGCCGCGGGTGGTTTGCGGAGGAGCCAAGCTAAAAATTTCTAGGGAGGCCGAGATGCACAATTGCGCCGTTTGGTAATTGGATGGATGTCATGTCCAGCTCACGACAAGCGCAACATCTACATTTTAAAATCAACTATTGCGCATGGGCATAAAACATGTAATTGACACTTAAACATATTCACGGTGATTTTAACAGGTCTCCATTGTCTGTATTTACAATATCGAGTCCCCGGCGCAGCGACTCAATGGCCAAGGTAAACAGCTGCCATGCTTGCTCTGCCGTCATGGCTGCTTGTTCCTGCCGAGTCCACCCATCCACCACCACAGCTACCCGGCCGTCCACTTTATAATGCCGTCTATTCACTCCCCAAAGCTCACATTCACTGTCTTCAAAATCCATGTCGGTCCGCAACCCCTCATTCCTTGGGAATAATGTTTTGCTGCTCAAAGAGGTAACCCTTGGCCCGGGAGTCCTTGAGAAGCTCGAGATACCGCTCTGCACCATATCATTAGTATATATTCCAATGACAAACACCAAAAATTCCGCATAGTTTCTGGCCAGAATCCCCAATCACATAGCGTCGATCCTGTCCTTCTGATGCCCTGCCATCTTCCCCAGACCAAAACTAACCTCTGAGACGACCGCACTTCTCCAAGTGGTTGACACCCTCCCGGTAGTAACATTTGCTCAGCTCCTCCCGCACTAGCCGACCCATCATGACCTGAACCCATTGCTCCCGGATAATGGCATCTTGAGCGGCCTTGAGGCGCTTGGTGTCCTCGAAATCGACGCCATCGAAGGAGGCGGGGACCTTGGGCTTCTTGGCCAGGAAGGCCTCGGACTCGGGGGTAGGCATGATGCTGGAGGAAAGGCCTGCGAATTGGTGATATTCGGGGCCTGACTATCGGTTTGTTGCGGCGGGTGGACAGCAGGGTTCGGTGCAGCAGTCCAGCGACGGAGATGCTTCACTTCGAGAGCGGGATGCCGAACTCACAACGCCATTGCCAGCTGCCCACCTACCGCAGGTGGTCCGAGCTCCCAAGCTTGCTGTGCGCTCTGCCATATTCTGCCTGATTTTACAGGCGGCAAATTGGACGCAATACTGCCAAGGCCAATTCCGTGCACAAAACCCATTACAGCCAACTAGCGTGCTTCACCGCCCGCGTTGCCCCGCTAAAAAGTGCAAGATAAGAGTTTTTTCTGCTTATCGAGCCTCGCGAGCGCAAGCTTTGCGACTGCCCTCTTATAAATTTCTTCCCTCCTTCCCCCAACCTCCCACCAAACTTTTTCTATCTGCATCCTCTCACCTTCGCCCATCTCAGGAAAAGCATCTTTCAGCCTTTTCCACTTCAATCTTCATCACATTTACAATGGGCAAGACCAAGGAAGCCAAGGGCAGCAAGGCCACCAAGGCCGCTGCTAAGCCCGCCGCCTCTCCCGTCGTCAAGAAGGTCGAGAAGGCCGTCAAGTCCGCCAAGGAGGTCGCTAAGAAGGCCATCGGGTCCAAGGAGAAGGCCACCGACAAGAAGTCCAAGAAGAAGGTCGAGTCCGAGTCTGAGTCCAGCGAGTCTGAGTCCGACTCCGAGTCTGAGGCCAGCTCCTCCAGCTCCGAGGAGGAGTCCGACTCTGATGAGGAGATGGTCGATGCTCCCGTCACCAACGGCAAGGCTAAGGCCGCCGCCGCCAAGGAGAGCTCCGACTCTTCCGACTCTGACTCTTCCGACTCCGACTCCGAGTCTGAGGAGGAGGAGAAGCCCAAGGCTGCCGTGAACGGCAAGGCCGCCAAGGCTGAGAAGAAGGCCGAGTCCGGCTCTGACTCCGTAAGTCACCACTACCTGACCATCATGGCTGTCCATGCATCATGCTAACCGATTCTTGACAGTCTGAGGAGGATTCCGACGACTCCGGCTCTGACTCTGACTCTTCTGAGGAGGAGGAGTCTTCCGAGGAGGCTTCTTCCGAGTCTACCGAGGAGAAGGCTGAGCCCTCCAAGAAGAGAAAGGCTGAGGAGGAGGCTGAGGAGCCCGAGGCCAAGAAGAACAAGGCTGTTGAGGACAGCGAGGAGAAGAGCGCCACCCTCTGGTGCGGCAACCTCGGCTGGGGCATTGATGACAACATCCTCTACGAGGAGTTCAAGGACTTCGAGGGTCTCACCGGTGCCCGTGTCGTCTCCGACAAGGAGAGCGGCCGGTCCCGTGGCTTCGGCTACATCGACTTCGACACCCACGAGAATGCCGAGAAGGCTTTCAACGCCAAGAACGGCGGCGATCTTCAGGGCCGTGAGATGCGTCTTGACTTTGCTGCCAAGCCCGCTGCCGCTCCCCAGGACCGCGCTGCCGCCCGTGCCAGCAAGCATGGTGATGTCGTCAGCCCCCCCAGCGACACCCTTTTCGTCGGCAACCTCCCCTTCAGCGCCGATGAGGATGGCGTCTCTGCCTTCTTCAACGAGGTCGCCAAGGTTCAGAGCCTCCGCATCCCCACTGACATGTAAGTTGCTACCTGCCTCACTCCTTTCTCTCTGTGTTCATGCATGCTGACAACATCTACAGGGAGAGTGGCCGTCCCAAGGGCTTCGCCTATGTCTCTTTCTACTCCATCGATGATGCCAAGAACGCTTTCGAGCAGCTCAACGGCGCTGACATCGACGGCAGACCAGTTCGTCTTGACTTCGCCAAGCCCCGTGACAACAACGGTGGCGGCGGTGGTGGTCGCGGTGGTGGCCGTGGCGGTTTCGGCGGCCGTGGTGGCGGTCGTGGCGGCGGCCGTGGCAGCTTCGGTGGTGGACGTGGTGGTGGTCGTGGTGGTGGCCGCGGCGGCTTCGGTGGCGGTCGCGGTGGTGGCAGCGGCTTCCAGGGCAAGAAGGTCACCTTCTAGGCGAAGAAGACCGATGGTGATGAAACCAAACGTGGAGGCCATGGGGCCCGTGGCTAGAAGATCGTCTTCTGAACAGAGGTTGGGGAGGGAATGTGAACATGCTGTCCTGGGAATGGGACACAAGAGAGTCGAGGTGGAAAGCGATGCGCCGCACACAAAGTGGGATCGGTTCGAGGGCTCTACCTAAGACATACTCGAGGGCTTGTTGGTTGTCGGCTTTTGAGAACTTAAACTCCAATCCTTTGGAGTCGTGGGCTTGAGGTTGCGACTGTACCTGAGGGCTTTGATCGTTGAACACTGGCTGGTTTGCTCTTGACAGCTTCTTGCATCGGCTGCCGCGATGCTAGCTGGTTCTGCCAGACCTTGGCAATCAGCTTGATCACAGATGGGTTTCCCAGGCACTCTGTCGGCTCGTGGGTTTTTGTGGGCTCTGCTGGCTTCGGCCATTGCTTGCGCGCGCGGTTTCCTATGAGGGTTCTGGGGTTCAAGGGTTCATTCTGGGGGCATCACAAAAGTTTTGTTCGGTTATAATATCCACGGCGTTTTGCTTTTTTTTCCTTTTATTTACTTGGTACGCCAGTAAGTATGTCAACCCTTATGGTTCCGACTTCCAGCGAAGTCATCTCGATACCCAGTCAGCAGGAGCATAATGAGTACATACGTAATCCATAGCGCGGGCGATGATTGTGTCTTGCGTGGTTTTCGGCGTTGTTTCTCACTGACCAGCAGCATTCAGCGACATGTTTCTACTAAAAGGTCAGTCTTTTCTCTTTTCTGCGTCTTCGCCCTCACATGATGATAAAAGGGATTCCTATGCCATTCGGCTGTGAGGTATTGATACAGCTACGGCTGTAACAATTGTTCCTTCTGACATTATCTCTTCGCCCTTCTTTTGAGCTGTTGCTAGTTGGATTCAATGATGCTAACAGCTTGCAGTGTACAGGAATTAGCCGATCGTAAGAGATATCTTTTAGACCTAGCTCGTAATAGAAAAGAAACATTGTTTACTTCAGCATCTGTCCGTGTCAGTTTCTTTTCCAGCCATGTGTTGCCCATGTCAATGCTTCCGTGACCGTTGCTAAAGAATCCATTTGTCCATTGGTCTATCCAATGGACAAGCACAGCCGCCAAGGCCGCTGTTGAGCGCCTTCCTGATGCAAAGTCCACCGCCGGTTCGCCATCAGCAAAGTTGAAACCACCCAAATGATCAGGTTGATCCCGTGATCGGTTCATCTCAACCGTCGTCAAGCTCTCGGATGTTGTTGACTTCGGCTCCGATAAGCCACCATCCGTCGCTATCAACGCCATGCAAAGCTTTCCATTGGCCAATCACCAGCCAGCTACCCCACCATGACGCCGGCAGTGGCAGATAGGCTTGGGGTAAAGCCGAGACAAAGCGGTCCGACAGGATGGCGTCCCTTTATTCAACCATGGAGCTTGTGGGCGAGACCGGGAGATGATGGAATGAGGGGAGAGCTTGTTACCGCAGTATAATTTGGCGGATGGGAGCTGCAGGAAAACGTCAGGACTTTTGCTGTTGTGGCAGATTAAAAAGAGACGGTGTTTGTCTCTTGCGCCGATTCAAACCGGTGGTTGGCATCCTTTATTATTCATCTTTTTGATCGGAACCAACGAAGGAGAGCTAGTTTTGGATTGATAAAAGACAATGGCGTCACGGCAGCTGAGAAGGTTTTCGCTTTCTTCTTCTGGTATTACTACTCGGGCTGCTTTTTCTGGGGTGAAACCTAGGTTGTTGTTGTTGTCAGCTACTGCACCGAGATTGTTGTCTACGAGTTCGACGAGGATGTCGACGATTGCGAGTTTCAAGATCCCCAAGGTGGCTAATGAGCCTAATGTATGTTTGTCACTGGTGGTCTGGAATGATGGGAGATAGCTAACAGGCATAGCACCACTACGCCAAAGGCTCAGCACAGAGAGATGGTCTCGCAGCAGCAGTGGAAGCCCTCCAGAAGAAGGGCCCGTTGCAGGTACCTCTTGTGATTGGAGGGAAAGAGGTATGTACTACCCCATCCTCCTTTTCCTCCACTTACCAATATCTAACACCCCCCTACCAGATCACCACCGAGTCCACCGCAACCCAATACTCCCCCTCCTCCCACACCACCCCAGTAGCGACCTACTCCCTCGCCTCCCCAACCAACATCCGCACCGCCATCTCCTCCGCCCTCGCCGCGCAAGAGTCATGGTCCTCCCTCCCCTTCGCCGACAGAGCAGCCATCTTCCTCAAGGCAGCAGATCTCATCTCGACTAAATACCGCTACCCCCTCATGGCAGCAACGATGCTAGGCCAAGGGAAAAACGCGTGGCAGGCCGAGATCGACGCCGCGGCGGAGCTGGTGGATTTCTTGAGGTTTAACGTCCAGTATGCCGAGGAGCTGTACGCCCAGCAACCGGGACATAACAGTCCGGGGGTGTGGAATAGAGTGGAATACCGCCCGCTGGAGGGGTTCGTCTACGCGGTGAGCCCGTTTAATTTCACGGCCATTGCGGGGAATTTACCGGGTCTGCCGGCGCTGTTGGGGAATGTGGTTGTTTGGAAGCCGAGTGACTACGCAATTGCGAGTAACTGGTTGCTTTATAATATTTTGGTGGAGGCTGGGTTGCCTAGGGAGGTGATTCAGCTTGTGCCTGGGGATCCGGAGGAGGTGACGAGAGAGGTGCTGTCGCATAGAAAGTTTGCGGCATTGCATTACACGGGCAGCACGGCGGTGTTTAGGAAGCTGTATGGGGAGATTGGAAAGGGGGTTGCGGAGGGGAGGTATCAGAGTTATCCCAGGATTGTGGGGGAGACGGGGGGAAAGAACTTTCACTTGGTGCACAGCTCGGCGGATTTGGAGAATGCGGTTGTGCAGACTGTTAGGGGGGCGTTTGAGTACCAGGGGCAGAAGTGTAGTGCTACCAGTCGGTTGTATGTGCCCAAGTCGAGGTGGGAGGAGTTTAGGGGGAGGTTGGTGGAGGAGACGGAGAGGTTGACGGTTGGGAACCCGTGGGAGCATGAGAGTTTTGTTGGGCCGGTTATTCATGAGGGGAGTTTTAAGAAGTTGGCGAGGACGATTGATGAGGCGAATGGGGATGAGGAGTTGGAGTTGCTTACGGGGGGGACGTATGATGGGTCGAAGGGGTGGTTTGTTAAACCTACTATTTACTTGGCCAAGAAGCCGGATCATAAGCTGTTTTCTACGGAGCTGTTTGGGCCCGTGTTGACGGTTTATGTCTATGATGACACGACTGATCCGGTTGGGGCGTTTGGGAAGGTGTGCGAGGTTGTGGATGGGGCGACGGATTATGGGTTGACGGGGTCGGTATTTGCGGCTGACAGGGCGGCGGTGAGGTTTGCGGAGGAGAAGTTGAGGAATGCGGCGGGTAACTTTTATATCAACTGCAAGAGCACGGGAGCAGTGGTGGGACAGCAGCCGTTTGGAGGGAGCAGGGCGAGCGGCACCAACGACAAGGCAGGGAGTATCGCCATTTTGGGGAGGTTTGTGAGCATGAGGAGTATCAAGGAGGAGTTTAACGCCACGACAAAGGTGGCATATCCGAGCAATGAGGTGTGAGCTGGAGGGGGAGCACGTGCGAGGGTTGACACGGCCATCTGATTGGAAGACTTGGTAGATGGTGACATTTACGACCGGAACGAACATTGACAAGCTTCTAGTTCTTCGTTAGGGAGTTTGGGTAGGATGGCTTTGACATACAGATAATCAAAAACGGTTACACAATTATATTGACGGTCCACGATGGTGGGTGGAGCATGCTGTGAAGGTTTGCCGGGCACATGTGTGAGGCATTGGATGGGCTGTTTCCCTTCCTCAGGGTATCACCGGGCAAAGGGTTACAGTTGCCCCCAGCCGTTGGGAGATAGACGGGCATCATTACTACCGAATGGTAGCCTCTTTTTGATGGTCGTGCGAGTGAGATGCTCTGAACGCCCTCGTGGACCCTGATGGTTTCCAGGGGATGGATGATCGACAGGCCCTGTACAGAAAATGGGAGCTATGATCTTGCCAAGTCGATGACACCCCATTTGGTTTCTTGTAGAAAATGCTTGGCTCTGGGGTGAACTACACAGCCGACTTGACACGAGTGGTGGCCGGCCAATCAACTTGGCGGATTCCACCCCGTGCTGCCCAGAAAGGATCGGGACTCGTGAAGCTGAGCACGCGACTGTGCTGCTCTCTTTCCTCGCCAGCCAGCCAGCGATAGCAACCTTGCGGGCGTGGGCACGGTGTCGCAGATTCGCAGTTGAGCTCCCTCCCGATATCTGCCTTGCCTGCTTCCCGCTGCTTGCTCACACTCAGGTTGGCGGTCTGGTTGGTTTTATACAGGGTCCTGTTCGTGTGTTAATCCTTCCCCCGGATCTTCAATATAACAACCAACTTATTTTTCCCATTCTTGATCTTTCTTTCCATCATGGACGATTCCATATTGTAACCTTGTGATTGCCGTCAAGGCCTCGTTTTCCTTGCTTCTTTCATCACCAGTGCTGAGCACGTTTCGTCCCGGAGCATCGGTCCCCAACTTGTTACGCCTGTGCCTTACCTTTCATCTTGTTACGCATACATTCATTCGGGTCGCAATCAAGATCAGGTTATTCAATATGCCTCGAACGACATTACCCCCGACTCCGGCTTCCTCAACCGACATCAAAGGGAAGGATGGATCAAAGATGGTGTCGCATCAGATGTCGTTTGAGCTGCCTCCTCCAGCTATAGCTGCCAAACCGACAAACCCGGCAGCATCTTCATCCCAGACGGTATTTCCAATGCAAGCCAGCGAGACGGTCAAGTCAAGAAGGCGGACGGCTGCTGCTGCTGCTGCTATTCAGCCTGCCCCAGCGAAGGATGAGTTTGTCCTTCCGCCTCCCCCGACGAGGTCTCGCAAGATCATTCAGATGAAGCCCAAGGAGGAGACGGCAGTGTCGACAACATCGACGACAAGGACGGCTGCTGCTGCTGGCAGTTCCAAGTCCAACAAAGCAGCCGGCAGTGCTACTACCACGACTACCACCACAACAACCACAGCCGGAACCAAGAGAAAACAACCCTCCGCCACGAGCGCCGCAGGGAGGAAAATCGCAAGAAAAACCGCCCACAGCCTCATCGAACGTAGAAGAAGATCAAAAATGAATGAGGAGTTTGCCGTTCTCAAAAGCTTGATCCCAGCTTGCACTGGGGAGATGCACAAGCTGGCTATTCTACAGGTAATATGTCCCCCTTTTTTCCCACCCCTTTCCTTCCTATCACTAATGACATACCTGTCCCCAGGCCTCAATCGAATACGTCCGCTACCTCGAAGACTGCGTCAGCCAGCTCAAAGCCCAGCGCAGCAACACAACATCTGAATCAGAAGCAAACGCGCCCACCCCGACCACTAACACCCTCCCCTCCCCGGTTTTCGCACCGTATATCCCGTCAAGTTCCTCCCCCGAAGACGTGGAAATGTCAGGGCAATCTCCCTCATCATCTACCTCGGCGGCTCCATCACCGGCGTTTACGCCTACTGTGTCGCACCCTCACTCGAGGTTGCCGTCTATTTCTCCTGCTTTGCTGCCGCTGGATCAATCCCGGAATCGGCACGGGTCTGTTTCTTCTGTTTCTACGGGCACGGATCATTATAGGTCTGGGTCTTTCTCGTTGGGGGGGGGAGGGGGTAGTAAATTCTGAACAAAAGAAAAAAAGACAAGAGAGGAGGAGATAAAAATGAATAAAAGTTGTGGATAATTAAAATTTAAGAAGTGTAAAGATAAGAAAATTAAAAAAAAATT
>NW_001914855.1:980573-1006007 GCF_000226545.1 Podospora anserina S mat+
TTTCAGCGCAAGAAGAATCCATTTGTTGCGGCGCAGCATGGCGGTAGTGACTTTTATTATTTAGATAGAGTGTAAGTTTCGCAATTGACTAGTCCGTCGCTGTGGCCGAGTGTATTTCGATCAGGAGGGTACGGCATGCGTTGTTTATGTTGAATCAGATGGGGGTGAGGGGTGGGGGTGGGGGAAGTGGGAATGGGAATGGGAATGGGAATGGGAATGGGGAGCAGAGGGGGCGGGGGATGAGTGTGAGGGATTTGTTGAGTACGTAGACTTGATGGGGGAGTGGTAAGGTGGGATTGATGGTGGTTGAGATGGGTTGGGATTGGTGACCCTTTGGGGAGTGATGACCCTGTGTGAGATTTGGGATGGATGACCCGCTGAGATGGACTGGGAATGGTGACCCTTCGGGGCTTGATGACCCAATGGAGATGACTGGATGAAAGGACGGTGTTGGCAACCAAAGTTGGACAGTCAAGATGTTTCATCAAGAGTAGAAACAAAAGTGAGCCCGGCGTGTGGCCTGATAATGATGTACTTTCCCTATCTCTGGGACGAAAAAAAAACAGGGGCTGGCTAGGATTAGGAAGGCGTTTACTGTTTTGTATAATTGGCTGGGTGGCTAACTATTTGTGATGTTTTGCCAGTAGATTTCTCTTTTGTTGTTGGTCGTCTGAAGTCGGTATTTGTTAGGTAGATGCATGGTCTTTTCTGGCGCGCGAACTCGGTATCTGACTCGCAACTCAATCCAAGCTGCTCGCTCTTTCGGTCACAATCGCACCGAGATATTGTGTACATTGAGGATACGCTATAATGACCCGAGGATAAGATAAATGTCAACGATATACAGTTCGCCGCCTAGAGAAAATCGTTCGAGTTGATGTTTTGGCTGTTTATCATGTTGCGAAAAAAGGGGGATCTTCACAATGGAGGAAACCGTTGCATCAACATAACTCAGGATGGATGGTTGCAGGTTGGAGGTGTTGGGGGGACTTGAGGGTCAAAGAGGCAGGATGACTGACGATTCCGATGGGAAATCGTCCCACGCGTCTGAGTTCTAACGTCTGTGGCGATTGGTGAAAGTCTGGGGTTTCATCCGAGATCGTACGAGTGGTTGTTTTGGGAGTGCCGTGCCCAAGCTTACACAAGCAAGACAAGCATTGTCGCTTGCGGGTAGCCCCTTGTTGGTGGCACGTGACACCCCTGACTCCAAACAAACATCGACAGAGGAGGAAGACGACCATGAACGTTGACGTAGGAGTTGAAGCAAGGCTGGGGTTTTGTTCAGGTTGCGAATGAGGCGATTGGGGGATATGGAACTGGCGGATATGGGGGGGGAGGAAGGCAAAGGTCGTCTTGGCAGGGGTCTAGGTCGAGGTACTCTGTCCAGTGGAAGATGTGACTGACTCTCCTTTGGGAGTGATGGCATGGAGATGATCAGTTTGGAGGTTGCAGGAAGAGGTTGATGGATCTGGTATATAACCGTGGATCTCCCTCGTTGTTTTGTGTTCATCTCTCCTCTCAGCATCAGCAAGCACCAGCTTCTATCAACAACAACTTTCACTTCATTTTTGTTCTTCGTCGGCTCTGGAAGTCCGACCAACCCATTTACTACAGGAGCCGCACGGCGTGGATCAAACCCAGCAGCGGTATTCTCACCTTTGTACATTCCCTCGCTTTCCCGTTCACCGGCCAGGGGAAAGCGTTCAAGCTTCTCTCCAGCATCATCAACAACATCATCGTCGTCGTCAAGACTCCCTCTCTTCGCCCTCAAGGTACTCACTTACCCCGCGCACCCTCCCGCCGCTTCCCGGCTCCAACGATTATCTTCATTATCGACCCGGTCCTAAGAAGCCGGCATTCCCTTCTAGACCGTTACCTGCGCGAGCCGCCCATCACCACCATCACCATCGGTTAGACGACTTTGAAGAAGAAGACGGCAGATCACCCACCGACACATCCTTTCGTCGGCAGCAGTCAGTCTCACCACCCCTAGTTCAACCATCATCATCAGCAAAGCCTTCTCGCACCGTCTTCACCTCGTCGGGAAAAGCCCGTCCCCTCCGCCTCGTCCAGCAATCCCGCAAACGCAGGCCGACAGTCTTTTACGCCCAGCACTCGCACAGTTTCTTGCAGTCGCTGACTTGTATCACGATCAACCAAGACACCTCCTTTTTGAGTAGTAGCTCTTCTTCAAACGACAGAATGGCTTCCAACCCCGTCATGCCCAAGGTTGCTCCTCCCTTTCCTTCTTCCTCTGCTGCCCCTTCCCCATTCCCCAACCCAACCAATCTCCCCCCTCTGCCCCCCTCTCGTCCCACGTATGATAGGGGTATGGGAGCTGGGGAGAGATTTGGTGCTGGTGGACAACAACAACAACAACAACAACAGCCATTATCATCATCAAACAATAACACACAAGAGAAGCTACTTGCTGACTTACGCCGCCAGGTAAATCTTTTTGTTCTCTCTCTTGCTTTTGTTCGACGCCCGACGCGAACGATGTGTTGACGTGAGAAATTATTAGCTCGACGACTCCGCCTCGGACGCCTCGTCGGTCGACTCGCGCGGCCGTCGCCGCCGCAGAAACAACAAGCAGCTCGCCCAGGCTGGCGGCTTGTCCAACCCTGCTGTGCTGCCCCGTCTGGCTGACACCAAGCCTGTGAGGCTTCAGCTTGGGCTTAACCTTGACGTGGAGGTTGAGCTGAAGGCTAGGCTGCAGGGTGATGTCTCGTTGACACTGCTGTAAGCTCTCCTTGACTTTTCTTTTCTTATTGTTGCTGACGATATTGTGATGGAAAAAGTCAATAAATGACCCTGACCTGACAATTTTTCTCACCAAGGGTTGAGGAGAAACCCACGGCACGGCCAAAGGAGAGTGTGGAGTTGGTGCCGGATTTGTTTGGGGTTGTTTATGGGTATAGTAGTAGTCATGAAGGGAAGGTGAAGGAGGAGAGGAAGGAGATGTTTTACATGCGGATTGGGCAGATGAGCTTCAGGCAGAACTGGGTTGAACGAGAGGTTAGCAGCTCGCTTACGCTCACGGTTTGCCTGTTGATTCTGGCTTTGGGGATATTGATAGGGTTTGTGGTTGGGAAGTGGGTTGATTTGGTGCTTTTTGGAGTTGGGGTTTCGTCAGGGGGTTGTGCAGTGGGCTTTGTTGGGATGGATCTTGTTGGTTCATCAGAAACAGGCTCGACTGGTGTTGTTGTTGGGTCAACAGCTGGAGAGGGGGTTCCTGTTGTGGTGGGATGGGATTATCACCATGGTAGGAACAGCGGTACTGAGTATCGCGGCTCTTGGTTGTTGGCTTGACTGCGATCGCCTCCTGCTGAGGATGGATGCCTATGTATAATATACGATGGGCTTGGGTTTGTGTTTGGGATAGATGAGATGATCAGAGAAAATGGACATTGTGTGTTGTTTTCTGGCTTACATTTCTGTCCCCAGGTTTTCCGTGTAAGTGCGAAGTGAGGCTATCCCTGACCTTGATGCCAGTACGTAACAACAACTGGCAGCCGTCCCCAACCAAGACGGAAAAAACTTGTTTCCACCCACAACTTGGGCCGGGACAAGCCTTCCATCATAATGCCACAACCCACTCCTGCTTTCATCAATCCAATCGGAACCATCCTCCATCGGGTATGGTGTAGCGGTAACATCGTTGACTCTCACTTCTCAGAAGTGATTGCCTCTCTCTCAACAGCCCCGGGTTCGACTCCCGGTATCCGAGTCACAACATTCTTTTTGCATTTTTGCATCAGATTTCAGTTTTGTTCTTTTCTCCTGCCATACATAAATAACATTGTGAGTGTGTGTGTCTTTGGTGCAGTGAGAAATGCTCCCGGACTTTGAGACGGTTGATGTGCCTTTCAAACTTGTACCTCTACAAACCACACACTGTCTTCCTGCTCTGATTGTCTATCGATTACTGACACACCCAAAGCTGTATTGCTGGTATGTTTTGAAGTTGGCGCTTTCTCAAACCACCGGAGCATGCCCAGTGCTGGTCTGATCGTCCAAACATAATCCCATCTTCAGATTTCAACAAGCACATACGACCATACCCAGCTGAAAATACGGCATCCCGTCCGCTCTGCCCGAGTCAAACAGCTGAGGGCCGAATCAGTACTCAGGTGGGTGACCACTGGGGAATCCTCGGTGTTGTATGTTTTTTCCCTGTTTTTTTTTCCCCTCTTGAAAAGCTCCACTGACTCCGTACCCAGTCTTGACGGCTATTAGACCACGGGTAAGGGGGGGCCCTTTTTAGTACATACCCTTACAGACGACTGTACTCAGCTCAAGATACAACATTGGGGGCTGGGTGTTGATGTTATCTGGCAAATATTATGTTGATTCCTTGACAGGTAAAGAATGCGGAAAGGGAGACTGAAGATCAGATGAGGTCTTGTACAGAGAGCACGGCAACAGTAAATGAAGAAGTAGATCATATTCATCTGTGTCTCGGATGAAAGTCAACCTGTGAGCTAGATACACAAGACCGAGCTGTTGCTCACGTCAAGACTTGCGAACAGTCAAAACTAGGTGCCCTGCCCTGCCCTGCCTACAGGTACGCACAAACAAACCATCACCCGCAGGTCAGAGTGAGTGACCTTCTCATCGACTCGATGTTTGGCGCGGGTAACTCGAAGAAGAGGAGGAGTAGTAGGTCGTGGTAGAGGAGGTGGTTGTGACGGCGCCATTTCTGGACGGCGCCATTTCTGGGCGGCTGAAATAGCGACCGCCGAGGGGACACACCCTGGACGGTACAGTATGAATTGCGTGGGGCGTTGCAGTTGGCGCAGTATATTTCGAGGACGGTATTATAGGGGCCGTCGAGGCAATTTTCCTGTGTATAGTAGGTAGGTGGTTAGTTGGGGGTGAAGCTCAACTTTAATTCATGGATGGGAAGATCGAGTGGGGGAGATTGGTGGCAGGTTAGGACTAGATGGAATGTCCTCGGGGGTTTTACTCACGCAGTACCAAACACTTATCGTCATGATGATGAGCGGGTGTTTGTCTCTGGTTCTGTGAGAAGAGACTTGAAATGGGCTGGAATGTTTTCAAGAGTTACTAGCACCAAAGTAAACAGATGGATGGATGGACGACGTTACGAAAAAAGAGGGGAAAAGATCAACCTGACTTTCCATAGAAATAAAGTCCCTATTTATGTTGCAAGCAGAGGAAGCCATGGGATGAATGACTGCCTCCTTCAGGTGTGATCGTCACCAATAGCATCGCGAGGCAAGGCGAGGCTGCCCGGTCGTACAACTTCGTCACTTGCCTACCATCCAAGATTATTGCTACCGGTCAAGAGTCCCGCGTCTAATGAGAAAGCAGCTAGACAAATGGAGAATGAGGAAGAAGTTAGGAGGTAGTGACACCACCCAAAGAGGTAGGTAGATGACGTGAGCCGAACTTTGATAGAGGATGGAAATACACTTCACTACTTGTCTCGTTGGGTAACACAAGTAAGTTGGGAGGCTACAATATCATGATAAGAAACAAACAGAGTCTATGGTTGTCACTGGGAGTCATGGTGTGGTTTTGAGCTGACATACACCATGTCTGTTTCTATGATGAAAAGCCCGTATCCCTCACGGCAACACTCGCCCCTGACTTCCTACTCACCCCCCAAAAGACCCCCCTCAAACCTCACCCACAACCTGCCTATGGTCCCTAACCACGCTCTCCACGAACCTCACAAACCCCTCCCCAAACCGATCCATATCCTCATCCCGATAAAGCACAGTGCAATGCTGCATAAAAAACCCAAACTCCCCCTCCCCCCCCTCCACAACCTCAAGCACCAGCTCGCAAGGATGTCCAATATTATACAACCGATGAACCCCCACCTCAAAATCAGCATGCCTATACTCCCACGGCGCACCACCATGCATCTGGAAGTTAATCGCCACCTGCCCCAGCGGCATATGCCCCTCTGGTCTGTTTTCCTTTCCAACCACACGATCGACAATATCATCAAACGACACCTCCGCATGCTCCAACGCCTCAAGCGTGAGGTCCCGAGCGGAGGTTATGACATCTTCAAAGGGTGTCTGAAGGGAGCAGTCGTTGTTGAAGCGGAGAGGGAGGACGTTAGCTAGGCAACCGATCACAGACTCGACGTCGGGGTGGGGACGGTTGCCTTCTAGCATTAGGATTGTGAAATCTTTGTCGGCGGTGTGCCGGAACAGGTAGGCTCGCCACGCAGCGAGGAGGAAGTGAAAGGGGGTGGAGGAGAGGTGGGCGCAGATGCGCTTTAGGCGTTTGGAGAATTTGGAGGGGAGTTGGGTGGTGAAGTGACGGCGGTGGGTTTGCCAGGTTGAGGGGCGAGTTTTTCGCTGGGCGAAGGGGAGGAGGGTGCCGGCGGTTGGGAGGTTGGTGAGCTCTTGGGTCCAAAAGTCTAGGTTTGCGAGGGCTGGTGGGAACTTGAGGAGGGTGTTGTGCCACTGGGCGAAGTCCGCAAAGGTGATGGGTGGGGAGGGGACCGTGTCGAGGTCTCGACTGGAGCGGATCGCGTCGTAGAGGTCCATCCAGTCATCTGAGAGGATTGTGAAGCTGGCTCTGTCGAAGCAGATGTGGTGGGCGATGAAGATGACAAAGTACTCGGTTTCTGATGTTCTAACGAGGGTCATAGTTGCTACTTCGCCTTTGGCTATCTCGAGTTGTTGGTTTCGAAGACGTGAGATGATGATCTGGAGCTCTGTTTGAGGGGATGTGGTATATGATACGTCCTCAATGATCAGATGGCATTTCGGCTCTGGCGATGGTGACTGAACGAGCCGGTTGCCGTCTTGGACGAATGCTGTGCTCAGTGCTTGGTGCCGTCGTACAGTCTCGTGGAAGGCTTTTCCTAGTGCAGGTAGATCTGGGTGGCCACTGATGCGCAGGACACCACATAGGTTCATCTGAGACTTGTCTTCGGCGCGGACATGGCGAGCATACATTCTCGCTTGGTGAGTTGACACTGGCACCGGACCAGACGTTTGGAGTCTCGGGATGTGATCCAGCTTCCTTCTCTGATCATGTTGGCCATTGATAACACTCGCTGATGTCTGCTTCTCACCCGAACATGTCTTCACACGCTCCTCGCTCGAAGATACTGCTGCAACAGGCATCGACGCCACGACCTTTTCGACCAGCCCCTGAATGGACTTTGCACCAAGTATATCAAACAGCGAAAGGTCAACTACGGCAGTTTCCTTGAACCATTTCCGGAACTCGACAGCCACGATCGAGTCGAGGCCATAGAATGATAACGGGTTGGTTGGCAGAATGCTCTCTGTTGGTGTGCTCAAGCCTGTTGCCACTTTCTGGGTGAACGCTTGCTGTAAGACGGCAGTCTTGTCCTCAACGCTCCCTGCGGATGCGAGGAGGCTTGCCGTGCTCACTTGACCAGCTGCAGCACCGCTGCCGGCCCCGGTGCCATACGATCTGTTGGCATATAGTGTGCGGAAGACGGACCGCTCCGACCACCAAACATCAGGCTCCTTTGTGTTGACGCCGACAATCAGCTGATGCCAGTCGAGGCCATCTGTGGCGGCATCAGGCTTCTTCAGCTGTACTGCTTCCTCATTCAAAAACATGAGTTCTTGCTCCGTGAGGATATCGAGCTTGTTTCTGTCGAGGCTCTTCCTGACAAGCTCATTCTCAGCAACCAAGCCCCTCGTGGGCACAGCACCAAGATTCATAGCCGTTCCGACAAGGCCCTGCTCCCGTCGCCAGCGCATGAAGGCATCCATGTACGCATTGGCGGCAACATAGGCTCCTTGTCCCTTGTTACCGCAGATGGCCGACACCGACGACCAGCAGACGAAAAAGTCCAAGTCGATGCCCAACGTTGCTGTGTGCAAATTCCACGCACCGGTGCACTTGGTGTGCAGCCCGGTCTGGTACTGATCAAACGACAACGACCTGATCATGCCGTCCTGTAGCACAACCGCAATATTGAAAACGCCAGCCAGCGAAGGACCAATCTCCCGAACGACGTTCTCAACATCAGCCAAAACACCCACATCCCCCTTGTAAACACTGACCTCAGCCTTCCTCGACCTGAGCCAATTCACCGTCTTCCTCCCATTACTACTCTGATCCCCCGACCGGGACATGAACGCAAACCTCCTCGCCCCACGAAGATACATCCACTCCGCCGTCGCCGTCCCCAGCTCCCCCAACCCCCCAACCAAAATATACGTCCTATCCCCCTTGAATAACAGCTCTGATCATAACTCGGCGGGGCAACCATCACCTCCTCCTCCTCATCAACAGTAAGAACAACCTTCCCCGTATGCCTCCCCAGCTGCATCAACCGAAATGCCTTCTCCGCCTGACCATAAGAATACTCAAACAACCCCTCAGGCGGCCTCACCTCCCCAGAAAACACCATCTCAAACGTCTCCCCCAACAACCTCGCCGCCAGGGGTTTATCCAACTCATAAACCAAAATCATATCCACCGAAGCAAAACTGACATTCCTCCTGAACGGATCCATCCCCAAGTTCGAATTCTGATGTATGTCCCTCTTCCCAATCTCGACAAACCTCCCAAACGGCGCCAAACACCCCCACGTGGCATGAAGCAGTTTCCCAGCCAGACTATTAATCACCACATCCACCCCTTTTCCTTCCGTCGCCTCCATCACCCCCCTCACAAAAGAATCATCCCTCGAATTAAACACCTCCCCCTCCCCCATCCCATACCTTTCCCTCATCAACCCCCTCTTCCCCTCCGAACAAGTAACCAGCACCCTCGCCCCGATATTTTTCGCCATCTGAATCGCCACCTGCCCAACCCCCCCAGCAGCACTGTGTATCAGAACCGTTTCTCCCCTTTGCAACCGTCCAACCGTGAAAAGCGAATAAAACGCCGTCGTCATCGTAACGGGCAGACTCGCCCCCAAAGAAAATGACATTGTGTCAGGTATCTTCACGCACATATCACCATCCTGACGAACAAAAGTCTGATGTGCCCCCTGGCCAGGACGGTAAGCTACCACCCGGTCCCCAGGGGAAAGGTTAGTAACGGAGGCGCCAACGGCGGTGATGACACCCGCGCATTCGTTGCCCATGTTGTAGTCTTGGATTATCCCCAACGCTACAGCCAGGTCGTGGAAGTTGAGGGCGGAGGCTTTGACACGAATGAGGACTTGTTTATCACCAAGGGCGGTGTTGTCTTGGGGGAGGGGGACGAAGTGGAGGGTTTCGAGGAGGCCGATTTTGCCTACTCGGAGGGCGAGGGAGGGGTGGGAATTGTAAGGTGAGGGTTGGGGGAGGCTGCCGAGGCCGGAGGGGAGTTTACGGTTGAGGGGGAGGTCTTCTTCTATGCGGGGGATGTGGAGGGTTGTGTGGTGGAGGGAGAAGTCCTCTTCTGAGGCGGTTGACAGGCAGGGGAGGATCTGTTTTGTGATGAGAGCGGGGGAGGTGGAGGGTTGGATGTCGAGGGAGAGGAGGCGAGAGGCTTGGTTTTCGTTGCGGGCCACGCGGAGGAGGCCGAGGATTTTGGCGTGAGAGGGGTTGGTGGATTGGATTGTTGCGTCGAGGGTGAGCCAGAGGAGGGTGATGTTTTCAAGGGTGAGGAGGTGGCGGGTGCCGAACCATTCTGAGGGGGGGTCGATGGGGTTTGGGTGGTTGTAAAGGCTGCTTAGGACTACGACGTGCTTGGGGGCGAGATTATGAGCGGTGACTTCGTTTATGGTGGTGGTGGTAACTGAGGCGATGTAGGGGGATGCCTCGAGTTCTTCCAGGATGGCTCGTGTTGTTTCCGAGGAAACAGTTGGTAGGACCACTGTCAAGTCAATCTGAGCTGTGGAGACGTTGGTTGCTGGGCGATAAGCGGTCCATTCGGAAACGGTTGCAACCGGTGTCCATTCCGTAAGAGACTCGCTGGTGACAACCACAGCATTGCTGGCAAGTGATGTTTGCAGTGCCTCAGGAGAAAGCTCAGCGTCCTTCCCCACGATAACGAGATCATACCGGCCTTCTGGCCTACCCAACACATCAAACCTTTCCGGCCACTGAGTTTCCTCGCTCAGAATATGCAGAGTCTCATACAGCGGTCGGCCCGTGACTGGCACTGCCAAATGAGCCAGCAGAGCTTCAGCCTCAGAGTATTTCATAGCCAGCAAAATCCTCGAAGTAGGATGCTGAAAGGTATACAACCTCACCAGCCCCCAACTCCCCCCTCAACCTCGGCCCCCTCCAACAAATCAAAACAAGACTGCCACCTCTGCCGGAAAAACAACGCCCTCCCCTGCATCTCCTCCACCCCCTCCACTTTTGTCAACGACCTCAACCCCCTCGGCTCGCCATACTCAACCCAAATCCTCCCATGGCAATGCCTCGTCTCCAGACCCTCCTCAAAACTCGAAACCTCAAACTCGAACCACTCCTCCGAAAACGTCCTCGCCGACTCCGCCACAGGCCTCAGTTCCAACACCGTCTCCGCCCCCTCGTCATGGTCTTCCCTCAGAGTAAGCGGGGCTTTTATCAAGACCTCCTTCAGATGCACCGCGGCAATGCTTTCGTTCCTACGGTCCCCAAGTCTGACTGCCGCTTCAATAGCCATACAGCAATAACCCGCCGCGGGGAAAACCACCTTCCCATCTACACAATGATCTCTCAACCAAGCGATCTCACGCAACCGGATGTAATTCCTCCACCTTGGGATGTGATGAACCCCCCCCGGAACGGGAACTCCAAGAAGTGTGTGTCGTGTTTCGCGGTGGAGGTGCTCAGTGGTGAGGCGGTTCAAAGACCAGTAGTTCTTGTGGTTCCACGCGTGAGTTGGTAGATCCACGAGGCGGTTGCCAGGGCCGTTGATGACTGGTAAATCAACGGGGTATCCGAGAGTAAAAAGCTCTCCTGCTGTGCTAAGAAGGGACTCATATGCCGAGCGGTCACGAGAGAGTGTGCCGAGGTAAGGGGTCTTGTCTAGCTCGAGTAGTTTGAGGACTTCTTTAGCGGGAGCTTTGAGGGCTGGGTGAGGGCCAATTTCAAGAAGGATATCCACTGTTGGTTTCTCCTCCTCATCCAGAACCGCTCCAGTGAGAGCGTCAGAGAACCGAACTGGTTGGACCATGTTTGCTGCCCAGTACCCCGGCCCGAGCGACCCGGAGTCGGAGACGACACGGGCAGTGACACTAGAGAACATCCTAGCGGTAGGCTTCTGCGAACAAACAACCAACTCCCTCCCTTCCAGCGCGGCCTGATACCGCGGAGCCATGGGAGCCATATGGTGCGAGTGAAAAGCTTGCTCGACTTTCAACTTCCGGGCAAACGCCTTCCGAGCAAGCAACTTCTCCTTCAACTCCGTGACTGTGTCCAAGTCTCCCGAGACCGTCACGCTAGAAGGGCTGTTGATAGCCGCGATAGTGAGCCGGTCTGCATACGCCCCCAACTCAACCTTTAGCTCAGCTGCTGACAGTCCCACCGCCATCATCGCCCCTGGGATGCAGTCTGCTGCTTCAAGGCCAGCAGACATGTACAACCCACGGTAGTACGCCGTGACAATCGCCCCCTCAAGCGACAAAACACCCGCCGCATACGCAGTTGCTATCTCACCAGACGAATGCCCACACACCGCCGACGGCTTCACTCCCCAATCAGACAACAAGTCAACAACTGCAACCTGAACAGCCGTGCACACCGGCTGCGAGAACCTGCTTTTAGAAAGCCGCGACCCCTCCTCATCACGAAGGAGCTCATCAACAATCCTCCAGTCAGGTTATCAGGCAACGTCTGTAAAGCCTCATCGCAACGCTCCAGTGTTGCCCGGAACGCTTCAGAGTGAAGTATCAACTCCCGGCCCATGTCATATGTCTGGGCACCCTGGCCCGTAAAGACATACCCTACTCGAATAGGCTGTTCACTGTCGAGAGGTTGAGTCCATTTAGCGCTTGATGCCCCGGATGAAAGGGCGTCGGCTAGCTCTTCAACACCAGCCCCCTGTGACAGGACAGCAAAGGTCCTGTTGCTGTGCACTGAGCGGCGTGTAGAGAAGCTGTGGGCTAGATCACGGATAAGCGTCTGCTGATCACCCCCCTTCTTGCTGCTGAGGTAACTGGCGAGGTTGCTGATCGCTTTCTCGCCGGCTACCTCCGAGTGTGAGGTGAGCGGAAGCAGGTACGGCCGCGTCTTGGCGTTGTCAACACCATTGACTATGACAGTTGGGGAGTCAAGAGGTTGTTCAAGAACAACATGGACATTCGCACCGCCATACCCAAAAGAGTTGATGCTTGCCCGGCGCGGCTTTCCATCTGACTCGACCCAGTCCAGGGCAGAAGTGGGAACCTTGAGTTTCCACTCGTCAAAGAGTATCTCCGGGTTAGGCTTGTGGAAATGCATATTGGGCGGGATCTTGCCATTCTGAATAGCCAACGTCGCCTTGATAATACCCGCAAGACCAGCCGCGCCTTCCAAATGTCCAATATTGGATTTGACACTGTCCATATAAAGCGGTCTCGTGCGGGTAGACGTGCCAAAGACTTTACCGATAGCAGCAGCTTCACGAGGATCGCCCGCCTTGGTCCCCGTTCCATGAGCCTAAGGTATGTATATCTGTAAGCTCCCATCCAAACCACACACCACCAACAAGTCAAACTCACCTCAAAATACCCCGTATCATCCGGATCAATCCCCGCCCTCCCATACGTCTCCCTAATCAACCCCTCCTGCAACTCCGCCGACGGCAGCGTAATCCCATCCGTCTTCCCGTCATGATTAACCCCACTCCCCCTCACAACAGCCCTCACCCAATCCCCATCCCCAACCGCCTCCTCCCTCCTCTTCAGCACCACCGCACAAACCCTATCACACCTCACATACCCCTCCCCATCCCTATCAAAACTCCTACACCTCCCATCAGAACTAAGAAACCCCATATCAGTCATAGTCTGATACGTATTCGGCCCAAAATGCAGTGCCGACCCAACAACAACAGCCATATCCGCCTCCCCACTACGAAGGGACTCACACACCCGAGATGAAACGCCGTCAGACTGGACGAACACCCCGTGTCAACCGTCATGCTCGGCCCGTACAGATTATACATGTACGAAATCCTATTACTAAGAATGGAATTCCCCCTCCCAGTGATGGCGTACCTTGGGGTAGTACTCCAAGTCCTTGTTCTGAAGGTTGTGGTAATCATTGGAAGTGGTGTACATCCCACAGTAAACCGACGTGCGCGAACCCCTGACAGAAGCAAGGGGGATTCCCCGGTCTTCGAGGGCTTCGTAGGTTACTTCCAGGAGGAGACGCTGCTGGGGGTCCATCGCCTCGGCTTCTTTGCCCGAGACGCCAAAGAACTCGGCGTCAAAGTCGGCGAGGGGCTGGTCGAGAAAGTAGCCGTGCTTGGTGTTGAGCGTGCCTTTGTGGGTGTGGTCTGGGTGGTAGAAGGCGTCGATGTTGAATCGGTCGGGGGGCATCTTGCGCTGGAGGTCGATCTGGCTGAGGATGTTGTCCCAGAGACGGGCTGGGTTGATGGCTCCGGGCACCCGGCAGGCCATGCCGATGATGGCTGGGGGGTTGGGGTGTTTGTCTCTGCTGGTGGAGCTTGCCATTGTGTCTCGAGTCCTGGCGGTGTTTGGGATTTGATAGAATGAGGTGATAGCCAGGTTGTTGAAGGGTCTATGAAGACACGACTATAAGCCTCTACAACAAGCAGGTTAGAAACGAGAGCTTTCTGAAGAGTGAGAACCAATGGCTTTTTAAACTTACCAGGTAGGTAGGTAGGTTAGACCCTCACCCGCCGGTGAGGTGACCCGCGTCTATCGGCCCGCACGTCGTGTCTAGGTTGTCCTACACATTCATGCCGATCCCCGTCTTTGATCCTGTATATCAACAGCAGAACTTCCGTCTCACACATCAGGTTGTACTACCACTTGCTCGTCAACCTCGCCATCTGCCCACAACAACTCATCTGATACCCCTCATCCTCCTTCCTACCCAAGACACCTCACCCATGGTCCCCAATAACAACCCCCTGACGCCATCACGAAGTCGCCCCCCCTACCGAAAGCCGCATCTCCGGATCTCCCCTTCAAGCACCAAGACGCGCGTTCCCTTCCCCTCCACACTCGGTAGCTTGACCTCTTCCAGACAAACTACTGCGCGGTAATATACTCATGTGTTGATAAACTTGATAGTCGTCCACCTCTCGGAAAGGCAACAATACCGCTGTCGAGTGTCTTTGCGTGTGATCGAGACGAAACAATAGTAATCATAACTTGGGAGGGTGGTATAGTAGTGAGACAGTAGTTTCATTTCTTATATGCAGGTCCTCTGTAAGCCGATGCCCCCGCCCTTTGTAAGCGGCAGAAAAATAGAGAGAAAAGAGAAGGAGCTAGTGGGTTGAGATGGCATGGTCCAAACTAAGGTTCTTGCTGAGGTTAGAAGAGTAAAACGAAACGGCCCAGGAAGTCGCCAAGTTGATACGACCTCTGGTTTGAGAAAAACAAAACGTAAAAAGGCATGTCGGTCGTCGTTGAGGTTAGCATTGCCATCGTGTATACAGTCGGCATCTCAGTAAGCGTTGCAACGTGGGTAAGGCATGTGTCATGTGCAGAAAATGTGAATATCAAATTTGTTTATTTCAAAACTCCTAGCTGTTTCCTTTGCCAGGTAGTCAAATCAAAATGCTATTAAAAGATAATACCAGCAAACACGTGTAAGCAACGTCGCCGTAGCGTATCAAAGAAAACGCCATGTGATCCAAGACAAATGAAAACCCCGCGTCCCCATACTCATCGTTGTTATCGTAACCGCGCATTCATGTGTGTATAATGCCGCTTATCAAAGATCATCGACGGCATAAAACTTCATTAGATGTCCTGTCATCCATCATCCATCTGTCACTCGTGACTGTGGAAAAGTCCTAGGCAGTCACACTGCTTCCCATCGAGCCCCATCGGAACCTCCTCAGCGTTCCACCGGATGTGGACTTGACCAGCTCGCGCCCACAGCTCGCAGAGGTGTTTGACGCCGAACCAGCAGCGCTAAAGGAACCCAGCGCACTCCCCTCTTGCCGACCTACCTCGCGCCCAATGACATAGCCTGCCCCAAACCCTACCACGGAAACCAATACCACCACACCAGCGCTCACCACCCAAGTCATGAGCGTCGGGCTGAGGAAGGTTGCTGTCTCCCCTTCGGCGAATCCAGGTGAGCTGGTCTTTTTCTTCTTGACAGCCCGTGAGGATTTCGTCTGGTTGGTTGCGCCACGCTTGTGCTTCTCTGCCGAATCCTGTTGCTCCTCCTTTCCTCTGCTCGACGTGGAGCACGGGACACTGGGAGCACTGGAGTTGGATGCGGTTCGAAGTGGAGCCTTGGGCGGCCCGCCGGATCCGCCAACGGAGGGCGGAGGTGGGCCTTCGGCCAGGAGCTCCGATTCGGGAACGAGCCTCAGCTCCATCGGTTGCGAGCTTGGCAGGATACCAACCCCTGCACCGAGTCCACCCATGCCGGCATTTGAGGGTCCGGCTCCACGTCTCTCATCGGCCTTTCCTAGACCACGAGCAGCCTGAGCACACGACAGCAGAGTCGTGAGTGAAGCACGAAGCGCGGCGTCGTGATCGGCTTGGTAGGCAGGTGACATGAAATTCGGGTGGCCGCGATGCGTACGGGTGTGTGAGCGGTGAGGCATGGGAGGCCGTGATTGGGGTGGGTGGTGAGGAGGTACTGAGCTGGTTGAGTGGCGGTGGGTTAGGTGTGATGGCGGGTGCGAGAAGGCATTTGGCTGTGGCCTGAATGCGGGCGCATCTGACGGGCGACCAAGGGCGGTCGCATTCTCGTCGTCGTCACTATCAGTATCGATATCTATGGCCCGGCGGACAGTAGTCTGGTAACGCAGCAGATTCGCCGAGGGATGCACTGCCTCGTTTGAGCTCGTCATAACTCTATCCTCTTCACTCTCCGTCTCGTCATATTCTTCCTGGCTGCTGGTAGCGCCGCCACGACTGGAGGGATGTCCGATAACGAAAGATGCGGGCATTGGCCGGTGCTGTTGCGACCTCCTCCGCCTGGGCGGGTACGAGTTGGTGCCGACCCTGAGGCCCGTAGTTACGATTTCATCTCCGATAGATGACAAGGACGAAGACGACGGCTGCGAGGCTACTTCTACCCACGACTCTGCATGTTCAAAAGTTAGTTTATTGGCGAGATGGATATCACTCTCGATGCAGTACTGACCATCATATCGGCGACGCGGCGATGTCCCGTCAGATCGCCCCGTGGCCCCCGCGCTCTCCGGAGCATCGCCATACAGCCCTCCCGGCCCGGCGCCTTGAGAATCGTAGGGCCCCATCGTAAACGCAAGCTGTTTATTGGATGGACAACAGGTCTTTCAAATGCTTGGTGATTTGTTGTCAAGTTGTAGCCCCGTGTTTGTTGGTTTACGGCGCGCTCCGGTTTGGTGATAGCTGTCCCCCTTGGCTGGTCCCCGCCCGGGCAAAGTGGAGCCGTGAACAAGGAGACAACCTGTCTGACAGGATGGTTCGATGAACAAACGAACAGTGCGGGGAATGGGTTGACGTTGACGTTGACGTGCGACGCCGGGAGCCAGGTATCGTGGATGAGTACTCTGTTGGTGAAGCGAGGTTGAATTCCTGATAGTCGATAGGTTCGTTGAGGCTTTGTCGTTCTTTGTCCCTCCAGCCTCGATGGGCGAGTGAGCATGCGCCGGGCTGGTTGAAGCTTGGCAGAACGGACGGGAGCGTGCCAGTGGCCGCCGTGAGGGCGTGGGTTGGGGCTGGCAGGTCGGCGTGACCAGACTAGCTTGTTTGGGGAAAAGTGGAGAGGTCATCCTGGGCCATCCTGCAAGCTCATTCGCTGCTCACCAGCTCAACCATCCCCACTTGCTTGTCTGCTGGACAGGGTACGCTTCTGTCCAATGACGCGATGGTTTGCTGATTAGCAGGGGTAACGCGGCAAGAGGTGCGATAACGATAAGATGCCAGAGGTCTGAGACGATTTACTGCGTAGAGATGCAACCTGGGATGCTTACCAGCTGCGTGAGGTCGCAATAACAAAAGGTTTAAGATCAGTAGATGGACTGATAGTGGCATACATACATCATTCCAGAATTGCCATCAGTTAGAAGTCCGAAGAAATGTGATTCAGGCGCAAGACGTCATCATCTAGGCAACTTCTCGTTACCGGACGGCTCTCGCCCAGTGCCGGGCCGGGTGAATGAAAGGCGGAAAAGGCCATGTCACGTCGATGAAGATTCTTGCCTGATAATAAGCGCAAGGATGGCGTCCTCAGGCATCATGAAATGTACAGCATTATGAACATCCCTCAGTCGCCAGAACAGACACGTGCCTGGGTCAGCACCAAGTCGAAACACCTCTGCCGTGCTTCTCCTTTAGGAAATTGTGTGCTCACCTACTTTCCTTCTGAGAGATCTGGATGCCACACACTTGGATAATCCTTACGATCGATTTGCTGCCCTATGCGACAGTTGAGCCTCCCTCAAGCAGTCATCACGATGAACACAAGATGACTGGAAACAAACTGCGGGGGGAACACCTGCTCGACAGCAGCCCCGCTCCGGCTCCGCAACCATGAACGAGAGGTTTTCTTTCTTTTTCCTTTCAGCCCAGACGACACACACTTGCACGTATTCGGACACAGAGCAAATAAGTGGTTTGTCTGGGTTCCTCGGATGAAGACATGGTGATGTGATAGAGGGGGTGATGTCTCGGATAGCTGAGGTTGTCATGGAAGTTGGTCTGACTCCCGACTGTCTCTCTACAGCACAGCACAGCTGCAGAAGCATCTGCAGCCTCCTGCAGAGACCTGTCCCAATGGTCGGCGATGTTTGGTTTCTAGGTGGTCCTTCAACCACGACTACCACGGCAGCTTGTACAGGCCAAATCCATGATGGATCGGTGTGGCTTACGTGCTTCGAAAGCTGGATGGCTCACAGGATGGTTTGAAGGCAACCTCAAGATCGGACACCCCACGGCGATATTTGTCACGGACAACACTAGCCAATGTGAGAAGGTCAGTCTCTCGGCCCGCCGGTTGACGTGGCAATAATTGCTGACGATATTTGATGTTACAGACACTACGGGACGCTGGACAAGAACGCGGGGGACAACCCAACCGGTTGGTCATCTGAATTGGTGTTGCAAAATGCAGCATCCCAATGAGGTGGCAGGCAAACCCGTGCTCGACGGCTTCTCGGCAGTCGATTCTCGAGAGACTGGGGAAGTCGGGCGGTCATTCATCGGAGCCCGACTTGACCAGCCTAGAAGAGCCTCATGCCTCTAGTTGTGTAACATCGAGTGTGCATGAGAATTCAGGCGAGAGATTGTCCGACTCTGTGAACAGCTGCAGATGTGTCGCGTGAGAATTGAAAGCACTCGGCAAACTCACCGGTGAATATGTTCTGAGTCGAGGTGGAAGGGGTATTCCGAACGGCGGTGTTTCATCCTGATATCTTCTGGCACGCCAGCTCGAGAAGCTTCGATGTCAATCCAAATCGAGAACCAGCAACACCATAGATTTTTGAGATAATTTGTGGCAACTAAGAGTAAAATGGAGCTATATTGGTGTAAGTGAAGGGTTGTCGTTGATTTAAGCTCCCTGACGAAAGAGCCCCAGCGTGTGGAAACTATCTCGAAGAGGGAATTGTAAATTCAGAAGACCCGTATTGCCAGCACAGCCTCCGAGCATATGCGCACATAGCCAGGGGTAATTTGATATAAAAACGCTCACCTGCACGCCGCTCGGTCTACAGAAACACTTGCCTTCATAAAACACTTCGCAACAACGAAAAAAACGGTCAGTTTCAAGGTGTAAAGAAGAAGAACTCGTCTCAGTCGCCAACATGCTCTACAGACGACATTATTTCCAGCAGGACGTGAGTAAGCATTGGTCCGTCCTCGACCGGCGAGAGGCTTGGCAGCCACCTGCCTCTTCGACTGCCCTCCACTCCCCTACTTCCCATAAAGCACCTACCCTCCATCAAGACAAGGGTACAAACTGATGTCTCCAGCCCTGCCAGGCAGTTTTCGATACATACATTGCCTTGCTTACCTCAGACAATCCAAGGCTGGCTTTCCACCTAGAGCCCTAATATTTCATGTCCTTGTTTACTGTGGAATGAAGATCACTCGTATTTGCTCGCGAAATATTCAGTCAAAAGAACCAACAGTGCTGCAAACTCGGAACGCCGGCTGGGGATGCTGGGTCCACCCGTGGAGAAGCCAGGGCGGGTGTGCGCTGCTTGCATGCTGCACCTACACTACCTACATGCATGACAGCCATCAGCAAGAAAGAACGAAGAAACGAGGAGCCAGAAAGAGGTGGGCGACAGGAAAGACTCCCAAAATTGAGGCTCAAAAAAGATACAAAGCAACGGAACAGCTGGCGAGCCCCTCTCTGGATCGATTTGCTTCTGGCCCCCTCCTTCCATGCTCCCCTCCCATGCTCGCCCCCTCCGGGATCCAAGAAAGTCGGGATATGCCACACCCTGCAAGCATGAGCGCACTTCTATGCAACAACACCAAATCCTGCCAATAAACGGACTAGTCGATCTGCAATATGCTCCTGGGTCGATCCGCTCATGTGAACCATGTTCAGCGAGTGGGGTGATGGACAGCATCAAGATACGTATTTGCGGCTCAAAATTGGGCTTCCACGGGTATAAAGATGGCATCTGGAGACCGTGAACGAGAGAGTGAATTCATCCGGAATCACACAACATCTCAGCTTCACAAGTCTACCCAAAGTCCACCTCGTTTACCTACGCACACTCAGCCCAATTCATCCACTCAACCATTTCACATCACCACCACCCCACCACTCTACAAGATGGCTTACAACACCATGACCCAACAATCTTGCTCAGACCTGGTGAACCATCATGAGCAAGAACCCTTCTATGAAGTGAAGAAAGGCACAACCTCCTCCTCCTCCAACAGCTCCGGAAGTAGCGAGTGAACGGGGTTTCTTGACGAGAGGCTCACCCAGCCAAAATGTAGGCACCTGCTGCTCTCCTTTTCCATGAAAATTCAGTCTGTAACGAGAACATAACCCTGCTCACCCACATGACCCTTGCTCACCACTCTACTACGACCCACAGGTTCCCAACAAAGCCATATCATGCCCCATACGTTACAAGTTACAACCACCTACACATAACTATACACACCCACTACCCCACAATCGACCACAAACACGATACAACCACTCTCACAAACAACCACTCTCACACAACCACTCCCACACAACCACTCCCACACAACCACTCCCACACAACCACTCTCACACGTCCCCGCCCTCCTTCATATCGAACCCAACACCACCACCACCAACACCAGTCGCTACCATGATACCCCATTTTCGATTTTCAACCGGTTTTTCCCCCCCAAACAATCTCATTATCCGGTGTAGGCGCCATTTTCTTTTCTCGAATTATCGAAAACCAGTCTCTACCCACCCATCTCACATATTTTGCTTTTGCTTTCCCACGGAATGGCTTATGTTATGTATACCCCCAAAGTAGGAAGTTCCACAGTCTTCTTATGCACACACACACACACACACACAAGGAAGGGCATGTTTTGTTATCTGGAAGGCGTTTTGTTGTTCTTTATTTAGCGTTTTGTTTTCCTACTTCAAATCAATCAAGTACATCCACTTAGCAGAAAGGGGGGAAACTGGGTATAACTGGGATCGAGATCATGTCCTGACAGGTGGAGGAAGAAATGACTATGTTGTCCAACTGTTGAAATGACTGATACACCAGATTTACAAGATGGTTGATAGTTTTTATCGATTTTTGATTCAATATGATTGTTTTGACAAAATGCTACCTAAAATTGGATATTCCATCTGTGACCTGGGTTCTCTTGTCGCTTCTAACACTCCCACCAAAGGCGGCCAAGCAGCCTCACAAGAGTGACCTTACGCTGGGCTTCCCTTTCACATACCAACCATAATCACCTCATCCGCCAAGTCATTGATTCCGTGACTTTCCGCTCCTACACCTCCATCTCTACAATATTACCCCCGCACGTACTGCTGCTGCCGCCCATTCTAAAGAGCACCCAGATCAAGCGGCACACTGCTTCCCCGACCAGCACGATACCTCTTTGGGCCTCCCACAAAGTCCCTTGGCTTCGGAAAGTTCTCCTCACTAGTAAACTTCCACCTCGAGTCTTGTACTACGTAGCGACCACCGCCACCTCCACTTGGACCGTGTGATAGCGACACATTCCGTGTTGGACTTGGGGTCTTGGCTCCTCCACCATTTGGCACAAGCGTGAAATTGCTCGGATCAAGTAGAGACGCTCGACCTGAAGCGCTGGATGGAGTATGGCTTAGAGAGGGGGGAGCTGGCGCCGCTGAAGGAGGAGGGGGTGGTGCCGGCGAGCGAGGAGCATCGTTCGAGGGAGGGGGTGGTGGTGGAGGAGGGGCTGACGCAGGAGACGATACACTGGATGCCGCACGAATTGCTGCTTGAGCCGCGATACTCTGCGAGATATTATTTGTGGCCGCGGCTGGAGCAGGCGGCGGTGGCGGTTGTGAGCGGGCTGGAGCCGGCGGTGGTCGTGGAGCTGCAGACGGAGGAGGCGGAGGAGGGGCGGGAGGAAGCGAAGGGGCCGAAAACGACGGAGGGGGTGGGGCCGAGGACGGAGGAGGGGGTGCTGGTGCGCCTGGAAGTGGAGGGGCTCCCGAAGGCTTGCGAGAACTCGGAGGTGGCGGGGGTGGCTTTTTGCCAATAATTGGCGGCGGACCTGTTTTTCGGAGATTGGCAGCCGATGGATTGAAAGCAGGGGCGCTCGATGTGCTGGGTAGTGATGGCCTTCCTGGTATAGCAGGAGCCGCCCCCACTGGAGGTCTCGGAGCGGATATTGTTGGAGGCTTTGGTGCTGACTTGGAAGATTCTGGATCTGAGAGATAGGAAGACTCTCGACTTGCTGGATGGCTGTTAGTGATACCCAACACTCATGATCAGATGCGCCTTACCACCAGTATCAACGCCCCCACCTGTTTTGCGCAGTTTTGGCATGCCTCCAGCAAATAGGCCAGCTAGTTGTGGGGGTCCATCTGTGCTTGGTGCCGGTTGATGTCTATCACTCTGATCGCTATTACTTCTCCCACGATTTCCAGGCAAAGGAGGGGCGAGACCGCTGGGAGCTTTAGGTAGGCCAGGAACGGGGGGGGCACCGAGAGAAGATGGGCCGGGACCTCCGCCTCCAGATACCTTGCCGATGATTGGGGCCGATCGATCGTTCGTGACAGTTTTCTTCAACGCCTTTCCTTTGCCGATGTCTTGTAGCAAGGCACCCTTCCAAGACGGTTAGTGAATTTGCTTTCCATAACAGCCAGGTCTCTCTGCCAACACACCCTATTCGGCAATCCAGCAGGCGGACGCGCCGGCAAAGCACCGCCTCCCGGGGGCGGAGGTGGTGGAGGAGGGGGAGGACCTCCAAAGCCGGGCGGCGGCGGCGGAGGTGGTGGAGGAGGAGGAGGCATCGTGTGTTCTTCGATTACAAGGAGGCCGGCGAGTTGGGACGAGGCTGCAACAAGACGATCGGCGTCTAAGGCCAAGAATTGGAAGGGCGCGGAGTCGAAGCAGTAAAATGACGGCTATGCCGGTGCACGGTAGTTAGTCCGGGGAAAACGGTGGTAAAAGATACAGCTCAGAAATAATGCCTTCTCTTGGACGGACAATGAAGCGGTTGGAAGTTGAAATGCGACTGCCTTGGACGGTTGGCGTAAGATGATCGGGGGGTGGTACGTACTGCGTCACTCCTGGGCACTGTGGCTCAGCGCTCCAGCAGATAAGATTACAAGCCCACTGGTTAATAAGTCAAGCCACAGTGTAGCCTTGGCACTGCCCATAGGTACTCTGCCACTACTGTATACACAAAAGGGTCTGCGTTCCAAAACCTATCAACAGTCTTTTCATGTTTGAGACAGCTTGAGTTATTCTGAGACGGTGTCATACAGCATAGTCCAAATCCAAAACCTCCCATTCTCTTGTGTACATGCTCTGATCCGAGATCCGAGATTCAAAGACGGGGAGCTATGGGGTGTTGATTGTATGTGTCACATCCGCAACCACAGTAGACATGTTGCTTGGACTGACTTCAATAAAAGTAACTAGATGATGGATTTACCTGTTGATTGCCCTTCTCGGCATAAAAGTGCTTAAACAAAAATTAGCCCAAGGCAGTGTGGCTGTTTTTACCCAGGTTACCGCTTCCACCCCGTTAGATGCACGCTCCAGCCAGCAAGGTGCATACAGTGGGGGTCTTCGCTCAATCGGGGAGGGGAAGCTTTGAACACACCCCGGTCACTTCAACGCCAATGCACGGATCTGCACCATCTTCTCTAGCCCAGAGAGCTCTCTTTTGACTGCAACACCAAGATTCAACCTCACTTCTCATAAAGTTTTTTTTTCTTTCACTTAATTCCCTCTTGTACATAACACCCCCCCCCCCACCCCCCAAGCTACAATCAGCTACCCCCACGCCCATATACGATCGATTGGTCCATTTCCGGGTGTTGTTCTGCCTCATTCGGCATCCAGACCACCCACCGTCAGTCTGGGGAAAAGAGAGTCCGTGTAGGAGACGACGCGCTAGACGGCTTCAGGACCGAGCAAAAAAAAAAAGAAGACACCTTCACCTTCCCCGCCTATTCCACAGCCATGCTTCGTCGGCCGTACCAAGCCGGGCTGGGCCTGCAAGTCTGCCAGGCTTGTGAGCTTGTCTCTGGCAGACAATCGATGCGCACAGCCAAGCGTAGCTTCGTGACACTACATCCCAGCAGACGCTTGGCCAACTTATCACCACCAAAGCCTACCTGGATGAGCGCCACTCGCTCCTTTGGGACCTCGCAGACATGTCTAAAATCAAAACGCCAGCAGACACCGCAAAGTACTACCCAGAACCCAAGCCCCTCGCCAAGCACGTCGGCCCAGGCCAGCTCACCGGTGGGGGACCAGGATGTGCCAGATTTGGAAGAGATCATGGCTGCCGTTGACCGTACCACCAGGGAATTCACTGCCCATTCGGGGATCCCCTCTGAGCACATGACGCTCACAGCGCTGCGGGCTTGTGCGCAGACGGATGTCAGGCAAGCAGCAGACACCCAGACCAGTCACTCTGCCGTTGCTGCGGCCGAAGACAGGCCTGTCTCGAGACTCTTGGGCTTGGAAGGTGATGCCGCAAAGGCTGGCCAATCTAGCACCTCTACTACAGTTTCTGTGCTACGGCCGGAGGACGTTGTCAACAAGGTATCGGAAGCGGCATATGCGATCGTCGCTCATCCCGCGGTTGTTATCACCCCGCAAGTGCTGGAGGAATATGTTCGACTTCAGGCTCGCCTTGGCAGACCGCAGACACTGCCACAAGTCTTGGGTCTCTACGGCAGCAAACCCACGCCCAAGGAAGTGTCTGGTTCCATCCGCTACACCGATTCCAACCCGGGGAGAGCGAGCAAGGCCGTGGATCCTGCCGTTGCTGAAGCTGCTCTCAATGCGGCGATCGAGGCCGATAATCTCGAGGCTGCCATTGGAGTTGTGGAAGCAACATACTCTTCCAAATCCTATCTGCGCGCAAAAGTTATTAGGAAAGGGCTCCTTCCTGCAGGTCTAGCTGGTGCCGTGCCCTTAGCGCTCTATCTCCTGGCCTCTGAGTTTGCCCAGTTTCAGTCAGCCTGGGACCATGCGAGCGCCACCAAGATTGCCTTTGCTGGCGCCCTTTGCTATGTTGGATTTACCGGCACAATCGGGATGGTTGCGGCCTTTACAGCCAATGATCAGATGAAGCGGGTTACGTGGGCTATAGGAACACCTTTGGGCCACCGATGGCTCTACGAGGACGAAAGAGCGGCCCTCGACAAGATTGCGTGTGCTTTCGGATTCTCAGAGGAGCACCGGTACGGTGAGGAGGAGGGGGAGGAGTATCTCTGGCTCCGGGAGTACTTATTGAGCAGGTCTATGATCCTGGATGCGGTGGACCTGATGGAGGGTATGAACTAGGGGGGAACTAATGGAGATAAGCGGCAGTTGAAGGTGGCGGGAAGATGAAGATGGAATAACGACCAGCACGCATCCGTAAGACCCAGGGAGCTTGGCACTCAGCACCGGGGCTCACGGAAACTTTGATCGTCGCTTTCGGACCCGGGACGTTCTTGGCCCAACTTCCCTAGGTACCGCTAGGCTAGTTGATCGGCCGTGGGGCACCTCATCGGCCGCTGTCCGTTGTGGTTGCCAAGAGTGTGGAGCATAATATCAAAATCTAGGATGCTAAACCGTCGAGATGGGATCCAAGACCTTTCACATCGATTGCTGTGCAAGGCGCAATTCTGCGGCCCTCCCTACCCGTGGCCTCGTACACCCCCAAAACAATGCGTACCCAGCCCAGGAGAAACCGGTGGAGCAGCCTCCCGTTCCCCAGACGCCAGTTGACGACCG
>NW_001914855.1:1006157-1009615 GCF_000226545.1 Podospora anserina S mat+
TTGTACGTCACTTTATCTCCCCCGTCCACCCCATGCCCTCCCCCCTCCCAGCCCCAGCGCCGGCCACGATTTTGATACGTATTTATGTCCCAACCTTCCCCCCGGTCCCCAGCTTTAGGTCCATGTTCATGAAAGGGTCAACACGCCACTTGAATAGACAGTCTTGGAACGCTAGCTTTTTCAACGTTGGACTTTCTCACCGCTCGGCCGTTTCATCAGACTTGTTGCTTCCTATTTTGTTCTTCGTTCTTCTTCAAACGTCTTTACCAGCGCACCGGTACACCAGCGCCACACCATGGCCGCCTTTGAGCGAGACGAGGCCAAATGTCTATACTATGCAGCATTCGCCTCGCACCTGCACCGGCAGGCCTTTGACTTTATCTACTGGTTTCTCTTCATCCTTGTTGTCTCCATGCTCTTTTTGTCGTCATGGAAATACAGCGGGTCAGTTCATGTCCTCATTTTTTTGGGGGGGTAGGAAATTGGATGGGCGCTGACTACTGTCTAGTGATATGGAAAAGGTCTCAGACCTGGAGCCGGGATGTCCAGAATACAAGAAGAAGATGAAACGGTGCTTCTATGTCTGCGCGCTCTATTCCAGTATCTCGGTTGTTGCCGTTGTGATGGAGGTATATGCCCTGTTGGCCTTGCAATTTTGTGATGGAGAGGACCTCATGTCGCTATATTGGTCAACATGGACCATGTTGCAAGTTGGGTCACTGATTGCCATCTTTGGTATCCTCCTTGCGGTCTACAACAGCGTTCGCGCTAGGAAGAACCCGTGAGTCTATCGTCTCGTCCCCTCAAAATGAAGCCATCACTAACAACCAGACAGCCCTTGGGCGTTGGCATTGGGTACTCCTGTACTTGTCGTTGCCGGCATCGGTCACGCGCTTCACAGCTCGGTACGCAGGCGGGCTGAAAGGATGCGGTCTAGGAGCCGCAGCAGGGCTCGCCATCGTGCCGTGTCAAACTGCAGCTCCAGTCGCATGGAACTGAATGGTGTGCCAATCAGCAGAGAGTATGTCACTCATATGCACCTCCCCGGGAGGAGACGGAAGAGACGGAAGAGACTATCCATTTTGCTAACCAATGATGTTTTCCAGACAAACACTCTTTGGCGAGGAGAGCGAGAAGGAAGACGGCGAAATCCCAGGAAAGCTCGTCGGATACACCCCGGACGGATCCCCGATTATCAGATTCACGGAAGACCCGGGGGGGATCGGGGCAGATCGGGGCGAGGTCATCTGCAGAGGCGAGGGCGGCCACGTCATTGTCGCTTTCCGGAAGGGGATGACGACGATCATCAACGGCGCAATCTCGAGTCCGCCGCCGGCTGCCCTGCTACCCGTACCCATGACCAGTCCCCGGCCGAGTTATTCTTCTGCCGGTCTTACAGTACCGCCCCGATCGCCGGTCGTCAAGATAGAATTGCCAACCACTGGGAGGACGACGCCGACGCCAGAGCCTCGTGCGACACCACCGACGGTGCTGCCGAGGGATTCCCCTGTATGACATTGCACAAGTTTTACTTTATTGGCTTGGGATCACAGGGAAAAGTGATTGGCTTTTCTTTCTTTTGGACAATGCGCCGGTGCGCTGGTTAGGGGGATAAAATTGGAAACGGATTGGGCTTGGAATTTTTTTTAGCGTTGTGGTTGGGTTTGCGGGAGTTTGAGAGAGTCAGTTTTTTCTTTCCTTCTTGGATGGCCTAGGAAACAAATGGGAATCGGCTACCGGGTACACAAGCGCGCGGAACATTGCATCTTTTTGATTATCATCTTTTTGGAAAGAGCGAGTTTGGTTGTATGTGTGTTTTACATTTCATCATTTGGGAGATTTGGAAATTCCTCGCATAGTTTTTTGTCTCTGATACATGTGTCTTTTTATCTCTGTCTCTCGCTTTGGACTGGGAAGGTGAAACTGGTAGGGTATCCGGTTGGGAGTTGAAAGTTTGAGTCACACATGACTGCGTTATCTACATTTTGTCTTACTACTGTGGTCTGTGTCTTTTTTGCCATGCTTTTTCAAAGGCACACAGCCACGCTTGAAATCAAACATACCTTTTTTTTTTTCTCTTCCTCGTCGTCATTTCTTTTGGCTCGGACTGCAATAGCCCGGAGTGGCCGTGAGATATGAACATGGGGGGAAATCTTTACTTCACCGCCCACCAGATCCAGCTGTCCGTCCCCCCTTGTTTAGTGTTTACGCCCCTTTTTAGCCCCTCGTCACCCTTGTCCCGCTCCGCGGCACGCGGGAATGCAAACACAGGTCAGCCAAGACGACAGCCAAGGATAACGGGCTGTTATTATCATCAACAACAACACACACACACACACACACACACAAGGGAAAGAGAGAAGAAGAGACGAATCGGGTATCTGGATTACAATTGCTTCCTGCGGTGATACGTTGTATTTGAGTTTTCTATTTCCATAAAACTATTCTGTTCATCCCAGTTTGTTTGCGAGGAGTGTGTACCCCCTCACTTTCCCAAATAGGCAGTTTCCCAGCATCTGAATGAGATGCCGCTCGGTTCACGCACGGTAGATCTACCATACTTCCCGGCAGGGGGGTGGGTGAGATTTGACGGGTGGATTTCGTGGCTTAAGGGAAAGGGGATACGACCCCACAGACGACATCCCGTCCAGAATTAAAAGGTTTCTTTTTCACCATATATTGGGCATGAGTTATCGAACATGGGAAAGAGAATTTTGCATGATACACTCCGTATCCGCTGATCAACACACGCCCAAGTAAGGGGAAAAAAAGAAAAAAACTCCGTGAATTGAAACGGTGAGTTTTTTCCCACGTGGGAGATGTCATTCGTTCTTCTTTGACCAGCACCACGGGCACGGGACGGGTACAGTACGCTCGCACACCCTCTCAGACGTCACTACCACCACCACCAGCCCTCACCAAAATTCATATCCAATCTCAACAAACCTCACCAACCAACAGCAACGTGCCCTAAACGAATGGCTCTTGACAAGAAACCCAAGAACACGGCAAAGGGTGATCAGCTAACACCCCTGCCCCATGTCAACCCTGCATCCATCCAAACCTGACCGCCGGTTTCACCAGGCGAAACCACCCGACCGGGAATTGTCACGATGATTCCTCCAAATCGGGAGAAAGGAAAATTTTTTTTTGTTTCGGATGATGAAACTACCGACTCTCTCTCGTACACCAAGTCATTTTACATTCCATCCCCCAAAAAACAATCCCAGAGATACGGACTGAAACATACACTCCTCCATCCAACCATCTCCCTCTCCCAAAAATGTGGCAGTGCTGCTGCTCTCTCACCTCAGAAACATCCTGACTGATCGTCCCCCCCCCCCTTCGGGGGCCTCCCAAAAGACCCTGCAAGAGTCATCACTATTTTAAAACCTTCAAAAACCATATTTTCGGGGAATGGATTTCCATGATGCGCTTGTGTAAGGGGGGATTTCGCA
>NW_001914855.1:1009645-1130028 GCF_000226545.1 Podospora anserina S mat+
TTTTTTAAAAAAAATGGAAGAGTGATAAATTTTTTAAAAAATAAAAAAAAAAATTTTTTCGGGGAAATGGAATTTTCATGATGGGAATTGTGTAAGGGGGGATTTTGGAAATCAGGATTTCAACCCCCCCCCCCCCCCCCATCCAACCATTTTCACGCCTTTAACCCCGTGTTCCCATCATTCCTTATCAGGTCTAATAAACCCCCCGGATCCGACCCTAATATCCGTAATTCCCTTCAACAGAAAAAACAAAGTCTCCCGTGAAGTCTGGTCAAGCATTCTGGATACCCGGCAACCCATCACAACTTGGCAAACATTGTCTCTGAGCCGCTCCTTGGCAAATGTCACATTCGGTCTTGGTATTGTAGGAAAAGATACGAAAAAGTTTCACATGACTTTCGTCTCTATATCTTTTCCGCTTCTTTTGATTTCCATCACCATACCCCCCTCCTTATGCCCTTCCGGCTCGTCCAACCTGAAGAATCTCACCCGTCAGCCGATCGTCGCTGCGAAGTACCGGCCAAGAGCTGCCGTCCGCCTTGACCAGTGTAACTTCAAGCTTGGTGCCCAAGATCTTAAAGGTCGACTTGGCAGCATCTATCGTCCCAAACAGCGGGACCTGCGCCTTGTATCGCTTCGGCACGGGCGCGTCTGTCGTCAGAAGGTCCAGGTCGATGGTCTTGTCCTGGAATTCCACCTTGGAAGCCTCCTTGTCGATCTTCTTGAGGAAGAACGAGGCAATCACCGATGTAGGGGTTTGGTAAAAGTCGGTTCTGTACAAGAATGAAAAATAAAAGGCGGCGATAAGCATATGTGTTTCCGTCTAGACCAACCATCGGCGGTCAAGGGAGGTGGATCGATATGTTTCTGCTCGATAGGATACCCGCAGACACAGCCCAGTCTTGGCCGCGGCCTTGGCTTGCGTCGCGCGTAGGAAAGCCTATGAAGCAGAAATCGCGATGGGGAAGGGAGGGGGAAAACAAGGGAGTAGAGTAAACTCACCTGACCGTCTCCAGGACCTCTTCACCACCAGCCGACGACGTCTTGGCCTTGTCTTTTTCTCCGCTCCCGACGAACAGATGCCTGTCCTTTGTCTTACAGCCCTCAATCTTCATGAACTGGTCAAACTCGAGGACGCGGCGCTTGCAACAGCTGTAACCCTTGCTGCCCTCGTGGAAGATGGGCGCTCCCGGGTGGTGCACGCAGCTCTCGCCTTCCCGGCTGGAGCCCTTCTTGTAAGCTACACCGCATCCCTTCCGCCTGCAAACGCGGCCGTCCGGAATCTCGATTGTGGCGTCGTCATCCTCCGACTCGGCGACGGGGGGTGGTGGAGTGGGTATGTGCTGGGGGGCGGCGACGGGCGTACGGGGTGGCGGGGGAGGGAGGTTTGTCGTCTCGACGAGACCTTCCGGAGCAGCTTCCCTCTTTTCGATCTTTGGCGGGAGATCGGTGGTGCTGTGCTTGCCCTCGGTGCATGGCTCAATGGCCATGAATTCCTCGAAGGTGAGAACGCGCGGCTTGCAGCACTTCCATCCTGTTCCCGGAGGCAAAAGAAGGTCGTGGTCAGCTTGGCGGGGTCTAGAGATATCAATGTGATAGGCAGGCCAGAGGGAAGCTGCAGGATGGTGGTTGACATACCTTTCTGGCCCTCGTGGAAGACGGGGGGACCGGGGTGGTAGCGGCACACCTCTTCGGGGTCTGTATACTCCTTGCCGCAACCTTGATGGACACACTTTTGAGCCATGGTGACAGGAGCTTTAGGTAGGTACCTGGAAGGCGGGGAGGGGTCGTCCGGAGCTGTCTTTGTGAGATTGGAATCGACTTTGTTGGTGGTGAGGAAGCGAAAACTGTCGCTGTTGATGGCTGTTGATGTCAAAACAACAAACAATTAATCGCTGCCAAACAAAGGGGTTCGGGCGGTCAGATTCAGGGTATCCATGGAAGCTCTCTCGAAGAAAATGGAAGCTCCCCGTTGCCCGCTGTCGCTGATACGGTTGGTGGGGGCGGGGAAGCTGTGGAAACGCGTCGTCGCGACTGCCCAGCGGGCCGGGGTTTAGAGATCTGGCTTAGCCGTAAACGGTTTAGTCCATTGGCAATTAAACAGCCTTAGACCATGAGCCTGTTTCGATATCTGACTCGCTTTCAACGTCAACTCATCAAAATAACCTACCAATACACCGGTTTCACCAAGCTTCATACCAAGCAATCATGCGGGCTACCGCTCGTCTACTTCAATCATGCAGAATAACCTTCTTCGCACGTAAAACCTGCGGACTATGCACCCAGGCAAGATCAGTTTTATCAGACGTCTGGGATCAACGGCCGTTTGCCTTCAAAGAGGTTGACATTGTTGATCCCAAGTCCAAACCATGGTTGGATCTCTATGACTTTGATGTCCCCGTGGTGAGCTTACTCGCATAAAGAACGACGGAAAGCAACTAATTCAAGAACAGATTCACATCAGCAAGTCTGAGGCGCCCGAAGAAGATCCCAAGCTGTCTTCCCAGGCCATGAAATTGATGCATCGGTTTACAGTAGACCAGGTCAAAGCAAAGATGGACCTTGTTGAAAAGTCATGAGCATGCCGGCGGCCTCCAGCATGACCAATGATGTCAGTCATTTGTTTTGCTATCGTATATACGAAGCTCTGGACCATCTAGTCTAGCAGTCCGAACCGTACGACAGCCCGTGGAAGGATGAGAGTACAGCTGTGCTAATCACGGTTGCACATGTAAACCTCCCATCGCTAGCCATCTCTTCACAGCCTCAATACGAAGCGGCCTTTTCACCTTGAACCTTTCCCTGGGCAACGGCGAGTGCGTCCACCATTGTGGCCTGAAGAGCCGTAAAATCCGTGGCCACGTTGATCATATGAAATCCCATATCAGCGTACTTCTTTGCCTGCTCTCCACTGGTGCAGAATATACCACACTTCTTGCCAGCTGCCACCGTCGCCTTATAGATACGGGCAATAGCATCGTCCAACTCAGCATCCGTCTTGCCGTTGATGATTGGGTGGCCGATATTGTTGCCTAGGTCAAAAGGCCCGATGAATACAACATCAACTAGTGGCGCAATCTCTTCCACGGAATCCAGAGCCTCCTTGGTTTCGATCTGCACCATGGTCAACAGGCTGTCGTTGGCTTGCTGAAGATACTCTGTAAGCGTCGGTTCCGGATGGAAGTTTTGCACCGCAATCGGGGAACCGAATCCTCTCGTTCCCAGTGGTGGGAACTTGGCTGCTGATACCACGCTCTTGACCTCATCAACAGTCCGGATCAGCGGTACAAGTATCTGAACCTCTGGTTAGCCGGACTCACTCAACACAAGGGGCGTTCTGTCATTCTCACTCCGTGTGCACCGCTATCCAATGCCCCTGTGAGCACAACGTCAGCCACTGCCGGATAGTTGGGAGATCATCTGAACACTCACGTTTCACCATCCAAGGTTGGATATCCGGTAGTCGAACAATAGGGGACACACCCAGGGCGGCAATGGCCGGAACCGCGTCATGCATTGCAGCATCTAGCAGGGTGTCACAGATTAGTCTTGGGGTCACACCATTGACATAGATCTACAACGGAATAGGCCTCCTACCGTCGATGTTGCCGTGTTCACAGTCCACCATTACCCAATCTGCACCCGACCTGGCCAGTACACGAGAAACATTGGCACCGGGAATCATCTGCCAGAAGCCCATAGCTGGCCGCTTGCCTTCGGTGAAGACTTGCTTCAGTTTGTTTGACGTTGTCATCTTGGCGGATGCAGCCATAGCGGACGACGACATGAACCGAAGTGGTTGGCCGATGCGAGGATGATGTATTCCGGACGATACGGACTGACGAGATATACAGAGGCGGAATGTTTGTAGCGCGCCGGTTACTGCTGCTGCTCTTGTCCGAACCATGGTGGATCCTTTATAAACAGTCCGAGAGTCGCTCTTTTCAACAGGCCACCACCACCAACGGGGATGTTTCAAAAGAGGCGATATGATTCGAAACCCGGAAATCCACGCAAGGGGTGAGTGAGGTTTGTCTAATGACCCCCACCAACATCTACTTTTACAACGTTGGAGATCTGCGGGGGCGGAGTTGAGGCTTTTGCGGGGTAACACATGGAGGAACTGTTAGCTTGGGATCGTGACCCCCTCTTATAACCGCCATTCACCGAAGGCATTGCCAAGTATTTGGTGATGCCTTCAAGCAATAGATATCGATGCCAAAGGCGATGCCCAGGCCGAAATGTAGTTCGACAGCATTGTTAATGTTGCTTCTCGCCGAGACTTGCTTGCAAATGTTGCGAACTACCCTTCTGTTCAGCCTGATAGTAGGGGTTGCTGCAGGCGCGCTATACGTCGTGAAACGCTGTGTGTGACGAAGCGGCTTGTTTTCTTTGCCCTGACAGCGGCAGTTTCGGCGAGGATGGCGATCAGTATGCAAGTTTTTTTTTCTTTTCTTTTTTAAGTTTTTTTTTTGACTGTTGATCGACATGTGGCTGTGTCTGCGTTGATACATGCACAACATAGGGAAAGCGATCAGTGACAAATTATATCTATATGCTTTTCTAGACGGATTCCATGCTCCAGATGGGCAAAACGTGGTGATCGGGAAGAGATAGATGGCTGTTCTGTAGCGTAACAAGCCGCTGCATAGAGGCCTCCTGGACATGGCATGAGAGTCGAGTGGCTCCTGATACCAGGTTCTTCTCTCTTAGGGAGATTATCAGGACGAAACTGACAAGTCTCTTGTTACCGCCATAGATATAGTGATTGTTTTCCACTGTTTGCTTTGAACTGTAAATGCTTCTTTCTGACTGTATGACCCTCTCTAAGTCGGATATGGCCTCCATCTTGAATGCTGTTGGTCACAAAATCCAGTCATTACATAATGCCGTACTCTCCCCAACCACTCATCAAAATTGGACCATTCACGATTCAAATCGGGTATGGTGTAGCGGTAACATCGTTGACTCTCACTTCTCAGAAGTGTCTGTTCTCTCAACAGCCCCGGGTTCGACTCCCGGTATCCGAGTCCTTATTTTTGCTCTTTTTCTTCTATCTGGTCCTGATCTGGGACGGCTTGATAAAACAAATTTTGATGTGGATCTTGATGATCATACATACGATAACATGAAACAATCTATCACAGTGCATTCCTTCATTGTGGTCCCTTGTATAGAAATAGAGCTTGTAAATGTAGCATTGATACAGAGGCAAGATTATGCTATCAGTTCCCTCTCGGCGGCACACAGCTACAGGTTGACATTTACTTGCTTTCTCAGGGGTGAAAAAGGGGACCCCGATAGCCTCATATCCATGCGGTCCCCGATACAACAATACCCCCACCAAGCCAGCTTCTCCCGCCCCACTCACCTACTCAAGCCACCAGGGCGCGTCAGGCTGGCCAAGCTCTGGAGAGCTTCACGAGTGAGGCTCAAGCTCAAACAGCAAAGCGCATCCAAAATAATTCTTAACCACCCCTTCCCGCACTCACAATTCGCACCTCCGACACATCGCCAACCACCCCTGAAAGCCCTCCTTTTCACCAACCCCACAACACCACCCCTCCTCTCACTCTCAACCTCCCAACCCACAACAAAATGTCAATCAACAGCTACATCTCCAGTCCGCCCCCCTCCCCTCCCCCCCCCCCATCCTCCCCTTTCGTCCCCCCATACTAACCTTGTCCCCTTCAGAAAAAGTCTGCATCATCACCACCGACGGCAGAACCCTGGTCGGCACCCTCGCCGCGTACGACAACACAACCAACCTCGTCCTCCAAAACACCATCGAGCGTATCATCCGCACCCCCGATGACGCCGAGCCCTCGGCCCAGGTTCCCCTGGGCCTCTACCTCATCCGCGGCGAGAACGTCTGCACGATCGGGCTCGTGGACGAGGCGCTAGACGACAGCATCAACTGGGCCGAGGTCAAGGGGGCTGTGATTGGGACTACGAAGCATTAAGCAACTAAGAGGCAAAGACTGGGGAGGTTAAAGATTTGATAAATACAAAGGAGAAGGAAGAATGGCACGTTAAGAGCTGGGTTTTGACTGTGAAGGAAATGATAATGGCCAGTTAAAAAGAGGTTTGGGAAGCGGCGGTTCTACTACAGCATTGGGAGAGGAAGCTTTGAGAAACAGTTATGGCGTTTAGGAGTCGCACACATATATGTGCAATGGTTTGCCTCGATGGGTATGCCCTCTCTTTCTCTGTTATTTCACAAATCACACACACACACACACACACACACACACATATTTCGTTTTCGCTGACATTAACACGCAAAAGAATTCAAGAGATACCCCATGAGTAAAAGAAAAAAGCTGGTGATCATAGGAAGGAATCTACAGAGTTTTATTTTTCCCCGTCTCAGACAAGTTCTACCTACACCTAGGCAAAGATTCTGTCCAGCAAAATACCAGCAAAGGCATCCTGGCCCGGCGACGACACTACCCTGTTGATTCTGTTGCCCCTTCTCAGACTGAGCCAGCCCATCGTGTCACCAGGAACCTCATCGAACGTGACGGCATCCATTGGGTCCTCGGGGTGTGTCTCTACTGTGCTGTCGACCTCGGCCGGCTTGGCTCTCCCACGGTTATCGATGACGTGCATGCCCCTTGTCCACTGGCCGCAGGTCTCGACTCGGATGTCTTCTGGCTTGGGCACAGTCGTCCACTGGGGATGGTCGCGCGTCAGCATGTACCAGATGGTCAGCGGGTCATGAAGGGACAGGCCCTCGTTGTGACCCTCGCCGAGCATCGAGTCAATCTTGTTAAAAGTGCCATTCAAAAAGGTTTCAGTCCACTTGGCAAGGGGACTGCCTTGCTTCAGCAACGGCTGGATCTTTTGGTTGAAAGTCTCCTTGTGGAGCTCGTGGGGAGTAGTGATATCCAAGGGGAACAAGCTCAGCTTGAGTTGACGGGGCAACTTCTCAGGATAGGCACCCAGGACCGACTTGCCGTGTATTGTTGGTGGCATCGTCGATGAGGGGACCTTGGACGTGAGAGCGTAAACTCTGGCAGCGGCAACAGCATCGGCCATGCAGTTGAACTCGGCCACAGGAGTCACGTTTCCGATGGTGTTGACAGCACCTCCCATCACAACAAGCTCCTTGACGCGGAGGAAGGTCTCAGGGTCCTTGGCGGCTGCGAGGGCAACGTTGGTGAGTGGCCCAACGGCAACGACTGTGATGGTGTCCTCTGGCTCTTCCCTCAAGATGCGGAGGATCTCCTCGTGGGCAGGACCCTTGCTAGGGGTGAAGAAACGGGAGAATGATGGTGGCTCATCAGAGTCTGTAGCTCCCTCCACCTTGTCACCGAAAAGGGTGCGCCAGGTATCCGCGGGGCTCAGGTCAGGGTGCTACAGATACCAGTTTAGCCAAATGATGCCCCTATTCGCGATGTAAACAGATGGAAATCTTACAGCTGTGTGAACACCATGCAGCCCATCCTCACCATCTATAACGCGGGTTAGGATTGTCCTCAGGACTCGAACTTTCCTAGACTAAACTTACGGAAATGGTCCGCCACCAGCTCTTCATCTTCCAGGGGATGAGAAGCACCAACGGCAACAATAGGCTTGTAAGCGTTCAAGGCACCAAAGGTAGGTTTGCCGTTGGCCTCGCGCCATTTCATTTCCTTCTCCAGCACGTGAAACATGGCCACGACATTGCGGAGGCATCTGCAGCCGCGTCAGACATCAGTTCTCGACATGTTCCAGGAACTTTCCACAAGCGAGACCCCGGGGTCGTACCTTTGCAGCGGGACATTGCCGTATGTGACCGAAATCATGGCCACCTCGAGCTCCTCGGGAGAGGCGCTGAGGGCCAGCAACAGTGCCAGGACATCATCGACACCTGGGTTGGCTGTGTTAGTACATATGCAGATATCGTGATTTTAGGTTTTGACAGTACCAACCTGGATCGGTATCAATGATAATGCGGTTCTTGGGCGCCATGACTGGAATATCTGTGCTTGCAGAGAGGGTGCAAAATGCGGGGTTGCTGTGTATGTCCCAAGTGTACGAGTTGGAGACCCTGATGAGCTTTGACAATGTAAAAAGATATAAAAAATGTGTGGCAAAGAGGAGGTAACACTTCTTATCTCAAACCGTCCAAGAGAATCACCTCAAGAGTTTTCGCGGCTCACAAGGAGAAGATGATACAGGCCCTAGGTCAAGGTCTTGAACTGATAACAAGGCGAGCCTGGTTTCCAGCAAAAGACTGGGAGCTTGTGCCGCCAGGATGGTGGGCAGAGATGTCCCACCTTCCTAGTCTGGAATCTTGCTGCTGTTCGATCCTGCTGACTGCAGCCCAGTCAACGGCCTCGTCCGCTTTGGTTATGTAGACATTGGAGGGTTGTGGCCGCCATGTACGGGCAGTGCCGGTGAGGGTGCAGCTTCCCTATAAGAAGGCCATCCCAACGTCTTTGAGTTGCGGATGCCCCTGTCTTGGATGCTCATGCTGAACTGATTCACTGCCATGTGTCTCCACCACGATATCCGATAAGCCCTGATAGCTGAGGTGGTGAGATTGTTGACACTGAGAAGAGCATCTACTCCGTATCCATATCGGAAACAAAGCCAACAGGGAAAGATATGGGTCAAAAGAGTTGCTCTTGATACCTATCGAGCAATCTTTTCAATATTTCACGTAACCTGCCAAATGTCATCATCAGTTTGGTCCAGCCTTCGTATCACCCCTGAACAGCTGCCGATATTGTCCAGCCAATCACGTGAAGCATCGCTGCCAAGTTGGGTCCTAGGGGTGTACCGTGCACTCTCTCCACCCTAGATGAAGCTGGCCAAGGGAAACGCAGCCGAACTTCTGAACACCTTTCACCTGGCCAGACACGCCGCCGCTGTGGCTTTCCATCAAGACTTTTGAAGCCCTCTTTTCTCCTACCCAAAGCTCAGGAGCACTCGCAAATTCTTCCCCCCTTCTTCCCCCCAGATATCAAACCATTCACTCTACCCTCCCCCTCAGATCTCCCTCTTTCAATTCACTCAATTGACAAGTCGGCAAAGCACCCTCTGCTCCATAATACTCACCCCTAGCCCATCAAGGCGAGAGAGACCCTTCTGGAGTATCCAGGTCTACCCCGACGTCGATCTGCTCAACGCAAAGACCATCCTCTCGACCAGCCGTCATCTGCCAACCCCGCAGGAAGCTTCGAGCTCAAGCCTCTCGGTTCCCGTCTGCAACAGCGACCGACCGCGATTGCGACCGTCTTGTGAACACGCGAGGCTACTGCGTTGACCGTCTTGTGCGTGTTGCGCATCTACATCGATACACCTATCTCTCCTAGAACACATCACACAACCCCGTCACAATGGGTGTCAACATGTCAACATTGGTCGGCTGGGCCGTCATTGCCAGCGCTCTCGTCGGTTACAAGGTGTATCTTGACAACAGGAACAGACCAGCTGTCCGTCAAGTTGCCCGCCAGCTTCATACCGAGAAGCCTGCTGGCCAGAACCGCAAAGAGCCCAAGGAGAAGGCGAAGCGACAAAGGGTGGAAGCTTACTCCAAAGACACCGAGGAGACGGGCAAGACCGCCCAGCTGAAGACTCGTGCCAGCAAGCCATCGGCTGCTTCCTCGAAACCCTCCAACGATAGCTCCGATGACGAGGTCGACAACAGGGAGTTTGCCAGGCAATTGGCCAGCATCAAGCAGGGCACAAACCTGAATGCCACCAAGAAGGCCGACGAGAAGAGACAAAAGTCGGTGAAGCAGTCTCGTGCCCAGGTCATTGACGAGAAGCCAAAGGAGCCCAAGGTCTCCGCTCCCTCCTCAACTGCCGGCGTTGACGCCGATGACGACGCGTCTTCGGCTGCTTCCCCTGCCGTCACACCTGCGGATGCCGGCGATGTCTCGGATATGCTTGAGCCCAAGTCGTCCGGTCCCTCTGTCCTCCGCCTCACCGACACCGAGAAGGTGAAGCCCAAGAAGGAGAAGAAGGCCAAGGAGCCTGAGAAGACGGAAACCAAGAAGCAGAGACAGAACCGTCGTAAGAAGGAGCTTGAGCAGGTGCAGCGCCAAGAGGACGAGCGTCAGCGCAAAGTCGCCGAGGAGGCCCAAAGACGACAGGCCCGCATCGCCGAGGGTCGCGCTGCCAAGGACGGCTCTGAATTCACCAACAAGGCCGTCAAGGAGTCTGTCTGGACCGCCGGTAAGACTGAGAGCAAGCCTACCAATGGCCAGACGGCTCCTGTGCAGCCACTCGACACCTTCGACACCGACAGTTATACCGATGTGTCTATTCCCACCCAAACCGACTCGACTTCCAAAGCCTCCACTGCTAAGCAGGCCGGTGCCCCAAACAACTGGATTGCCTCCCTCCCCTCCGAGGAGGAGCAGATGAAGATGATCGAAGATGAAGAGGCCTGGAACACTGTTCCATCCAAGAAGTCTAAGAAGAAGAAGACGGCCGAGGCCACCTCCCCCGCCGATAGCGCCGGCGAGTCTGAGCCAGTCGCCGCCACCAAGGCTCAGCCTGCCACAAAGCCCCGTGCTACCAATGGCACCGCTCCCAGCAGACCCGCCAAGATCATCTCCCAGCAGTCATCCTTTGCTGCTCTGACTCCAAACGACGATGAGACCAGCAAGGAGTGGGATGTGTAAATTGGCAGTAGCGAGGCACGTCATGGAACAATGGAAGCACCTAAGGAGAGAGGCGACTGCACCGGATTCACCTTTACTTTCTTCGTTATTCGTCTCTCTTTCACAATGGGGATACGGGTTTCCATCACGCAGTTTTAATCCCCAATTTGTTGTTATAACAAAATTTCACCGGTCTTTTTTCGTTCTCATTTCTCCCTGATTTGGCAAAAAAGGGCAACTGGAGTTTTGTTTGTGCATGTACATTACCCAAAAGGTCGTTTTAGTCAGGAGGGGGGAGGGGCTCGCCGTTCGTCATCGTCCTCCAACAGATAGGCCTCACCGATTTGCGCTTTTTTTCTGCAGTTGTTTTTCAGATTCGTGCTTTTTGTTCGCTCGGGCCAGCTCAACTTAGCGATGAACAAGAGGGAAGGGGTAATTTGACGAGGGGGGGGGGAAAGGATTGAGTTGCTTTTGTGCTTTTTCGCATCACGAAGAAAACAAACATGATTTGCAGCGGGGCGATGGATGGGAGGGAGAGGGAAGTATCTTAATGCTGGGTGAATTATCACGAAAGGGATGAGATGGGAATGGGAGTAGCTAGGGTTAGTTACTACTACTACTGAAGATGGCGACAATCATGAGGCCTGGTCGTTTTTTCCTTTTGTGACTTGTTGAAAAGGAAGCTGGCTGGCTGGTAGAAGTTGCGACTTTGTGGTTGGGGGAAATACACTATTACATGAATGATGCATTACTTGTTGGTGATATTTGGACGTGAGTCATATGAAGAGTGCCATCTGTGGATTTCGTGCCAGTTACTGAGTGTTATGATAAAGGTAGGCATTTGGTGATGCTGGTTTGTTTTCGATGATGGTGAAAGATATACGAAGTGAGAATTGAAATGAAGTTGTGTGGCTGAGGTACAGGGTTATAGTATCATGGGTCTAAGATGATGCTGGGTTGGAAAGGGAGGCTCATTTAACGTGACGGACTCCGAACCGTGGGGTGGGGGGTTTGCCAAGGGTTTTTGACAGGAGATGAAATAATGGCTTCTAGAAGGGGACTAGAAAGTTGGGTAGAGATGTTGGATACATATATTGTGGTATGGATGTTTGGTTTATATTTCATCTTAAGATGGTATATCGTGATGGTCATATAGATAGTGTTGACAAAACTGGGGACTGAAAACAGTGAGAAACCCCGCCATCTCTTGCAGTGGGTAAAGTTTGGGGTTTCGTACCCAGGTGTGTAGCGGTGGTGATGTGTTTCGTTTGAGATGCACCACGGGAAGGACAAACTTGGTACCCGATGAGATGGGGGAGACCTTGGGGGCGGGGTAAATGGTGTGCTATGATGGTGTTTACAGATCGCTTTGACATTGACACTGGAGGTCTAACAACAAGAGTGGATATATCGAGAGCCATTTTGGACATCGGTGCAGTGATGAGCGCGCCCTAACCAAAAAAATTAGGCATTTGGTTCATCAGGGACGGTGTTACAATTATCGAGAAAGTCCGTCGTCTGTTTTATGCAACCAAGTTGTCGGGGCTGGTGGGTGGTGGTGTACGACGGTTAAGTGGTGCAGCCAGCTGCTAGTTTAGGCAAGGCCCATGACATCTAATTGGGCAGGCGTAATGCGATGGAATTGCATGTCTTGTTTGCCTTCGCTTGCAGATTGGGGAAGCTGGGGGGAGGGGACGAGTGCTAATTCGTGGGGGTGAGGCAGCTGCGTACTAGTTCAGGGCTGAGGTGAGGCTTTTATGTATGCCCAACTCCTACACGTCATCAGAGAGGAGGGGGATAGGTTGTAAGAAATGGCGAGAATTGTTCCTTCTTATGCTTGAGGGCTTGAGGGGAATGCGAAACGCCTCCTCATTGTTCGGAGTTTTGGGAGTGTGGGAAGGCAGAGTGGGGTTGCACATTTGATTTCCATCCCCCCCTGTTCCCATCGTGGTGCCTTACCCCCGGATTTGTTTCGCATGCAAATTACCAGCCCCTCGGGGGAATGCCCTTGCTGCGAATGGCTTGGTTCCCGCCTTGTTTAATCGTTTCTTCAACGTCAAGTTTGACTGCGGCTTTTCAGCTTTCTCCTTTGTTGCATTTTCGACTCCAACTTTCCCGTGTGTTTTGTGTGTTTCTCTGTGTTGCTTGTAAGTGTGTTTGTGTTGTGTGTGTTTTCCCCGCCAACAACAACCAGACAACCAACAGCTACACACGGCAGACATTACACATTTCTCACGACTACATCTTTGGATTCCTTTTGTTTTCTGGGATCTTTTCTTTCGATTTGGCCGCCCTTTAACTGTTGGTTTTTGGGGGCCAATTGACCAAAAGAAAGCCGCATCGAATTCCCGGAAACGCGAGCTTATGGAGAGCTCCGGTTGAAGGCCTTCCGACGTTTCCTTAAACGACCACGACTTCCCCCAAGAACACCAAGACCTGCCACGACACAACAGAGTGTGCATCTCATCCTACCTAACCATTCGAACCCCGCGATTCCCCTCCTTTTATAATACGCACGATCAAGGCGCCGGATCTAGGGATTGGACCAAGAGCTGACGCGGCTGATCATTCGAGGCGCATCTGGGGCGCAGAAGGGACATCTTAGCTTTAAGCTTTCGAACGGTGTTCAACCCATCGTCCTCCTGGTCCCCCCCCCCGTTCCACCCTCAACGACTCAACGATCGACCGTCAACCACGACACTGGAACCTCGATTCAACAATCAATTCGACGTAACAGCCAACCCACCTGCGATATAGAACCTCGACACGATCTACTTTGCTCGCTACCTCAGCCCAGCTGCTGCATGACATGCTAACGATTGCCTGTTTCGGTGGTGTGTCAACGACGGGCGCTACGGAACCCTAAGCGAAAGGCGACTACGATTGACGACACCCCGAAACTGTGATCATTCTTGGAGGATACATTGTCAGACATATTGTCGAAGAGAGGGACGAACTCGGTTCTAGAAAACGAATACTTACACGTCCGGTGGCCCAGCAATGTCATACCTTTCCGCCGTCCAGTCGGCCCTCTTCTACTATCTGGCCTGCACACCATGTTACGCGTGCGTTGGAAACCACAAGGCGGCGAAGCAGGCCAAGAAAGAGAGAGAAATGAAGGCACAAATCATCTTGGAGCAGCCACACTTGTACCGACATCCAGATCCATTCCAGACGAATCCCTACTGGGAAGAGGAAATTAAGATGGGTCCAAGCTTACCAAAGAAGGGGAAGAATATCGATCGGTCCAGCAAGAGCTTGAGTCAACGGCGCTTGACAGCGGCGAGCAGGGACGGCGGTGCGAGTATAGGCGCGGGCAGCAGCGTGATGTTCAACATGGGGAGTCCAACATCTACCGTCGGGCCCAGACCTTCAGTCAGCACGACCATTGCCCCTACGGTGGTAGGAGATGCGGAGATGGCGAGCCCGACGCTGAGCAAAACGATATCGGTATCGACCGCCGATGACTGGAATCTGAAGCCATACCAACGCGAGGATGAGGAACTTTGGGGGCACGAGTATGAGAGTCAGAGGAGGACGCAGAAGCTCGTGGATGCTCTTAAGCAGGCTGGCTCGTCTGCTGGGCGGTTTGTCGAGTCCAAGCTTGGCTTGGAGAAGCAGGTTACTGAGCAGGACCGATACGACTTTTACTTTGCACCGAAAAACCCACCAGTCAACGAATACCACCCACCGGTTGTCAGCAGCAAGCCCGCCCACAAGGATGGGCTTCGCTGGATGTTGCAGCCTCCGCCGCCCGCCAAGGTCATGGAGGGCAAGGTACCGGTTAGCAGAAGCGCGAGTTTGATGAGTGTGAACTCGAGAAGGACGGTATCGACAGTGGGAAGCGGGTCATTGGGCAGACTGGTTGGCGAGAAGGCTCTTGAGGCTAAGAGTCGGAGAGGCGAGACGCCATTCGACGACAGGTTGTCGTCCGCGTCGCTTGCTAGGACAAGGTCAAGAAGGACAACCGTTTCGACCGTGCGGACAAGAAGCCGTCGGACTACACGAGCGACCAGCTTCTCGACCGAATCCGATGACTCCTCTGACGATCTTCACCACCGAATGGCGAGAAGGAGAAACCACCGCCCAGTAGCCACTCCCGAAGTTGACTCTGACGACGAGAAGGAGTACAACACCAAGAGCATTGAGGCGGGTATTTCTGTCACCCCTCCCATGCCAACCCACCCAACACATGCTGCCCAAAAGCCAAGACTGGCTACCATCCTCAGCTCTGCGGTCGTTGACCAGGTCCCATCATCACAAAAGACATCCTCTTCGCCACTTCAAGAAGTCACCAACAGCACAACAACAGTCACGAATTCGAGATCAACAGAATCGTCTGGCAAGATCACAGCTTGAAAACATGAAAGGCTGATGATCATGTTTCCTTTTTTTTCGTTTCTTCCTTCTCTCAGTCTGTCTCTGGAAATTGGGAAAGCATCATCATCATCATCATCATCATCATCATCATCATCATTATTATTGGGTGTTTTTATTGAACCTCATCAGCATATTTTTTTTGTGTTTTTCTGTGGTATCGAAACCTCTCGCATTTGCACATCAAGGGGGTCGGCAGGGGGTATCGTCGTTTGTTTTGTTTCAAATACTACTACTAGTTGTTTGTGCTGGGCGATGGTGTTGGAGGAGTTTTTGTCTTTTTATGGGGCTACCTAGGCCATCTCGCCTGGAAGGGGCTACAAATGCAAAATTGCCTTTACTGTCATCCGTCTTTTACTTTTAATTCCGTTTTTGTTTCCTGTCAGCATTGCACCAAAGTAAGAGCATGCCCTTGGATTTTGTCTACTTGTTTAACTGTCTCTCTCTCTATTGTTGGTGGTTGGGGCCTAGTTCCTAAACGTCTTTGGTCAAATACAGTGTTATGAAAAGGTGATGGGGTGGTTGTGGGGTGATGATGAGGTTGATGGCGAAGGTAGCGTGGTAGAAATTGAAAGAATTATCATTACAATCAGGTGCCAGAACAACTTGACGAGTGATGCCGTGCCTTGGCTGTTGGAAGACTTCAGGCCAGCATAAGATTTGTCTGCTTTTTCTAGCTTCACAGTAAGATATTGGCTAGATTTCTACCCTCCAGCTTTCCGTTTGAAACCCATTCATAATAGTAATACAAAACACCGATAACGCCCTTTTTTTCCCGCTTTAATCATGGCAATAAAAGTTCACAAATGCATACCCCCCTCCTCATCATCCACACCCATATCCCTCATCCTCTCCTCCATCCTCCGTCTTAGTTCCTCATCACCGATCGAGCCCCCTTGTTGTGCTTGTCCACCCCCGGCAACATCATCCATCACCACCTCCCCATTGACAATCCTCCCAGCCTGGAAAGTCCCATCCGTCCAGGCCGAGTGCCTTTCCCCATTTGTCTCTGCCACCACCCCAGGCTCTTGCTTGTCGAGTTTTTCTATTTCTTCTTTCGACTGGAACTCTGTCCAGCTGAGCCCGCGGGTCTCGACCTCTGCCTTGACGAGGCTGATGCGCTCTTGCATGCGGGCGATGACGATGTTGTTTTCGGAGATGGCTTCCACGCAGACGGGGTCGGGGGGACCGGAGGAGGGGTGGGCGAAGGGGTGGAGCTGCTCGTTGGAGTAGTCGAGGTGGGCGATTGAGTTGCGGAGCTCGAGGACTTTTAGGTGGAGGGAGGGGAGGGGGAGGGAGGGGAGGGCGGAGGCGAAGGCGGAGGGGGTTATGGGTGTGCTGGAGGATGACATTGTGGTTGTGGTTGAATAGATGGGTTGGTGGTTCGGGTTGGAGTTGTCGAGTTGAGGGGGATTGGGAGTTGGGGAATAAGACTGGGGGGCGTGGAGAGTGTGTGGTGTTTTGTTTGAAAGGTTGACTGTTCTGTTTGATGGTGGAACGCTGCTGGATGGAAGAGCTTCGATTGATGGCGGCGGCGGCAAAACAGCCAGGGTCCCACGTGGAGCAGTCGCCCTGGCTCCCGCAGTGGGGTCGCTTGATGGAATGTAATCTGACCAATCAGACACACCAATATTGCCGGGACGTGCCGGAAAGAAGTGGTGGGTTCAAGGAACGCTTTCGATTTCCGTCTTTTCTATTTGGTAGCGGAGGGCCCAAGCTTCCTGTTCCACCACATTCAACCCACCATTTCCCGCTCCACCAAAGCTTTCCCACAGTTTGATGGTCAGTTTGCGCAAGTCGGCGCAACGGCTGGCGCCTGATTTGCGACAATGAGCTGCTCTTCATTGGGCGTGAATGCCTTCCGGCCCAGTGTCCAGGTAGCCACTCACCATCTTTCCAGACTCTCCCGTCCAGTGTCCACGCCGATCGTCTTTCCGGTCCGGTTTCTCTCGTCGACCCCTCCGCCATGTCATAGCCGACAGTTCCAGCATAGACGACGATCCGGTCGGAACATCACCAGTCACACCCTCCTCCGAAAGCCATTGCCCTGGCCGACAGCCGCGCAACGATTCGGGGTTCGAACGGTCTTTGGGGGGAGGATAGTATACAAGCACTACATCGAGCTGCCGCCCAATTATACCGATGAGGATGGGTTGGATTTTACAAGCAAGGATCTCAGGCCTGAAGAAGTCCACGCGATCTTTGGGGCCGATATCGATGCGTACAATGCAAACAAACTGCTAAAGATTATTCACGGCCGCCGCGTCGCTGGCACTCTCGAAGACCCTACGGTTGCGGGCCGCTCCTACGGCTATACTATGGAGCAACGGCAAAAGGCTCTTGCCTATCTTCGGGATCACTACCCAGTTGATGAGATTGCCAATGCCGGTCTGCGCGCTGAAGACGAGCTGGCGGCTCTGGAGGCGTTGGAGGAAGACGCCACGCCCGAAACCACGGAGGAACTGGATGCCAAGAAGGTGCCGCGAGAATCGACCGGGAAGACCAATAAGCTGTACAAGGGCGCGATACAAAAGAACAAGAGTGTCTATGGCGACAGTGTGGTGGAACAGCTCCGCATCGAGAACGAGGCGAAGTGGGCGGCCGAGAAGAAGCGTCTGGAGGAGGAAGAAGCAAAGAAGGCAGAGGAGGAAAGGAACGGAGTTGCTGGTCCCCTCACGCCGCTCACCCATCCGGAAAAGTTTGGGAAACTCAGCCCTACGGTACAGAAATGGATCACGTCTGCTACGTCTGACTTGAAGGAACCACCGAAGCTGTCAGCTTGGCAGCGTCTTTGGCCTTCGGCAACGTTTGTGCTTGTGTTGCTTGGTGGCCTTGGGGTTTATGTTTATATTTACAAGCCGGCGAAGCGCAACGAGCGCTGGTTTCCTGAGATTCCCCCAGCAGCTGCGACGGTTGGTGCGCTCATTCTTTTGAACACGTTGGTACATGCGGCCTGGAAATTTCCCGCGCTGTGGGCGCCGTTCAACAAGTACTTGTTGATCACGCCGGCGGTTCCCAAACCGTTTGCTCTCCTTGGCGCCATGTTTTCTCACCAGGCGTTTGGTCACTTGGCGGTCAACATGGGCTTTCTATGGGTTGTTGGCACCTTGCTCCACGATGACATTGGACGGGCCAAGTTCCTTGGGCTTTACCTTGGGAGCGGTCTCGTGGCGGCGATGACTTCGATGACGGAGTTTGTGCTCCGCCAGAGGTGGAATATCAGCACGTTGGGAGCGTCGGGTGCGGTTTATGGTGCTATTGGAGCGTACTGCTGGATGCACCGGCTTGACGGCCACCGGATTTTTGGGTTCCCTCCCCCGCCGAGTGAAGGGTTGAAGGGGATTGTCTTTTTGGCCTTCGTTGTCGCGACGAACATCTCATTCTTGTTCTCGAAAGCTGCGCGGAGCAGGATAGATGTTACGTCTCATTTTGCGGGGCTGGCGGCTGGCGTAGCTGCGGGAGAATGGATCTTGCGCAGGAAGGAGGCAGAGAAGAAGGCGAGGATGGAGCCGATGGCGGTTAGGGTGAGTAAGGTGTAAGTGGGTGTAAAGACTAGGTAGGAGTGGGAGTGTGTGTTGGTTCACAGGATATAAACTAGGGCTCATCTTGTATCACCAATGGGGAATTTTTTTGTTGTATGGACACCTACAGAGAGAGAGACATGATTGAGGCCGCCTGTGGAACGCAAACCAACCTATCTGCAGACACGTTTTTATTCTCGCGATTTTGCTTACCGAGACTGGAAACAGAAGGTCTCGTGTGTGCGTGTGTTGGGGCCGAATAACAATGAAGAAAAAGGGGGTGCTCAGGAGATGGGGTTTGTTTACAGATTTCCCATTCTGGACAATTTATCTTCAGCTCCCTCCCTGTGCCGACTAGCCGGAATTGTAAAGGGGTGATTGGTCAATTAGCAATCGGTATTGCGGAAAGAGAGACCCCACATGAAGGAGAGCACAGGCGGCGCCGACGCAAGAATGCGACGCCAAGAGAGCGAGGTTCGCGATGATGGCATTTTTTTTGGTTTTTTTTGGGGGTTTTTTTGGCAGGCCTCCAACATTTATTGCTTTGGTGAGAGATAACGGAAATTGGCGTGGAATGGGCCAATTACCCAACTACCCTACTGCACGAGGGGGGTTTCTGAGAGAAAGGAAGGGTTCTCCAATGTTCAGCTGCTACGGGGAGAGTGGTGATTACCTACCTAGCCCCGCCAGCCACCAACATGCTTGTCAGCCAGCCTTGGTTTGGAGGAGACGAACACTGTCCCACACCCCCTCCCTTTGGCTTCTTTCCCGCCCGTTTTGCCATCGCGGCACACAAAGCCGTGCCCCTTGAAATCTTGTGTTCCCTTATGATACTGACAGAGGGAAGACAGGGAGAATGACGTCTCCCCCGCCCGCGATCACAGGATAGCTTGGCATTTTCACCTTGGCCTGTTTTCCTTGCTTCGAAGGGGTACTCGAGATCAAGCTTGATGGAATCGGGATCTAAGATATATCTGGGTGTAGGGGGGCGCCAAGTTAAGAAGGGACAAGGATAGGACATGCAGCCCGGGTTTCCCCCATCGTTGTGCTGTTTTCGCGCCGCACTTTCAAGGTATGGATATAAGGTGAGGTTGGGGAGGGAGGGGAGGGAGGGGAGGGGTGAGGTCGGGATCGAAAATAAATACATACCTGGTAGTCTTACACACACACACTCACACATCCCATTTGCGCCAGCCTCTTTTTTTTTTTTTTCCTCTCTTTCTTTCTTTCTTTCTTTGTTGACTTGTTGCTGTTTGGTTTCGAGCATCTTTTTGCCAAACGTGCAATTCGACAAAGAGAGATAGATCTGTTGCTGATCTACTACATTGAACTGATCTACCTTATACACCTCCCTCTCTGCGATTTTTTGTAAACAAAGTCGCACTTACCGACCTCAGGCGCAAAAAGTGTCGCGACGGCACATTGAGAACACCCCGGTCGAGATGACTTCCCCGAGCAGCCCCCCTCACGGCGACGACGAGATTGGCGACGACGCGCGCAACCCTTATGCTTCCCAGTCCCGCTGGCGCCATGCCGAGTCCTCTGCCTATGCCAAGTATGAACAAGAGCGCGCTGGCGGCGCTGCTCACCATCACCATCACCACCACCATAACGGCCCTGTAGCGCGCGAGGCGGATGCGCAAGGTGGCGTGGGAGATCTGGCCAACTTTCTGAACAAATCGAGGGTTGAACCGGAGAATCCCAACGGGAATGAGCGCCCTACGAGCATGCGCTTCAAGCCCGTCATGGCTGGCGCGGAAGAGGCCCGCGCCGCGACGGGCCACGCGGAGGATGCGCCGGCTGCTGAGTCGGCGATTAAGGCTTCGTCGGGGCCGCCGGCGGATGGGAAGGAGGTGGCGGTTGGACCGCTGATTAACTACCGGAGGATGGAGGGGAATACTTGGATTGGGAGCGTGTTGGTTGTTGTTGTTGGTGGGGGGAGGGAGCAGCCTTTTACGCCGTCGCTCAACCTTCGCAGGGCTGGGGGGGAGGGAGGTCAGGGGATGGATGTTGAGGGTGTGTGTCTGTATTCGGACCCGAGGAATACCTTTTGGAGGTTTGACCTTGCGGTGGAGATGGGGGGGAGGGAGACCAAGTGGGAGTATGAGCTGCCTGGGTTGAGGTACAAGAGCCAGTCGAAGCCGAGGGTGAATGCGTTCTTCGTGCCGGCCATCACGGAGAGCATGAGGATCATGTTTCACAGCTGCAATGGGTTCAGTGTGGGCACGGATGAGGAGGCGTACAGCGGGGCGTGCTTGTGGAATGATGTTATGAGGAAGCATCAGGAGAGGCCGTTTCATGTCATGATTGGAGGTGGTGATCAGATTTACAACGATGGGATTCGGGTGCAGGGGCCGCTTAGGAAGTGGACTGCGATTGGGAATCCGAAGAAGAGGAGGGATTATCCTTTTCCGGAATCGTTGAGGGAGGAGTGTGATGACTACTATTTGAAGAACTATATCTGCTGGTAAGTTGAGAACAGGGGATCGTTCTTGTCGTGGCCGGGAACTAACTGTTGCTACTCAGGTACGGCACTGAGCCCTTTGCTGCTGCCAATGGCCAAATTCCCCAGATCAATATCTGGGATGACCACGACATTATCGACGGATTTGGCTCTTATGTCAACGACTTCATGAAGTGCGATGTTTTCAGAGGCATCGGTGGTGTCGCTCACAAGTACTACATGCTTTTCCAGCACCATCTCCCTCCGCCGCCGTCTACATACACCTCCGACGCGGTCCATGCGGCTGGTGGTGAGGAAGGACAGGGCGTGGATCCAAACCAGTTCATGACTGCCCATGTCCACCCCCAGATCACCGAGTCTGGCTATATCAACGGCCTGAAGCCAGGTCCATATGTTGCTGAGCACTCGCACAATGTGTACGCGAGGCTGGGTGCTAGGATAGCCTTCATTGGCCTTGACGCTCGCACCGAACGTACGAGGCACCAGATCAACTATCCCGAGACGTATGATGCCATTTTTGCTCGTCTCAAGGAGGAGTTCACTGCTGCCGCGAACTCGGACCAGCCTCTGAAGCACCTGATTCTCCTGCTGGGTGTGCCCATTGCCTATCCTCGCCTCACCTGGCTCGAAAACATCTTCTCCTCCCCAGTCATCGCCCCCATCAAGCTCCTCAACCGCCGCGTCGGTCTCGGCGGCAGCTTCTTCAACAGCTTCGACGGCAGCGTCGATCTGCTCGACGACCTCGACGACCACTACACCGCCCGCACCCACAAGAAAGAGCGCAACCGGCTCATTGAGCGCTTCCAGGCTTTGGCGGCCGAGTTCTCCATCCGCGTCACCATCCTCAGCGGTGACGTCCATCTCGCCGCCCTGGGACGCTTCTACTCCAACCCCAAGCTCAACATCGCGCCTGAAAACGACTACCGCTACATCGCCAACGTGGTCTCCTCGGCCATTGTCAACAAGCCCCCTCCTGCCGCGGTAGCCAACCTGTTGGCCCGTCGCAACAAGATCCACCACCTCAACCACGAGACGGACGAGACATTGCTGAAGCTCTTTGACAAAGACCCAGGCGACAGCAACAAAACCTCCAAGTCCAACAACGTCACCATGCCGAGCCGAAACTTTGCCATCATCACGGAGAATTCGCCTAATAACGGCCAGCGGAACAGTGGCGGTCCGCTCAACTCTCACCAGGTTGATCAGAATCATTTGTTCCCGCCTGCTAATGGTGGTGGTGGTGCTCAGGGGTCTCAGGTCAGCCTCCCGCACTCTGCCCAGACCAATCCGGCGGCTCCCCGACCAAAGGACACGCGCCTTCCTATCGGGGCTGGTGAGGTCAACTGTGGCAGTAAGCACAAGGCCGCTATTCCGGGTGAACACGGCACGGGTTCTGACGGCGGGTTGGATGTGGTTATCCAGGTGGAGATTGACCAGCATGATGGGGAGGGAAGAACGGAGGGGTATGGGTTGACGATTCCGGCGTTGGATTATAGGGGGAAGAAGCCGGCTAGTGTGGTGGGGAGTGTTGGGCGGGGGAGCAGGAGGAGTGTGAGGAGCGGGAGGTCGCATTAAGTCGAGGCGGAGGGGGGACGGATTTGATACCATGTTTTGAAGTTTTGTATGAGGGAAGGATGGGAAAGGATGTTGATGGATAATGGTTGGATGTGTCGAGATTTTGTATGATGATGAAAGGGTTGGCATACTTGCCGGCTGCTTGGATGAATGTCTTTTAGATAATGGGGGGCCTTACTTCTCTGGCTTTTCATTACTATACCTCTTGTTGCGCTTGCTTGTTTGCTATGGCTGCTAGGATACCATTAAACAAAATTCGAGTCTTGAGCTGTTGCCTGCTTTTACTCCTTTTCACGTTACCATATCAACATGTTACCACACTGACACACATTACCACATTACCCCTTTTTACCACTGCCTCTTTTCACATTACATCTTACATCCCAGACTTAACTGTCTTCAATGCAATGCCGGAAACCACCAATGCACATACCTCTTTTGCTTGATGGTCTGAATTCGCAGTGGTTAACGGGAGGGAGTTCTGTTTATTTCTGTCATCAACAGCTCCCTCCTCAAGGGCAAGGGGTTTGTGGAGGGAGACTTCGATGTCTCTCGCTCCTTCCCTTAGAAACTGGCTTTTGCTATGCTCCTTCCTCTCAGACCTCCGGCAGCTTCAATGCTCCTTCCTAGACCCTGCGATAGTCACATCGCTCCTGCCTATTGAGTCTGGCCCTGAGTATGCTCCTGCCGATGGAAGTTGACAGCAATTCGTCCCTTTCTTCTCTAGGGGTTGAGGGTTAACCAGTGGATTTTCTACATTTTCCTTATAACCTTCGCTACGATATGGAAGCTGTAAGCACGCAGTCTTGTTATAGATGGCTTCGGATACTCTTTCCTTGATGACATCACCCGTGGACCTGGTCAGGATCCAGAAACGAAGATATCGCCAACATTGATCCCATAATGATCTGAAATCTCACAGTAGGCCGCCCAAAACGGCCGACCACCCAGGCTGCCTGGACTCCCGCCTAGGTACAGACATGGGATGATCGGTGACAACGATTCAACCGCCGCACGGCCACAATTTTTCATCCCGTCTCGTCATGTTACCGATCCCATCACAATTATTGCGGGGCGCTGTTCTTTGCCAAGTCATCATCACCGCGGCTACACCACCTAGTTTTCCTGTCATCCAGTCATCAAAACCTGGGCTGTTCAAATCTCAAGAAGAGTGCCTGTCGCCATCGTCACCAACATCTCCTTTCAGGAAGCCCCAAGAAACATATCAGCCTGGGCCACTCGCCAAAGGGTTGCTGCCTTTCGCGTATGCTCTGACGAGTGAAACTATCACTCGCCTAGATAGACATATTTGGTTTTTCCGCTTCTAGAGAAAGAGCCTTGAGCTCGTGTTGTGTTTAGCGAACAGAGGAATTGAAGCACAGGAACAGAACAGGAAAACTGCCGGTGGATCAACCTGGGATTGAGTCTCAGCTCACCTTCGTTTGGACTGCTATTGAGGAAGATGATGGTATCAGGCCTTGATGCTCATCTCACTGTATCCAGGCCCTATCTCTACCCACATCCGTGGCACCTGTGCTGCATTGTTTGCTCACCTCTTCACACCATAGGTAGGAATCATCATCTCAAAGACTTTCAACATCAGTTTATGTAACCTGTGACAAGAACTTCGCATTTCAACTTTGACGCAAAGTCAACATGATGAAATAGGTAACAACAGAACCCAACACCCCTGAGCCGTGTGGCCGCCTACGGACCACTATCACCTCCATCACGAGCAGCCCATATGTAACAGCGTGGCGCATAGATTCAGTTTATACACACCCCAGAACTTCAGTTATGCTCTTCCCCTCTCTGCCCGATCGACACAGCCATTGTCCGTGAGCAAATGTCGACAAAAGAACAGCCCACACAGCACGCCAACGCCGCCAACCCACATGGGTAGGCTACATCTGCCGAATCTCTCCAAACGTACGCGGGAAACAAAAAAACTCCATCATCAGCGAGACGCCGCCTGAGCCAGTCAACTGCATTTGCATTACCATATTTGGTGAAAAGGTTTCTCTTACCGCTTGTCCTACTACTTCTCAGTGAGGCTCTCGGTATGCCTGCTGTGAGGCTCTGATTAGAAAACGAACTCTGCAGGTAGACAAGAAAAATCTCAAAACGCAAGCCAAGGATGTCTGTCAAGGATAAGTATGGTAAAATACTAGAGTAGCATTTCTGAATTCCTATCACCCTTTGTCATATATGAAAACCCAAAGAGTGAATACCGTCTGCATGCGCAAGGCGTGGAACATCCGAACCGGCCGTACACATACCGCAGTGTAAGGCGAGCAGGCAAAACTACCAACAAACGTGCCTTTTGCTCGGCCGCTTCTGATACGGGTGAAAATGTGAGAAGTGTTGCTGCTATAGTTGGTGGAGGCTCAAGCATCCAAGTCGGGCACTCGGGTACCTTACTTACACACACACCTCTTCCCATTTGGGCTTATGGCTTGCAGGATCTGGGATTGGAGGAGCTCCTGTATAAGCCTGCAAGGCGCTCACTCATCGTCCCTATATCGAACCAAGAACGCCATCAATCCCCTCTCCTGTGCAAGAGCTACAGCGAGGAGTCCAGAAGCCCGCCCTGCGAACCTAAAAACCCAATCGGTCATCTCGGCATCTCAAAAAACATCACTCTCCCGTCTCTTGCCTTGGGAACTTCAGCTGTGCCACTTGGTTGCCCCGCTAGGTTGTTCAGTCTCAATATCACCCCTTTGGCCCTCCGTCTTGGCCCTGCATCTCTGCGCCGCAGACCCATCATGGGGAAGGGGAGACACACACACACACAACCCACAAATCGAGCCGGTGGTGTGGCCCTCCCTTTCACCGACCCTGACCAACCAGCTGCTCAACATGACATCTCGCTCAGCCCATCCCATTTTAACCGGCTAGGCTGGGTATATGCAAGGTCCCCAAATCAGGGCTCAATATTCGGATCTTTTTCCATTGTTTGTTAGGTAGGTAGTTATGCCATCCATTGATGCCCAACATCAAGGGGTCCCCTCTCACAGCAGCTTGAAACAGGTTCGAAGAGAGTCATGTGATCCATCCCGTGAGGGTTTGAGGCTGTGGGTGGACGGCTGAGGAGGATGAGGATGACTACCTAAGGGATGGTTGGGTGGAATGTGAGAAGTGATAAGTAATATACCACACACTCTGTTGTCATCAGGGGCATGCATGTCAGCAAACGCCTAGCTTGATCCCTCATGGTACGACGGTGCGGTAGAAGACGTCAAACATCCTGACGAGAAAAGATCCTTGGTTCGTCAGTGTGGTTTTGTGAATGCCCTCTGACTACAAGAGGGACGAGGACTGTGCTGAGTCCGACAACCGAAACAGCCGCGCTGACATGGTTGCCAGACAAGCCAAGGTGAGGAGAAGTCGTCATCATCACTGCCCCAGACGTCACTTGTATGAGATTTATGTGAGATATCTGCTCCGCCTGTCTTACTCGGCACTTGGTATCGTGGAACGTGGTCAACTGTGGGCAGTCTGGGGATTTCAGACAAGGCTCTGGTCTCAAATAGATTCAAGCCTGAGGGAGCCGGTCAGCAAGGCCAATGATGGCCCGGGATCAGCCCTCGCGGCTCTCAGTGGTAGCGAGAGGCCAGTATCGCCAAAAGAGTGCGAGTCTAAAAAACGGTCTGGTCAAATCAGAATGACGAATTCATTTTTTGACACTTGCCGTCAACAACAAAAACCCCGCCTGGTGAACCAGTCATGGAACAATCCTCGCGGGAGCGCCTGGCCCTGGTTCACATTCTTTATGCCTTCCAAAACCCTAGGAACGGGGCATCTTGCATCGGAGAGACGTGATTGGCTTGGGGGCCAGACTGATCAGGCCTTACAACCACCGCCACGTCAACGAAGAACTCCTGCCACTGTAACCCCCGGCACCGTCCTATCATTCGGGACTTTGCTTCTGGCCCAACGGGGGAACGGGGACTGAGGGTGCGTGGTTCAACGGGCCGGGCCCGTGTTATGCGGAGAGCCAAGTCCAAATCAGGGGCAGGATTCGACGCGCCGGTGACAATGGGCCATTAATACCGCACCTGTTGTGAGTGGGCACCAACGAGCTGCATTTTCTCGGAATCTAGTTTCAGCCCTGTTGTTTGTTGATCAACTTCCAAACCTCGACACCATCCACAAGCAGGCGGTTTCATCATGTTCGTTTGGCAAGCCGTCTGCTGTGTCCGACTTTTATGCTTGCTTTTCTCGCAAGCGGAGAGGCCATGCTCACATGCAAGGGAGGAATTCTAGAGTAGAGCCCAAAGTGGAAAAAGCGGTCAGGCTTATCTTTTCTGCTCTGCCATGCCACGCTGCGCTTGGTTGTCGATCCACGGGAGATGGTGCAATTGCGTCCGTGAGTGAGAGCGAGCACGGACGGGGATGAAGGCGGAATCAAGAATGGTCGGCGGCTGCTCGCGTGTGAGGTGCTGGTCTGATTGGTGTTGTAGGCGACTTGCTGCAAAGAGAAGCTGCAGCGCACCAATATCTCTCGTTCCTGCCAGATTGATCAGATTGCTGGATGGTCAGGCTACTGCAGCGGAGGGGGGGCTCTCCGGCCTAAGAATACTCGAAAAAGCCATCCGAAAAGGACTGACTCCTGCATGGCGATTTCAGAGTCTGTGGTTGGTCACCGTTGTTGGTGTCATGCAGGAACCATCGCAGCGAACATGATGTGGGTGATGTTCCATTGTGTCTCTTGCCCATTCCCCGCACCCTCACTCACTCGCTCACCGGAGTTGTCATATGGATATATCTAAACGATAATGGATGGTTGAGATGAGACAGGTGCTCAGGAATGGATTGTGGTAAGCGTCTGGTACCTGGCATCGATCAACAGGGGTATGACCGGGGATGTTAAACGTGGTGTGGACCGTGCCCCGGCCCCGCCCCCACTGAGGATCGACTGAGCGAGAATTCTTTCCAGCTTTTGTCGTCTGAACGGGCAGCTTGTGTATCACAGTTTGAAGCACCGAAGAAAACATCAATGGATGAGACAATATGAGACTTGTTGAATACGAACCTCTACTGTACCTAGTCTTCTCGGGAAGAGTGTGTGGGACCTGACCACCCGCCCACCACCCACTGTCGATGGTGGGGTTGCAGCGATGAGGCCAGGTGATGCCGAAGCAAATTGCATTCACAATTTCACATCCTCCATCATTGATAACGAGGAAGAACAGCAGAAAAATTCCATCAAGGTCTTCCTCTCCGGGTTGCCATCCTGTTTGGGCAAGAGGATCTCATCCCCCGCTCCAAACCTCGACAGGTACAGGGTTCGACTCCTAATCAAAGTTTCAGGAACACCTGGGGCCCCATCGGCCAGTGGATGGATGGCTGTCAACGGTTTCTGCCAACATCAACCACGTCACCTCACCTTGACCCTCAGCCGCAACTTGCAACAAAAAAGATGGAAACGCTCACCGCTCACCCGTCGTGCCCGTACCAATATCCCGACTCCGACGGCCCGTCTTGGACTGAGAATTCTAGCACACAATCAATCGTGGCATCTGTCATGGTCCTGCTGTACCACACCGGCTTCTCCATCACACCGTCGGCTGCCAGCTCAGGAACGACAGGAACCACAACATGAAGGACCCGACTCAGTGACGGGCTTGAAAACTGCAAGCACTTTAACTCCATTCCGGTCGTTTTTTCCCTTCATGTCGCTGCGGGGCAGAGACCCCCTCCTCCAACAAGAGAAGCCAGGGGGGGGAGTGGGCTGTCAAGAGTCAACACCCATGTGCAAGCCATGCCCAGCTTGGAAGGACCAACGTACCGCAACACAATTGTCGAGATTCACAAGCCAACGAAAGCCAACCATTCTCGAGCTTCAGGTTCTTTCTGCACTCTCAGACGACCACCTCAAACCTCGACTGGCATGTTGGTACCGCAGACAGCCAAATCTCCGACTGGAGTCTTTCTTTTTCTGTTTCTGTTTCTGCCAGGTACAAAGCAGACGGTACCTAAGGTAGCTCTTAAGCAAGTGCATGGAGCTAAGGCAGTCCTGTCCAGTGCCAACCCCCAGCCGACCAAAGCCCAGTCGAATGCAAGTCTTTTCTGCGTCTGCTGCACATCCTTTCCAGTTCTCTCGCTAGATTTCAAGTCTCCACAAACCCAACCTCTGGGCTGCATTTTGTCCACCACCTCTGTCCACCGCACCCCGCCCGGCCTGTTTTTGTGCGAGGTGGGGACCGGGGGGAGGACCACTGCGGTTGTGTCGGCTGTGAAGGTGGGCTCGAGCACACGGCTCCGAATATATCTGCCGGCCCCCCCCAAAGTCAACCGTCGTTGGCTCTCCTCCAAGCTGGCTCGGCTGGCCACACCTACCTTACCGTGGTGACCCCCATCTTCCCCATCCATCTCGAGAAGCCGTCGAGGTTTGGAATTGGGCTTTGATTCTTCTTGTCTTTCGTTCCCCTTTTCACCCCAGAGCCTTCCAGGCCCTCGTGCCGTCGAACTGATGCTCTCTCACCACATGGAGTCGTTTTGTCTCCAATGGTCTTAACTTTGCTCTTTCAAGTTTGTCCTCCCAATGCTACATGTCATGCTCTGCACTTCCCCTCCTTTGCAACGCTTGAGAGGCCGCTCATGTCTACATGGCGAACCAATGCTCAACCCGTGACGTGGGACCGAGACGTATCTGCTGTTGAACCTCGACAGCAGCCGTGGAGGGGACCGCCTTGGTTGCCGCACCAGAGCCGAACGTATCCCATCACAACCATACTGACAATTCCAGCTCCAGTCCCATCTACTTCCACAGGACCAGACGAAGCACCAATAAGGACTGGTGCAGTACCTTCAGAGACACTCTTGACTTTTACATCGATTTCGACCACTTCGCCTTTCTCTTCCTCCATCGCCTCCTCATACCCGGACACAGACGTGGCGGATATTATGTCCACAGATATTCCGGCTTCAGCAGTCCCAACCACCGCCGATGCAGTAACCAACGAGACTTCTCCCGGTGGTGAGGACGGAGTTGCCGGCAACAAGAACCTTGTTATCATATTGAGCACGGTGCTCTCGGCGGTGGCTGTGATTTTGATTGCGGGAGGGCTGTATTTGTGTTGGAGATATCGGCAACGACGACGACTGTTCTTTTCAAGAGGCATTACACCTATCGATGACGATGAAATTGCGACTTGGAAAGTGCCCAGGGACGAGAAGAATGGCTACCCAGCAGGAGACACCGATGTTGAAGGCGATGCTGCCTTCAACAAGGAAACAGGGGGACCATCTCACGGAAGACAGGTTTCGACGACCTCGATCAAGAAGCCACCCAGTGTCATCGTGTACAACAACGTCCAGGGCTATCGTCAATCAATCGATGAGCCTACACCACGGCGCTCTTTTACTCAGCACCCGGTTTACGGCAAGATGAGCTTGGATAAGGGCCTTCCCCAAACACCAATTCAGGCCAGGGCACCCAACGCCAGGGCTGGCCTCACAGACGAATCCGTTCCAGGCGACGACCCATTTATACCGAGCCCGAAACGGCAGACATCTCGCTTATCCAAGATTCCACCCAGCTCGGCATCTCACCGTCGGCATCACGGGAGGACAAGGAGTTCTCGGAGCAGTACCCGCAGTTTCGGAGATTATCGGTACGGGGGGTCAGATGTCGAACTATCTCCACGCCACTCGCATGATCAGTTTCGCTCCCGCCACCATCACTACAACCGCAATCACTCGCGAGTTTATTCATCATCGTCTATTCCACCCAGGCTCTCCCTGGGCGACGAGGCTCACTATAACGGAGGCTCTCCCGGCCGGCCGCTGTTCAAGGAGGACGAGATTGGCCGAGCAATTGGATAAACGGCTTTTCTTTTCACACACCCCTATAAGGGGCACTGCATATATTTTCTTTTTCTCTCTCTTCTATTCTTTTACATTTCTGATAGGCTGGTTCGAGCATCAGACTGGTGTTGGGGATGTGGCCCCTATTCTTTTTCCACACCGTGTAGGACGGTCAAGGCTGTTGAGGCAGACTTTTTTCTGGTTCAGATACGACAGGCCTCGACTTGCTTGTTTTCTATGGAACATTTTTGACTTCATTACTTGATAGCAGCCCTGAAGATGGCTGATGATATGATGAAGGCGGTTGATGGATATACCCCCGTTTTTTTTTTTTAACGGATGAATTAGTTTTTGTTTATTCCCACTTGAGATGGAAGAATGACGTGGTTGAGGTGCTGGCATTGCTTTTCATGATCGTGGATTACACTCCACATATCACCCTTTTTTTTTTTACGGAGGAGAGGAACGGGTGGGTGAGTGATACCCCTGACTTTCTCTTCTGGAAGGAAACGGGTGATCGGAACCGAGATGAGCGAACTCAACTCGACACAAGAAGAAGCAAAGCGGGCACAGACGACGACGACGTTGACGACGATCATGGACATGGGATATGATTGGCTTTTGCGGGAGTACCCGTCGTCACGTCACTTTCACACACACGCACACTACAGAGACACATCCTGTAACAAATGTATGAGTAGTAGCTTACTAGCAGCACTTTTTCACCTTGAGATAGTTTGGCAATACTGCTACCAAAAACTACCGTTTCATGCGGGCTGCCAAACAGGAAAACAATGGTCCCAAACACTGGATAGATTTGTGAAGGTTCAAAAAACAAGTTATGGGCAAATGAGAGTACTTCCTGCACTGTAACCTGAAACAGGACGAGCCTTGGGAGGGTGAGAGAGGGCCCGAGCGAGCGACGACGGGCATGGGATGATGGTGAGGAAAAGAGGGAAATCAGGATCGCCAATGGCGTTTTTCGATTCTGGGGAATACGGGCCCTGGCTGAAACAAAATGGGGTGGATGATGGGGGGCCAGAAGGAGATAAGAGTCCGAAAGGGGAATGTAACCAATAACCCTAACCCAGAGTTGGTGTTACAAAGGGCATGAAAGATCAGCTATGAGGGTTATGGTTAGGGTTAGGGTCTTGAGACCTTTGAGTCTCAATTTCAATTAACGCGTCTACGACACAAAGACCAGCACAACGCGCCACAATTTTCTCCATTGGTGCTCCACCATCCAACAGACCGCTCACGCATCGTCAATTGTTGATGCTTAGCGAAACCACTTCTTCGGCTTGTCTAACTACATCGACGACCAGCAGTCGATTGCTGGACATTTACAAGAAACGAACTGCGCATTGAAGCATTGAAAAAAAAAAAGAAAACCCGATTGAGGAAGGAGCAGAGCATCCTTCTATAACACGGCCAGCCTCGTCTTATAGTTTCGATATACCCACTTTCAGCCCGTCGCGTTTATCAAAGTCATTCATTCAGCTTCAACTGTCCCCAATACTTGCGCTTGGAAAGTCCCACCCCGGCCGCTGTTGGGAATCGACCTTGAACAAAGACACCTGCCCAAAAATCACAAGCAATGCCAGCCCGCAAGAGTGACGCCGCCGCTGCCGCTGCACGCCGAAGCGATGTCTCCGTCGCAAGATTCGTCCTCGCCGATGACGTCCCAGACGCCCCCGATATACCAATGTCGACCGAGCCACCTGCCTCTGCAGCAGCTGCTGCTTCTGCCCCTCCAGCACCAACGCCGTCCTCCGCAGAAACCCCAGCTCCCACCTCCCACCCAGTAGTACCACCAGGCTCTGCTTCGCCAAACGACAAGAGACCAAAATCCGGCGGCGGTGGCGGCGGTGGTGGTGGTGGCCCAATGTCGGAAAAGGGGGACAAGGACAAGGAGGATGCAGTCACAATTGAGGTTCGCCCTTTATCATGTGTCTATGTTAGGGAAAAGGGGACTGTTATTGACATGAAAACAAGGACCTCGCCCTCCCAAAATCAATCATCACCCGCCTCGCCAAGGGCGTCCTCCCAGCCAACACGCAGATCCAGGCCAATGCCATTTTGGCCTTGACAAAGTCGGCGACGGTGTTTATAAACCACTTGGCGAATGCGTATGCCCCCCCCTCTCTTCCCCTTTATCTCCCACGGTAACTAACAACCACCCTGCAGCGCAAACGAAAACACCCTCGCCTCCAACAAGAAAACAATCATGCCCCCTGATGTCTTCAAAGCCCTAGATGACATTGAATACGGCTTCATGAAGGAGAGATTAGAACTCGAGTTTGCCAGTCTGTTTAACCTCCCCCCCCTCCCCCTTCCCTTTCCCGCTACCCCCTCCGCATTACTAACTTGCTCTTTGTCCCCCATATAGAATTCAACTCAATCCAAACCTCCAAACGGTCCACCTACCGCAAAAAAGTCGCGGCTGCCAAAAAGGCCGGCGCATCAGCTGGTGGTGGTGGTGTAGGGGAGGCGTCGTTTATGAGCACGGCTACTAATGATGCTGGGGATGACGAGGAAGAGGGGGAGGATGTGGGGAATGATACTACCCAGGTTACAGAACGGGGTGCTGGTGGTGGTGGGGGGAGGTGTTTCGCGGCGGTGAATAAGCCCAAGATGGCGACGGCTGCTGCTGCTAGTGCTGAAACACCGTCGGGGGAGAGGAGCGCGAAGAAGGCGAGGTTGGATGCTGGTGCGAAGATGGAGGTTGATGGGCAGGTTTCGGATGCGGAGACTGTGGCTGATGAAGAGGAGGAGGGAGATGAAGAGGAGGAGGAGGAGGAGGAGGCCGACGACGAGGAGGAGGAGGAAGAAGAGGGGGAGGAGGGGGGTGAGGAGGGGAGTAGTGATGATGATAAGTAAAGGAGGGGAGGGAGGAGGATGAGGCTTTGGATGATGATAGTGATTAATGGGTGTTGTGGGGGAGCTTGGGCGGCGGGGGTTCGGAGGGGGAGATAAAACTTAATTCATGTGTGGAATGGATGATGTGAAATAGGGGGCAGGGTTAAGGAAGGGGTTGGTGGTCATGAAGCACACACTTCTTGCGTAAGATAACTGTATTTAGGTGGCATTTTTTTTATGCTTCTTGCCCCGTATTCTTCACATCTACTGTGCTCTAATCACTTGTAACAATCGAGTTTATGTGGTCTGAGAGCTTCCGTTTTCTCTCTTTTATTCCCGTCATCCGGACGGTAGACCCGTTTCCGGCCTGGTGTGTCTGGTCTCTTGTATTTGTGGATATGGTCGGGTTAGTTGCTCCTTCCATTATGAGCATGACTGTCGGTTTAATGGGAAGGGGACATCCTGAGCTTCTGGAAAGAGCAAGGTATACCCTATGATCTACTAGAGAAAGAGCTTCTGTCAAATCGGAACAGACGGAAAGAGCTTCTGCCATACCAGCCAGCCAGCTGTTCAACACGGGAAAGAAAGAACAAGTCATAATAAGGGTTTTACGAGCAATACCAGCAAGTCTGAACACAAAGAAGAAAGTGATCTATCTACCCCCGAGCTATCATCACCTCCCCCTAACTCCCTCACCGAGGCAAAACCCACCTACCTGCAAGTAACCGCCACAACAACCACAGGGATCCTCCATTTCAAACAGGACAAAACACAATACAACAGTCACAAGTCACTTTCAATAGAGAGAGATCATCACAAGCCCAAAAAGAAAACAACACAAATTCATTGTTATTACTCCAAACTTTGTCCCTCTTCCCCTGTTAACCCCCTTCCCTTGCCCGTCCGTCACTTGACAGCAGCACGTCAGTCAGTCTTGCTAGCAGAATTTCCCATCCCGCTCCTCCCAAGAGAGAGGAAAAAAAAGGGAAAAGAAAAGAAACAAGGAAACACGCCCTCTCTCGCTGGCCAAAACCCCAAACTAATCCACGTTATCTCCCCCATAACCCTCCACTTCCCCCATCACAAAACATAGATAACATCAACGACAAGAATTGGCAAAATCAAAAAAACAAGAGATAAACTTGTTCAAACCCTACCTAATATCCAACATGCCCCCAATATCCCCAATCCAAAGAGATAAGCAACAAAATCAGAGTGTCAAGATATAATGAAGCAAAGACAGAAACAACAGCTACAACAAGTGCAAAAATCTTCCCACACTCCCTCCGTTTGCTCACCACAACTAGCAGCAGCATATGATCCATCCCAGCCTTGAAAAAAAGAAAAAAAACCCTCCCTCCTAATGCTGCCCGCCCAATATTGTGCCAAACAACATCTCGGAATGCCAAAGAAAAAAAATCAATGAAATCAAAAATATAAACAACACAAATCAGAAGCGAAGAAACAGCAGAAAAATGACAACGACAACTTGACAGCGCAGAGATAGAGACACGGAAAAAAAGAGAGAGAGAAGAGAGTAAATGATGAAATTGCAGAAAAATATCCCTTCCTAACGCGGTGTCCAAAAGAGCCTCAAACCCCCTGCCGTCAACAATGACATTCTGTTGTCCTTCCTTCCCCAACCTCGGAAGAGTTACCAACCATTTTGCATGGATGGTGTGCAAAGAATATAATAATCCCAAGAACGGATAATCCAAAACAGAAAATGGTATCGTTAAAAAAGAAAAAAGCATATAAAGTAGTGCCCGCAAAAGATGGGGCTCCTCCTCGCCCGAGACTCCTCTATAAAATCCTGTCCCAAGTAGCCGGATCCAAATATGCTGTGGAAACCGACCCCCATGCCTTGCCTAACCCCCACACACTGAAAAAAGCACACAAATGCCTCTCCCATATCGACAAATCCTTGGAATTGTTTCTAAATACCGGAAACGCGCATCAAGCTCACTGCGGCTGGTTTGTCCACCACTGCGCAGGTGTTTGCTGTTGAGACCACGCCTGCGTGACGGCGGGTGGCGGTGCGCTCTGGTGCATGTACTGCCGGGGCGTCTGCTCAGCTGAATACATCCCCTGGGCTGAGGTGCTGTACCCTTGGTTCATGCCCGGCATTCCTGGATACGACATGCCACCAGGCTGTTGCACTTGGCTCGATGTGCTGGAATGTCGCAGCTGAGGAGCGGGGGATTGCTGCGGGTGGGGAGACGGCTGAGACTGAGCCGTGTAGGCCGAATAGCCATGCTGCGGCGTCTGAGGCGTTGGTGGCCACATTTGGGTCTGGGGATAGCTGTAGTTCTGCGAGGTTGGCGGCAAGGTGCCCGTGGAGCCGGTTGGTGGGTAGGTTGGTCTGGAGCTGCTCTGGGATGGGTCCTGTGCCAGCCCCCGACCTGGGCCGCTAGGTCCAACAGAGGTGGGAGCATGCACAGGTTGCGAGTACGGTGCAGCTGACATCATCAACTGGGGGCTTTGGTTGGAGATGATGCCAGGCTGCGGGATACCCTGTGTGGTGGTGTGCGTTGAGGGGGCTGGGCGGCTGGTCGACGCAGGTGCTTCGCTTGTGCCAACAGGCTGGCTCAGGGTCGTGGTGGTTGGTTGGTCGTGCTGTCGTCTCCAAATGTTCTGCATGTAGTCATTCCGCATATCGCGTTGCGAGTTGACTGAACGGTTAAACTCTGCAGCATGGTGAGCTTGAGCGTGCAATTCTGTGATGGGCGTGGGTTGGAGTCGATCTTGATATGCTGGGCCGGTAATCTCCTGTCGTGGTCCCGTCTTGAGAATGTTCGAATAGTCTCTGCTGTGAGTATTGTTGTAATCTGGTCCTAGTGTTATCACGGGCATTCTGGTCGAACTTCCTGGCGTCGGTCTAAGCATACCTGGTTGCACGAGTTGCGGTTGAGGGCCACCGCCAAATTGGCCGGGATTGGTGCTGTAGACAATTTCACCGTGAGGAGCTCCAAGCATGCTTGCGGTGTGGTTTGCCTCGGCTTCTCGAGCCTTGGACGCACCAGGTCGTTTCTCTCCTGCCGGGTCAGCCTCGGTGAAGCCCTGTTTGCGAGCCTTGCTCTCCCAGTAGTCATCACGGACCCTCCGGCCATTCGTGATCACCCTGCTCCCAAACTGTCGAAACATGCTCCTGGCCGTAACAATGGCTATTTGCCGCGATCGGTAGGAGAAGGGGAGAATTTCCTGGTTTACCAAATCATCCTTTTCTTCCTGGCTGGCGATGATCTTGTACAAGGACCTGTTCTTGTTAAATAACAGGTACGAGTCTCTATATCCCAACACTCGGGCACACTCGGTTGCAAGCATGAAAAGCTTCTCGCCACGGTGCGGCACGAAAAAGGTACGGCAACGGTACTCGCGGCCGCCTGTGAGCTGGCCGTTTGGCAAAACCTTCTTCTCGCCAGCCTCGTCAATTTCGCGTGGTAGGTACTCGTCATTGCCGGGCCCAAGCTGGTCGGTGGTGTGGTCGCGGACCGTTGGGAGCGCCTTCAAGGTCGACTTGGTCGGGGTGGGTTTGGGCGGCGACGACTGCGGTGGTGGTGGAGCGGGGGGGTAGGTGGGCGTCTGGACAGGCAGCGGAGCATTTTGGCTCTGTGGCGTTTGCGGGGGAGCTGTCTGACGAGAGGGAGGTACCGGTGCCTGGGTGGCAGGTTCGGGGGCACCCCCGGATTGTCTGGACTTCATCGGTCTTCCTCTTTTTCTCGGCTTGTCACTACCTGAAGATTGCGTGACGGAGCTGTCAGCTTGTGGTCCCTGATCCCAGGTTTTACACGACGGGTCGCACAGCCACAGACATGTAACGCGGAGGTGTAGACCCGGATAGCAAAGGCTGCGGCTACACAGAGACAGGTAAGAAGCAACAAGAAATCACAGAAGAGACGTACCGTCCTCACCAGTCGACCCGAGCGGTCCTTCGTCGGGATAATTCTGCGGAGAACGGCCCCGCTTGATGCCTCGAGAAGTCGCGTCTAACAGTTCTGGCAGGTTGTTCTCATCAGTATCGCACGCTCGTATCGGTGATCGTCAATCAAAGTAAATATGCGCTTCATGCCTGAGTGGCTGTTGTTAGGAGAAGGCCGCGGGCTGGGTGAGTGGAAAGAAGCGATGACGAGAGGACGAGACGCGTAAAGTGGAGATCGGGAGGGGCTGCGACACGCGCGGGGGCCAATCCACACATGGTTCATTTGCTGGGTCTGGGCGACGACCATGGCGAGATCAGGACGTCGCGATGCTCTGGATGAACTGCGCCGGGCATCTCGGCGACGGCGACGGCGACAAGATCCAGGACTCGAGAGCTCAACGGACCGGTCTTTCTTTCTTGAGACATGTTTGGCGTGACTCGGTGGTTTCGAGGTCGACCTGCGTCACTAGATGGAGCTTGCCTTGCGCTGTGTGGGCTGACAGGTGTGCGGTGGACGGACGGGCGGGCGCGCGCAAACACTGGCTGGAGCCGATGGGCAGCGCGGGCGACAAATAGTGTTGCCGAATTGAAAATATTCCAGTCCAGAGATCAGAAGCAAAGCCAAAAGAACGTACCTGGGTTGAGGGCTGCTGGGTTGATTGTTGCACTATCAGCGCCGTTGGGTATAGGCTGTGCAGCGTACATGAGTGCCGTCGTCGTCGACCACGTCAATGGGTCTGCGAAACGACGTGTCTTGATATAGTTGGGCTGGCGTGGAAGGGGGCACGCAGCCAAAAGCGCTCAAGCTTTTTTTTCCTGGTCTCTGCCTGGTCTCGCTCTGGGTCCTGGGTCCTGGTCTGCTGGGAACGCACGCGCTGGAGGGAAGGATGCAGGCAAGGAATGCTGCTGCTGCTGCTGCTCTCATGCATGTATGTGGTTGGAGAAAGGAACTCGAATAGAAAAACACGGGTGCGAAATGGAAATATGCGTGCTTTTCCTCTTGATTTGCTAGCCTGTTTTTTTTTCTCGCCTTCGGTGTTTATCACTTGCGAGGAGAGCTGGGCAGGCCACGGCCGGCGTGTCTCGAGAGAGATCAAGAGGCTCTCTCTCTCTCACTCTCTCTCTCTTCTGCTGCTCTTTCTCCTCACTCTCTCATCAGTTCGCGCTTTGCAGAATTGATGCGCAGACGCAATACGCGGGGTGAAGGCTAGTCCTGATTGGGAAAGGCAGCACCCCGGTCAGGTTCGGCAAGGCAAGGCAGCGGGAGGGCTGCAAAGTGACGATGGATCCGCAGCTGTTAGCGCGAGTGACTGTTCTGCAACGTTGACCTTGATCACCGTCTGGTCTTGATCTTGGCTCGGTCCGTATCAAGACATTTCGAAACAAATGCCTGGGTAGAGGGAGTCATCAGGCAGTCTGGGAATACGAAGAAGAGACGAACATGGCAGGTTTCGCAAGAGAAAAGCACCGAATCTGACGAGACGCGAGATGATGGCGCGTTGGTTGGTGGCGCATCGTCGTCCCAAAGTTCATCAGTACTATAGCTCGCTCTTGCGACTACACTATGCCAACCGCAAGTGCAGTAGCTGCAAGAGCAGCTGCTCATGTCAGATGAAACACCACAGGTACCTGCTCTGGTGTTGCATTGCCATCTCGCTTTTCGTAACAGACACAGACGACAGAGCATAGCTGTTAACAGATAGGTAGCTCGTCCCCAGTGGCCGCGTGGAACCGCACCGCAGCGCGGAACGCCCATGCTCGTTGTGGTTGAACCGAAAGGAGGGGTGAGGATGGAGAGGGGCGGAACGGCTTCCTGGATGTGGGTACGGACGGGTAAGCAGAGCATGGGCTGCATGGGTGCTCATTCAGCACGCTGGGTCTGATAGTGGCACAGTGCCAGAAACACAAACAGTCCTCTCTTCTTCCATGTTTATCTTCATCCTATGATAGTTGTGAGATTAGTAGCAGCATCTTGACACCCGTAACACGACAGAAAGCACAGGCTCCCTCTGGGTAGGTAAGTCTCTCCTATTCGAGTGTAACGAGGAGCTCAGTTCTTACACGCCAGGTGTGAAGCCAACAAGTGAACAGATGCAGGAAGCAAGGGTCAAGGGTCAAGGGTCAAGGTGAGAGCAGGGACATGAGTGCGATTGCTGGCGGGCCCAGCTCTCTTGGTACCGGAGCCTTGTGGGAACGATGGAGGTACCTTCGGCCGACCGAGGTCCTCAGAAGCCCCGCATCAGTCCCATCCATATAACCGGGATGACAACGACATTTCTCGTGGCTATTCAGACAACGCAGGACAAAAGATGATTGATAACCTGGGCAAGATGGAATTTAACACGGATCTCACGGCATCTATATGCTGGACACCGGCTCTGGTGCGAGCCGAGCAGTCAAACACTCCGACGGAAGCTCATGAGCAGTCAGAGAGCTCCCCAGAGCTCCAAGGCTCCAGAGGCAGCTTGACGGCGCAACCTCAAGTTTGACGTTGCACACGTTGCGGCACAGGAAAATGCAACTCTATGGCACGAGGGCAGGGTGTACATACCGCAAACCCCCGACTGAAGAGGACCCTGGCATCACGGTGCGTCTGGGCCGTGCAGTCCAGAGGCAAAGCGAGCTGTGCCCAAGAAGCGGATGAGTCTGTCGATCACTTCTGCACCTGTCTCTTTTCAGTCAGTCGGGCCCGTTCTGCTATAAACACGGACGGCATGGCTTGCTCGCCAGGACATGCAGGTCCGTATCACTCATACCACAATCTCCTCCGAGCAGTGACAATGGCACGGTAGGAATCGTGGCTCCAAACCTGAAATATTGCGCTGCTCTTTCTCTTGCTGCTGACAGCGTCGAGTTCCATGTCGTGGAACCTCAGTTGTCCCATACAGCTTGTTGGAGAGCCAACCTGGGCTCGAAAAAAGCCGGTGAGGCTGATACACATGAGGTAGCATTGGTGTGCGCGTTCGCGAGCGTGCTGGATGTAGCAGTGTATGGACGGGAATGCAAGTTGAGCCAGTCAGCGCCGGCTCGGGTTGAGCTCTTACCAGCAACACGGACGATGGCCTCCCTTATGTCGAGATCCATGAGGTGGTTTTCCCCAAATGGGATACTGGCTAGAACAGAGGATACTCGGCACAATCCGAGTAAGTTGCTGCCCCTTGCTGCCATCCCATCTACATTCCACTCAGTGTGTGTGTGTGTGTGTGCAACATGCAACACTCTTTTGACAGAAATGTCCTTGATGCAAGGCTGACCGGGATGCCCTTCAACCACAAAAAGTGCTCGGCCTAGGACTGTACAAAGCAGCTGGAACGCTCGAGGCTTGCCCTGCGTGAGGCCTTTTGGAACATCCATGCCTCGGATTTTGCGGACCGATCGCCTCGCAGCTTCGAGACTACCGACGGCTCTAACTGTGTGACGACAAGCTGCTTCCGAGACAGGTGGACGTGGAGTTCACGGATCTCAGATGAATCCCGCTGAAGATGGTGTTGACGATGATCATTCCGATCTCTGGAAAAGGCACAGTAGAACTACCAAGCGGACCCTGGAGAAGAAGGTGAAGAAGAACAAGAAGAAGAAGCCTCCGGTCATGGAATTCCTTAAAATGACGCTTGTCCCAAGAGAGGTCTCTATCATTGATAAAAACCGTGCATAGACGCTTTCCTGAACCAGTCGAAAACCCGACCTCTCTGACCAATCACATGCATAGCGCCACGAGGCCAGGGTTGGGGATTTTGGTGCTTGTTTCTAACGACACCCTACTGCTTTCTCCTTTCACACCTCAAAGAACCTGAAGCAGAATAGCAACCGACTCTTTGCTCCTCCCTGGAGAAGCAGTGGGCACTGACTGCATGGCGATACCACCTCGAGACCACGTTTCCAAGTGAACAACACGGCAAACGCCGGGGCATCAACGCCTATCGACGAGGATATTGCGTTCATGCGGATCCTGCGGCATTTCCATCATCTCGAGATATCAAGAGACCTTCACTGATGAGGTCAGCCTGCAGTTGGTCCTGGTAATGTACCGTCATCTACCCTATCTTTGTTACTTTTACAGTATCAGCTGAGTCCTCGGGAGCTGCAGTAAATCGTACGCAAGCGCTGGTTCCTATCTGTACTTTTACACAGCCAGGACTGGTCGTCTGATCAGAGTGCTTTCGTCATTTGTCTCAGAAGGATAGGGGATCACATGAATAGTCACAGGTTCGAGGTGGCTCATGTGGTTTCTGGCCAGAGAATGGAATGCTACCATTATCCACTAGAAACATCTCTAGTTGGCTTACAGCTTATCCCGAACCTGAAACCTCATCGGGCCTAAAGACGGGTACGTCAAGCAGTGTGGCCACACTGATCTCAACTACTACGGATCCTCGCATACAGAAGTTGATTAATGAAGCCCCAGGTTAACGTAGCTACAGCAGGACTGCAGGATGATAGGCCAGGAGACCGACAAAGGTATCATTCTCATGCCTACCTCCAACCTCAGGCCCACAACTATCTTCCGTCAGCTGCCAAATATTGGCCGCTCCTTGCGCTCCCATTGGCAGACCATCAGGCGGAAACAAGAATTTGCGCCACGGCTGAGACCTTGATCTCAAGCAAATAGCGGTAGATATCGGGGGCCTCACAGAACCGTGGCGGAAGACCGGTCGTTGTTCGAGTGGCCCGGGTCATCCGGGAGTCGTACTGTGGCCACTGTTCGCCCAATGAGGCAGAAACGAACGAGGAACTTCGAGCCTTGCCGGGGGTTGTCTGGTTCGTGTGCTGCACAATGTTACTTGTCTAGGACCAGGACAGATACATCAAGTTCAAGGTCGAAATCTACAATCATCGTAACGGTTGTGCCTCCGAGATCAAGCCGCACCAGGTACAGGCAGGCTTAACTCTATCGGGATCTCGCAAAAGGAAAAACAATCAAACACGCAGGAACACGACCCCGGGCGTTTCCCATGGCGTCTTCGGTCCAGAGGAGGTGGTCGCTCTTCTGCTGGACCTTGTGTTCCTTTCGGGTTAGGTCTCTGACTGTCTGATCTGGACAAGCCCCCCAGTATTACTATATCGAAATCTGAAATCGCAGGCAGTGAAGCGTCACGCCATGTGACGCATGCTTCTGACACACAGTTAAGAGTAGAATTATTCAGTTCTTCTGGAGTAGTTCTGCAGCGCCCAGCAGTCTGGGGATAGACACAGGACGATCGAGGGAAAGGTGGTGTCCTCGAAGGACGGCAGATTGGAAATGGAGGGGTCGTCTCGAGAGGCTTGACCCTGGCATCCTTGTCGGGCTGTGGAGAGGAGGGGTGAGTGGGAAGAGAGGGCCGAGCGACGTGACCGGGATTAAAGTGGATGCTACAAGGATGGAAGCGATTGCACCAGCTGCTGATAGCCTTGGCAGCTCTGTCTCCTTCTCTGATTGGCCGGCTGCGACGCAATCGTGCCAAGGAGCTGGCGGCACACGGACCACTTGGCTGCAAATCATGGAAACCGTGAAAGTTGATCTCTTGTTGAATTGTGCGCCGCGAACAAACTTGGGGTGTTCCCGACCCCCCGCCCGACTGCCATCACCACTCCCCTCCCTGGCCTTGGATCTGAAGATTTTCTGCCGTCCGTTGAGGCGCTGCACTGGAAATATCATTTTACTTTCCCTCTTTGCTGTTGGTTTTACATAATGGGATCCAGCCCGGGCCGGCCACGACGAGGAGGAGCGGCGTTCGCATTTCCAATGCTGTGCAAGTTTCGAAGCACCTCCACAGCGGCAGATATGCAGCCTGAACTATTTGGAGGGACGGGCACGATCCGGGGGGGCAGAGAAGAAGACGCACCTGGCGACACACAGTGTACACACCCTCACCATCCTTAGCACCATGGCCGGCGGGAGCCTCCTTGTCCCCAGGCCGTGTCCCCTCTTGGCCATTGCAACCTCCTCCCGAAGGCCCTTCCCATGGGCCACTCAAGCGATGCTGTTCACGATCTGCCCCAGCGAGTGCGCCATTAGCGAACACTCTCTTCCCCTCTCAAGCATGACCTTCATTTTTCCTTGCAGCGCTGGGCGCGGGCGTTCGGTTCTTGTGGCTTTCTAAACGCGCAGAATCCTTCTCGGCCCACCCTGACTGGCACACACACCTTTTCAAAGGCCACGCACCCTCCAGAGCACCTACACACACCTCCCCCAGCTGCACTCGCGGGTTCCATGTAAGTCATCCGCTGGTAGACACCACTATCTCGAACGGCATCAGAGAGAGACCCACCTGGGATCAACGAGAGAGACAGGCCTTCATAGGTCGGAACGCTTCTTTCCATGTACCGAAGCAGAGCTGCTGTCACAGCTCCTGTGTTCTTTGCCAGATCCACGGATCTATCACTCCAACTCGCGTACTCCCGGACCCATTCCGAGTATACCCACTCCAGATGCTGCTCGAGCCCAGAACCAAGGCCCGCTGCTTCCAGGAAACGAGGACGGGATTGGCATCGACGGGCGCTAAAGCAGCATGCTTCAGCAGGCATGGAGGTATCCAATGACCAGTCCGGCCTATGTCACCATCCACAGAAACAGATTTCCCTCGAGAGCATGAGGGAGCGTTCAAAGTTACCAAGATGCTTCGTTCAAGGAATTTCCCATAACGTATCGTCATCTCAGTCGAATCCAAACGGTGCCGAGCATGCAAGATATCGATAGAGGAAACCGCCCGGCTAGCTACCCCTCTTGACCCTCGTCTCGCTTTTCCATCCGACTCGGCTTATGTATACACCCGAGGCGCAGATGGGCGCGCACCTATCCGGCCGCCGCCCACTTTGCTGCAGCTGGGTCTGTGGATGAGGCCAGGGGAAACTTCAAGAGACGCGAGATATCCTCTTTTGGGATTGTGATGCCGCGGCCTGTGTCTCTCGCTTACGCATTGCGTTTTCGACACACACGGCCTCTCGCCACGGAGAAACCAATGCGGCGATTGTGTCTTGAGTTCTTCAACTTTGAGAGGGGGTTCTACCTCGCGGGTGGATTTGGCTGCTTGACGACCTCTTCCAGATACTGTTGCCAAAGGCGGGGCAAGGTCGAAGCTCTGGAAGTTGTTTCGGCAACTTATCTTATCATGTTGTTGTGTCTGCTTGCTATTTTTGGAAGGCGGGGAATGGGGGATCAAGTTGATCAAGTGTTCGGCTGTCGCAATCTGACGACGGCCCAACGAGCGGCCGGACAAGACAAGGGCCTTGATGACCCCTTCTTGGGTCCGACCGAAGCATGTCTCTCTCTTGTCACTCCTGCCCGTCGCCAGATAGATCCAAGATTCAAACTGCAGCACAAGCGAACCAAGGGGTTGCAATCTGGCAAAATGCGCCGGTTGAATTGGTGCAGATCATATGATGCAGCTTGGGAGTATTTCACTTACAGTGCTTTCTGTCTAGACCGGTGTCATCAAGAGAGAGCTTGACGCCCGTGGCTGCTGTAATTTGTGATGCATCTCCGGGTACCGACGCGGCCTTTTGGTGGTGAAAGTTCTTTGCTGATGTTGCTTCCAGCATGGCTGGGAGATTTGTTGGATTACACAGTATGGACAGTAAGCTGTGATATTGAAGTGCTGTGTACCCGGTGCCAGAGTGCTGTAGACGGACACTTAGACCTGCAGTGCAACAGATATCGGCCAGGTAATCTGATATGCCACCAACAAACATGGGTGTCAACAGAGTGCGTGAGACGAGAATTCGGACCTAGGTCTGGGCAGGGGACCTGAACCCCCTCGCACTTTTGAAGAGGATGAAGCTCAGAAGCTGTGGGTGCGTTTTGGGAGGTAGGTGTAGATATTCTCATCGCGACACGAGATGAGCCTGAGCGGGTCCTATGGGACATCTGAGAGATAAATACTCGGTATCATAACAAACCTTCAAAAAACAACCAATAGTTATGTCCCACTCAGGATGTCGTCGTCGTCGGCTGCCCGCATTACCCCGCGGCAGGCGCTTGTGAGGCGCTATCGATAAGAGCTATAAGCGCTAAAGCTGCACTGATTGGTCGGAGAAGCGACACCAAGGAATTCGACATTGGTAATCGCAACCTCTCCATCAAAAATTCACCAAACCACAGCAACCATCAACGAATTTTCAAGGCGACCCCTTCAAACCAGAAGACAGGAAGAAACGAATTTGTCTTGAAAACCCACAGTCGGCACAACAGAGAAAACAAATTTAGGAAATGGCGAGTCTAAAACGGTCGGTCGAGTCGGACCCTCTCGCGGCCAACATCTCGAATAAGATCTATGTGAGATCCACCAAGAGCGGCAAGGTCCAAAAAATCGTCCGCGAGGTCTACCTCCGTCGGGACATCCCATGTTCTTCCAAGCTGTGTCGGGAGTGCCAGCATCAGATGCTCATTCCGAAAGATGCCTTGGGCAAGCGTGAGCGTTTCTCATACCCTCTGTTTCACAGGCTCATCTCATCGCTAACCATCGTCATCTTAGCGATCCCATTTGTCCTCTCAGACTCACCGGCGGGGACAAAGGTCTTCCCCCAGGGGCACTACCTGGTACCAGACACCAATGCCTTTCTCACAGCCATGGACCTTTTCGAGCAGGAGTCTGCTTTTTACGACGTGATTGTCCTGCAGATTGTGCTCGAGGAGCTGAGGAACAGGTCGCTCCCGCTGTACAACCGGCTCATCAGCCTGACCAAGAGCGAGGACAAGAGGTTTTATGTCTTTTTCAACGAGTTCCGACTCGAGACTCATGTGCCCCGTTTGGAGGGCGAGACGGTCAATGACCGAAACGATCGTGCGGTGAGGAGGGCGGTGGCGTGGTATGGCGAGCATCTGGCCCGTATCAAGGGGAAGGATGCCCCTTCTATTGTCATGCTGAGCAACGATCGGGATAATTTGAAGAAGGCCAAGCAGGAGGGGATTCACGCTTGTTCGTTGGCGGATTATGTCAGGCAGTTGAAGGATGGGGAGAAGTTGCTGGATATGATTCCTGAGACGCAGGATCGGGATCAGATCAAGGAGAAGAGGCCGGGGGATAACTTGTATCCCGAGTACTTCAGCATGTCGAAGATGATGACGGGGGTGAAGAGCAATTTCCTTCATCAGGGCATCTTCAATGTGTCGCCGTACAATTATTTGGAGGGGTCCATTAGGGTACCGGCTTTCCCCAAGGCGTTGCTTATTCTGGGGCGGGAGAACATCAACCGTGCTGTTGATGGTGACTTGGTTGTGGTGGAGGTACTGCCTAAGGATCAGTGGAAGGAGCCATCTACGCAAGTCATCGAGGAGGATGCCATCACGAAGAACGAGAACCCAGATGCCGAAGAGTCTGATGACTTTGTTTCGGAAAGGGAACGCAAGGCACTGCAGGAGGAGGTCAAGAGAACACACAGCAAGACGACGGAAGGACATGCTCAGCCGACTGCAAAGGTTGTCGGTGTGATCAAGCGGAATTGGCGTCAATATGTCGGACATATCGATCAGTCCTCCGTCAGCCAGTCGGCGCAACAAGGAAGGAAACAAGACAGTGTTTTCGTTATCCCTATGGACAAGAAGATCCCCAAGATCCGCCTCCGCACCAGACAGGTCTCCGAACTTCTCGGAAAGCGCATCTTGGTCACGATCGATGCTTGGGACCGCAGCTCTCGCCACCCGTCCGGCCACTTTGTGCGCTCTCTCGGTGAACTGGAGACGAAGGCTGCCGAGACAGAAGCCCTGCTCCTGGAGTACGACGTTCAGTACCGGCCTTTCCCCAAGACCGTCCTCGACTGTCTGCCCAAGGAAGGTCACGACTGGCGGGTGCCACAGAGTCTCGAGGATCCAGGCTGGAAAGACCGCCAGGATCTCAGAGATCTCTTGATTTGCAGTATTGACCCCATCGGGTGCCAAGATATCGACGACGCTCTTCATTCGCGGCCTCTACCTAATGGCAACTTTGAGGTTGGAGTCCACATCGCCGATGTTTCACATTTCGTCAAGCCCGGCAACGCCATGGACGCCGAGGCGAGCATTCGTGGCACCACAGTCTACTTGGTCGACAAGCGTATCGACATGCTTCCGATGCTTCTCGGTACCGACCTCTGCTCTCTCAAGCCCTACGTCGAGCGCTATGCGTTCTCGGTCATTTGGGAGATGACCTCTGATGCCGACATCGTGGGCTCCCGCTTCACCAAGTCTGTCATCAAGTCACGTGAAGCCTTCAGCTACGAACAAGCGCAGTTGAGGGTGGACGACAGCTCTCAACAGGACGAGCTCACCACCAGCATCAGAACTCTCTTGGCTCTCTCGAAGAAGCTCAAGCAGAAGCGTCTCGATGCCGGTGCCTTGTCCCTCTCCTCCCCAGAGGTCAAGGTGCAAATGGAGTCCGAGACCTCAGACCCCATCGACGTCAAGACCAAGGTCCATCTCGACACCATGTCCCTCGTCGAAGAGTTCATGCTTCTCGCCAACACCTCGGTCGCCAGAAGGATATACGAAGCCTTCCCCCAAACCGCCATCCTCCGCCGCCACGGCGCGCCCCCCAAGACCAACTTTGACGAACTTGCCAACCAGCTCAAGGTCAAGCGCGGCCTCGACCTCAGCGTCGAATCCTCCCGCGCCCTGGCCGACAGTCTCGACCGCTGCGTCGACGAAAAGGAGCCCTTCTTCAACACCTTGGTGCGCATCATGGCCACCCGCTGCATGATGTCGGCCGAGTACTTTTGCTCCGGCACGCAGGCCTACCCCGAGTTCCGCCACTACGGTCTCGCGTCCGAAATCTACACGCACTTCACCTCGCCCATCCGCCGGTACGCCGATCTGATGGCCCACCGTCAGCTCGCCGCGGCGATCGAATACGAGGCCATCCACCCCAGCACGCGCAGCAGGGGCAAGCTCGAGGCTGTGTGCAAGAATATCAATGTCAGGCACCGGAACGCGCAGCTGGCGGGGAGGGCGAGCATTGCTTACTATGTCGGCCAGGCGCTCCGCGGCAAGGCGACGGAGGAGGACGGGTTCGTCATGAAGATTTTTAGCAACGGGTTTGTGGTTTTGGTGCCGAGGTTTGGGATTGAGAGTTTGATAAGGCTGAGGGATCTGGCTGAGACGGAGCCGCAGGCCGAGTTTGACGCGGAGAATTATGTGCTGCGGGTCAGTGGGAGTAGGGAGGTGAGGGTGGAGCTGTTCCAGAAGGTGAGGGTGAGGGTGACGGATCAGAAGGATGAGACGACGGGGAAGAGGGGGGTGAGGATGGAGTTGGTCAAGACCTATTAGATGGTGGGGGAAAAGGAAGGTTACTGTAGGGAAGTGGTAAAAGAGTAAACCAGGGTACATGTATGGTTGTTTTCTTCTCTGGACCAATTTTCCTGCGTTTTCGTAGTTCTTTGAGAGATTCGGATATCGTATTTTCCATCATGCTAAACAAGAAAACGACATCAAAGGCCACAAAAGTACATAATATACCATCTTTCATTCATTTAAACCCCCCAGTTTTTGTTTCTCTCTTCTCTCTCTCTCTCTCGACGCCAAAACGCCTTTGTGCCACTTAACGAAACAAGAAAGCTGAATGAACCGCCCTGCAAAATAAATGCCAACTGAACCGAAAGATAAAGAAAAGAAAAAAAGGTATCTATTCCATCTCAACCTCATTACCCCCCTCCTCCTGCGCACCAGCCTTCATGCTGGCCCACAAGCCCTCCAAGTTGAACTCGTGCGCCCACTCGGTGACAATCTTCTTCTGATCGGCACCCACCTCCTCGTTGGCAATCTTGGCCGGCCCCTTCGCCGAAGCAGCCGGGGCGCCGGTCTGAACCGCTGGTGGGACAGCCGACCAGCCCTGGATTCTGCCGTCTCTCCAGTCTGTCACCACCGTCATGGCAGCAGCCTGGATGTTGGGAACACCGCCCCTCCCGAGACGTCCTCTCTTCCTCGCGACCTGGACAAGAAAGTCGGTTGTCGAGTCTCCGCTCTCGGGGTTGATGAGAAGAGGGGGGAGGTCGTAGAGCTGAATCATCTTCTCGAGAAGCTCTGGCTGGGCAGAGAGGCGCTTGAGGAGGAGGGTGACGGCCGGAACCGGGTCGTCAATTTGCTTTGGTGGGACGGCGTTGAGGAGGACGAGGTGGGCGTGGGCTTCGGTTGGGTTCTTGGGGGTGAAGCTGGAGATGGAGCCGGTAGAGGGGAAGACGATACCGGGGGAATCGAGGAGGGTGAGCTTCTGGTCGATCTTGACGGCGCGGATAGAGGTCGTGACACCGGCTTCGGCACCGGCGGGGCAAGGGGCGCGGTTGTTGCGGCCACCGAGACGGGAGAGGAGAGCGTTGATGACGCTGGACTTTCCGACATTGGGGTAGCCGATGACACCAACCGAGATGGCGCGCTTGAGGTTGCGTGACGCGGCATAAGACTTGAGCGCCTTGAAGAGGGCAGAGGAGGTGCTCTGAACGGTGATATCGCGGTGATTGAAGACGTGCGCATTGGGCGCAGGGTTGGAGGCGCGGAGAGGGAGGGTAGGGAAGAAGCGACGGAGATGGGCGAGCCAAGCGCGGAGAACTGGTGAGGGGATCAGGTCGACCTTGTTGAGAATGAAGATGAGACGCTTGCCGCCGCTAGCAGCAGCCATCACGGCCTTCTCAACATCGCGCGAGCGGGTGCCTTCGGGGTCGCGGGCGTCGAGAACGTAGAGAACAACGTCGGCTTGGTCAACAACTTGCTTGAAGACCTTGTCGAAGGCCTTGCGGGACGAAGCACCGCCTGGAACCTCGATCGCGCCAGACTCCTCATCATCGGAAGAATCATCCTCATCGTCGTCCATCTCGTCGTCGTCGCCGCTCTCCAGCTCCTTGTCATACTGCTCGGCCGCTTTCCTGGCGCTGCGAATGAGAGCCGCAAGAGGGTTGGAGTCGTCCCCCTCGCTGTCGTCATCGTCCTCATCGACCATCATGGAATCCTCCTCGAGTCCCTCAAACTCTTCGTCGTCGTCCATGCGATTCTCGTCCTTGTTCTCCTCAGATCCGGCGGCCTTGGCAGCCTTGAGCATCTCTTTTCTGCGCTTCTGCTCCTCAGCTTTCCTGATGCGGTCCTCCTCGATCTGGTTCAACAGCTTCTCCTTGTAAGGGAACAGGTTGGGGATGCCGGGGTCCTTCTTGAGCTTGCTCTTCCATTGCGGGTTCTTCTTGGCTTCCTTCTTCGCCTTGCGCTGCTTCGCGGCCGAGGCCTTCTGAATCTTGTGCCTCAAGCGAACGGGAGTGCGCTTGGATTTCGGCTCTGTAGGGTTCGGGCGGGTTAGAAAAGATCAATTGGCAATAGATCGAGGAGATAGAGGGGAGAGCGCATACTTTTCGGTTTGGTTATTGATCCTGCCATTTTAACTGATTTAATTTTATGATCAAAATGGCTTCGATCGTCTGCTTACTTGCCCTGGAGATGGGTCGCAAAGCAGGGCGATTGTAAAAGTTCAAAAAAATTATGGTGGAGCGCTGATCCTGCCGCCCCTCACCGCCTACGATAAGACAGAATTGTGCTGCTTATCGTGGTTATCGGACCCACCGCCCCTCACTGCGTCAATGGCATTGTGGGGTTGACATCTCGTCGATTCTTCGGATGAACATCTCAAAATCTTTTGTTTCAGTCTTCATTCACTGTCAATGATTCAAGGAATCTCGAGGCTTTGGAGGGTCCCTGTTGAATACCACATAGTCCCTCAACATGGGTAGTCCATTGATCACTTATATAGTACACACATATGACAGACCTATATAGGCAGCTTCATTCTCACAAGATATCTTTCAATTCTCGTGATTCGTCTCTCAAATTAAAGAACGCTGTCTCTGCCTCCGATGGGTCACCCGGTAACCAGAAAAGAAAGCGGAGATGTCCATTTAGCCACTTCCCAGAGTATTGGGCTCCAACAACGGTCAATCTCACCGCCGAAGAGAAAAAAGTGGAATCTGATGTTTCCTGATTGGGATACTCCGACACTGGTTGCCGACCCGACCCGACGACGCCGTGGTGGATTTTGATTTGTTTTGGTTCCCATGCCAACTCTTGAAATGCTATCTTGTCTCCCTTCTTTTCCTCTTGCATTCTGACTCTAACCTGATCAAGTTACATCATTCTGTTTCCTAAAGACTCATCACATATTCTCACCTTGAGAGACTCATCCACACAGTCTTACCACCAGCCTCAGGTATTGTAACCAAACGTCACAATGGGAAGCATAGACACCACCGGCTACAGCTTCACAGCCGGCCCCGAAACCGTCTCCTTTGACAGTTTCCTCTTCGACATGGACGGCACAATCATTGATTCCACCGCCGCCGTAGAGAAGCACTGGGAAGGGTAAGAGCCCTCACCCCCTCTTGTTCATATCAAACCCAGAAATTAACCACTACCCCTCCAGCATCGGCAACGACATCGGCGTAAGCTCCGAAATCATCCTCCAAACCTCCCACGGCCGCCGAACAATAGACATGCTCAAGATACTCGCCCCGGAAAAGGCCACCTGGGAATACGTCCAATCCAGGGAAGCCCTCCTCCCCAAACTCTACGGCTCCGACGCCGTCGAGATCCCCGGCGCCCGCTCCCTCCTCGATTCCCTCATCGCCCTCTCTGCCCCCTGGACAATCGTCACGTCTGGCTCCCTTCCCCTCGTAAGCGGGTGGCTCAAGGTCCTTGACCTGCCTGTCCCGGAACACCTCGTCACGGCGGAGTCTGTGCAAAACGGCAAGCCAGATCCGGCCTGCTATCGTTTGGGGAGGGAGAAGCTAGGCGAGTCGGCGGGTGAGGGGAAGGAGGTTTTGGTGTTTGAGGATGCTCCTGCTGGGATCGAGGCTGGGAAGGCGGCTGGGTGCAGGGTTGTTGGGTTGGTGACTTCTCACAGTGTGGAGGAGGTTTTGTCTGCTGGGCCGGATTGGGTGGTGAAGGATCTGACGGAGGTTAGGATTGTGAGGAGGGAGGAGGATGGGAGGGTTGTGCTGGAGATTGGGGGGTTGTTGGTGAGGAATTAGGGGTGAGAGTTGGGAAAGGGGCGTTTGGGTGATGGACTGGAAGGAGGATAGATGCTACAGGATCACTGTTCGGGGCTATGGGACATGGTATGGCTGTTAATAGATGGAATATCGGCATTTTCATGGGTTTTACCAGCAAATGCCTGCAATTATTTGGTGCGTGTTGGATTAGGGAAGTATGTGAAGTGTTAAAGATCCTGCGTGATATGTGAGCTGCATATTTAGTCGCGGTGAATGAAAGAGCAGAAAACTCAAGAAAATCTACATTTAGCTAGTGGAGATATGAGCAATGATCCTTGAGATCGGAAACTGGTCTCAGGCGGGTGTTTAAGAAGTATTTCAACGGTATCCCTATGAGGCGTCAGGTTGAGGTCTTTGACAATAAGCAGGACCAAAATGAAGCTTTGCGTTTTGGATAACCTGTTGGTTCTTTCAACTTTCATCATATGGAGGCCCTGGGTACTTTGACATAGGTCACCAAGTCATCCATAGTAGATATTACAGGGGCTAGGGAGAGATGTAAACAGAGGTCAGTCCACTGTTGTTTAAACCATACCTTACATATTCACTAAATGCCGACAAGTATACCTGATAGCCGACAAACCCCGGTAGCTAGAACTCAGTAAAGATAACGGCCCAACAGTCAAAGATGCGCCGCTTGGTAGGCATGTCTCATCAAGGTACACATCTACTCTCACATTTCAGTTCTTACATCCAACAGAACAACGCCATAGACCCTCACAGCTGACATGGACTCAGGCCTTGCCATGAGATTAGACAAACGAATGATCTGTACCCTGAATCATCAGCAGAAAAGCATGACGCAGTCTCAGTAACGTACGTTTGCTTCAACGGTGACGTTGACGATGGCTGTCTCATGGAACTCTACGTCAACATCATCAAGATCAACAAAAGCAAATCCAACTCGAGACATGAGCAGCAGTGATGACGGCGGCAAGCTCTTTTGACACATTTCGCCGACGATCCAAGATCGACATGATACCTATCTACCTCGCCGCCACGCTTTCCCCCAGAAAAAGACCACCACCAAAACCTCCCAATGTCCTTTTTGCCATCCTAAAGTTCCTCACCGTTACTCACCGAGAACGAGATCAATGTCTCGGCTAACTCAACATCCACCCACCTGATTCCTTTTCTTCTTCCCAAACCTCCCACCCGTCCCCGAGTGTCTCGGTCTGTGTCTTCCTCCAGCTCCCCACCCGCCATGAGCTAACTTTAGCATTATCCACGGCATCCTTTCCCACCCATCCATGTACATACACTACATTATTCCGCTCTCCTCTCCTCCTCCTCTAACCCATGAATGTATCCTTTCGCCACCCCTCGGAAGCGGGAAGACAACAACAGCAGCTCAAGAAAACAACAGTGCGAGGTTACCCCCCCTAAACCCCCCTCCCCCCCCAGAAGAGGAAAAAAACTGACGACAAACAACGTCACATAAGAAGTCTAGAAGCCGATCGGCACATGTAGGCCACCGGGTTCAAAACTAAAAAGTTCCTCCTCGTGGCACTAAAACACACATCAACTGCACTGCTGCGCTGCAATAAAAGCCGAGTTCACTCCAGCCCAGTCGAGGCCAACCCCCCCCCCCCTCCTTCCCACCTCTCAGCCCAAACCCTAACCGAAGCCTGCCCCCGGGATGTCTTGCGGCGTCCCCGGTGAGGTGCCGGTTCGCCTCGCGCTGATCATCACCCTCTTCTTCCAGTCTACTACTGCAGAACACACCACGCGAGGAGGGGAAGAGGAAAAAAGATGCGGGGGAAACACAACAATCCTACCTCCCTTGTGCCCTTTGGGCTAGTGTATACACAACCAGCCCATCCCATTTTCATCATTTTTACCTGTCCTAGTGTAGTTCCTAGTAACCGGCAAGTGGTGTGTAAACATCCCTTCACCATCCAGAGGAATGTTGAACATGATGATATCCCTTTCACTTTCCCGTCAACGGAGGCCGCATATAATGCAGAAAAAAGGTGGAAATAACACTTCCCTCCCTCCCCTTGCCGCCCGCATGGAATAAAATGTTTTTGGGAAATAAGAAAGAAGAAGAAAAGAGCAGCAAGCAGGTACACACATAACACATAACACAGTCACGCAGTCAGGCGGCAATGAACGGCGGCCAACCCACCCCCCACCGTCTTTGCACTCGCAAAATGGCACAAGCACACACAACGCGCTGACCTCATGGTTAGAAATCTTGGGGAAAGCAAAGGTGTGTGTGGGTGTCATGACAGGGGGGGGGGGTCCATCACAACCGTGCGAGAAGGCGCGCGCGTCAAATGTGTGCGGGATGCTCATCAATCCTCCCTTTCTGCAGTCTACCAGGGGGAAATTTGAGAAAGCACCCTTCTGTCCCGTGGCGGCGGCTGCGGCGATAACCGATTGATACCTTTCATTCACGCGTTCACGTTGGGAGGGATACCTATCTCAGCTCTTACCCGGGGATCGAGAAGAAGAGGGAGGGGGCGGTTAACGAAATCGGGATCTCGGGTACAAGAAGAGTGAGTCTGACTGATAGAGAACACACATACAGATGTGTAACCCAGGTGACGAAAGGGTATAAAAGAGCAAAAGAGTGCGGAATTTGTTGCGGCCGCTTGCATGACGGCGGGGAGGGCAAAAAGTTGTGAGCCCCGTCCTGACATATCGAAAATTAGTCCGACTCTGAAAATCTCACTGTTGTGTAAACATCTTGCACATCCTCTTTAAATTGGTCGGCGATTTGCGTAACGATAGAGTTATCGTTCCTGCATAACCCGTCAGGCATTCGTGCGAAGAAGACGTCTCAAATCAATCTTGGTATCCAAAGAAAAAAACAGATCAACACAGCCTCGGGCCGTTGAGCTAACACAGCATATAAGACTGGAATGGCGAACAACAACAAGTTTCCAACAACACACAAAAAAGAAACTCCGATGGACGGATGGACGGACGAGGGCTGATGCGTGGCGTTTTCCCTGGACAAACTGGCAAGGGAAAACGTCCGACGACGAGTGCTGTGCTGCCCCCTTTTTCCCCTGCAGGAAAAAGAAGAAGCATTTGGGTGGTTTTGATTTCCGACCTGAGACTTCGTTTCCTGCAGGAACAAGAGACAGGATCGACCATCACGCATTATGTTGAGTATCTGCAGTCAATTCATTAGCCCATGCCATAGATGCGGCTCAAAATCCACAGAATTAGAATCTGTAAAGTCTGTGAGGGCCGTAAATGAATCTTAAATTACTTCCCCCACGTTGCATTTGCAGCCTCCCATCATTGATTCGTCTGCTGCCCTCGACGGGATCCAGGGAGCTCCCGTTGCCGAACAAGACGATCGACGACCGATCTGATTAACCTCTGATCGCCTGTCAGCGTCCCCGTCAGAAGGCTTGTCAGTCAGTCGTTCAAATATCCCAACTTGCCTGTCGTCATGGAGATGATGAAAATGATGATGATGATGATGATGATGAACAACCCACCGCCCAGATGAAGAGGTTGAATTCCCGTGTCCTCGTCCTCGCACCAGGCAGAACGGTGTGGGCTTGCCGATAAACACTGTGCCCGTTGGAGGATGCAGGGATTTTCACCATGTACCTGCTTGTACCTTTTGGTCATGTTATCCAACAGGGAGCTTTGGACAAGGCTCCCCTCCAGACACACACGTGGCCGCCCGGGCCAGCAAATAATCCTAATCTCCTGGCCCCTGGGACGTGCTCCATCAGGGCGTCAAACACTATTCTTTCTGACCGTGGGCGGTGAACCTCTGATTCAGGTACCGATGTTGGATGAGCACAAAAGGTTCGCCGTGGTTCAGCGTTTGGCCGTCCATTGAGACCGCTGGTGGAAGCGATTCGCCTTCAGTCACTCACTGTGATTGTCTACCGCGAAGGACTGGTTGTGACTGCTGGCAGCGCGCGCGGCGGGTTACGAGCTGGTTTCCTGCTTGAGCAGCCCCGTCATCCATGACAGCGTTACACTCGGATTCAGTCGTGTCCTCCCCATCTCTCCAGCTCCCCCGCCCCGCCGCGGCTCTGGAGCCGGATCAAAAGCTTCGATAAGGTGAAGGAAGGTCCACTCTTGGCCGCCCGGCGCTGCGGACAAAAATGTTAGACCGTTGTTAAGCTTGCCTTGGACACTGCTTACCACCACTGTTGGACCGTCATCTTGGCCGCTACTTGCATTAGCTTTGGCTTCCTCTACGAACTGCCGGTGCTCACTACTATCATCGAACATTCGTTGCCGACTTCTTCATGGCAGTCAACCATGGATGGCACAGGATGGGTGTTATGTTATGAAGGCTGTACAGCACCGTAGCACACAGATCCCACGCATTGACCCGTACGCGAACCAATGAGCAAGGCTGGCGTGGGAGTTCGACGCAATGCTACTCATCTGCTTGTCGTTCAAAGCTGTGATTCCGTGTGTCAGCAAGATACGGATAACGCTGGGGAGATACGTACGCTGAAATGTACAAGAAAAGTTCCCGATCAGACCTTTGAGTTTGACATGTCGAAATGATCTGTTGAGACACCGACTGGCCTTGGCTCGCCTGATGACATCGAAACTGTGCTGCTGGAGCTGATTCGATCGCTTGCCGTAGGCTCATTGCTGTTTCTTTTCTTCGTCTGAGCAGTCGTTCTGATGCCCATGAGCTGCGTGGGTTGTGACGTACGGCTGGTGATACGGGCCCACCTAGGTAACTTCTCAGAGACGGCCGATGTGACTGTGGTTTTTGTCCTATATCGCACATCTTAAGAAAATCCGGGATAGGGGAGCTTGGGCTTGAGCGCCCGCAATTTCGTAATCACTTGCTGAGACCCATCAGCCAAAGAGAAGGCCATCCTCAAGCCACAAGATGCAGAGCGGGATGCACCCGAACCAGCCTCTGGTCTCCGGTCTGCTTTGTTGCGCCAACCGAGTATGCATCTGCTCTCCAACCGCAGCATCTTCCTGCTTCGGAGTGTTGAAAAGTGCCGAATGCTTGGTAGGAGAAGCAGGAAGAAAAGGGGACAGCATTCTGATCGGACGGGATGTCTGAAGATTTCGGCATGGTGGTTTTCCAACCGAACGGTCTTTTTGCAGAGTGTCACCCCCACTCTAGAGTGCGACAGAACGGGCGCCATAAATAGAAATGTGCATCCACTGTAGCAGCACGTCTCCTGTATTCGGACTGTAGCGTAGTGCTGGGAAATGCGGTGTTACGGTGCGGCGCCGTGTCTTCGACTTCTTGTCCAACAAATCTCCGTCAGGTTGTGGAATTCTGATGGATGGGAAATCATCAGCTGCAAGTGACGCCCGGGAACCACATAAGCTGCCGCACCCGTCCAACTTGGTTGCCGTCATGGCAGCGCCGACGGGCGGTATCTGTGCCTCTTCGGTGAGGTGAGCTTTCACCTCATCACCTCATCTGCAGAGCAGGATGCACATCATCCTTGAGCGGGGTAATCTACGAGGCGCGTGCCTGGAGGAGAGAATCCCATGGTTGGGAGGGTTGGGGGTTGTCAAAGTCGTACGGTATTTTTTTTCTTCTTTATCCCTCTTCACCATCGCAGGGTGGTATCGAGAAGTGTTGGATGTCACCGTGTTGCCTGTTCGAGTGCTGCTCCAGTTGCTACTCCAGTGCTGCTGTTGTCGGTGGAGTTCGTTCGAGTTGGAGTCTGTCATCAGGCGACTTCTGGATATCTCTTCCTGCAGCAGGGCGGGAAACGGCAAGGTTTGGCGGTCGTCGGTGCATCAGGCGAATCAGAAGAGGCGGTAAGCGAAAGCGGCCGGTGTGGACTGGCATCCGCTGCCATCTGGCGGCCACCTCAGCGGGGAGTGCTAGGAAGAGAGAAGGAACTTCTCGACAACCCCGCGATAATTGTTCCTGACCTTGCAAGGATGCCGATTGCATCAGACAGCTGCAGCGCGAGGCTTGTTTGCTTTGCCGCAACTGTCAACTCCACCGCTATTTCTCCCTCACGAAACACTGGTGCGAAGCTATTCCCTCAACGGCTTCTAGAGAAATCCCAATGGGGTGGGAGCCGGGAAAAATGCTTGGTGTGGAGTTGGCACTCAACCTCAACTTCTTCAACAACACCAACAGACTCGTACAAAGACGCAGTGAGATGCTCGGTTACACAGACACTGTCGTCAAGACGTAGGACATGTCTCTGGTCATCCAGTCAGAAACCGTGGAGCAACACGTTGAAGGACCCGCCTCGCCGATTTCAGGACCTCCCTAACAGATATCGTGAGAGAAGGGCCAAAGGGCTTCTTCGCCTACACTAGTTTTGGTGTCGATCCGGCAGCAACCGGCGGCGGCTGGACTTGAGGCTGAGGCGCCGGCATAGGACGACCCTTCGGCACCGAATTACGGGTTGGCATTCTGTTCACGGCGTGTCGCCTCCCAGGAAATTGGATGAGATGCAAGTTACAGCCAACAGGAGATCCTGCCACGCCGTTCTTGTGCTTTGTGCTCTGATGGAAGATGCGCAACTCCGAGTCGTCTCGGAAATCAAGTGACGCTCTCTTTCGAGGTTCAAGTTCAACAGATGAGATGGACAGGACAACAACAATAACAGCAGCGAGTTATCATCAGATTCATCACAACGAGATGTCGCTGACTCGCTGATGAGCAATGGTGGAGGCAGTGGCTGAGGGTGGCATAACCCCACACTTTGGTGGCAGCGCAGAGACCATATCCGATATGGCCCGTGCAAATTCCACTGGGTGTTGCCTGCCTTTTGCTTTCTTTCTCGTTCAGCAATCTTATGCTGTGGAAACCATGGTGTTACAAACCCGTCGACCCCCTTTTGAGATGGCATCGAACTGATCAGACAGATCGCAGCCAGCCGCAGCCATCGCACCCCGATTGGTGTTCCCTGCCACGCCTGCGTTGAGTGATGAGCTCTCGACTCGTCACGCGAATGTCTTCGATGTCTCTCCCTTGTCCCTAGCACTGGTCTGGTCTCCTGGTCTCCTGGTCTCTCTGGCTCCCGAGGCACGGTGCCTCCCGGCTTCGGGCGGTTGGCTTTTCTTTCTCTCTCCCACACGATTCCACTCCTCCATCTTTCCTCCGCCTCTCAGAAGTTCTCGGCTTCGGCACCGTATCTTTAACCCCACACAGTGCACCCATCCCACAGCAACAGCTCCGCTCCCCAGGGGCTCTAGCTCGCGCTCGACCCGCCCGGCATCCCTTCCACGAGGCTCCGGCTCCGCCAACGGCTTTTCCTATTGCTCAGGCTCATCACCTCAGAGTTTTCCCTCCGAGCTGCAGGGTCTTGTGGCCCAGGAGTCCAGATGCCTTCAGTACGGACGGATGCCCAACTCGCAAAATCTCCCGATCACAGAGCAACCAAAAGCCGCCAGGGGTCTACATACATAGGTAGCCTGCAGGGTGGCACCGACGCTGCCACTTGGGTCTTGATCCAGGGACGCTGTGGCTCTGTGCGAGCTGGTGTTCAGGATGCAAGGATGTGTAAGGGACGCCAAGAATGTCCAGGCGGGGAGCTCGGGACCAGGCCAGGGTGGGATTTCTCGTCCCAAGGGGTACCCAGAGGTTCCAACCACTCCCAGTGCCCGGCGTCCGCTCACGCTCAAGCTCCTACTCCCAGCCTCTGCCTCTGCCTCTGCAGTCCCACGCCGCCTGCCCACCCGCCTGCAGTCTGTACTGACAGCGCGCTGCCCTCCTCCTCCTTGCTCGCTGCAAGTGACCCTGGCTTGTGTGAAAATGCCCCGGGGAGCCGGTCGCCCCAGCACACCCCAAGGTCTTGGTGCTGCTCACCAAAAGGTCCACAGCTTGCCCGAGGTGCCTATCAGAGCGCCCACGTTCGTCCTTCGTACCCAGTGGTACCTCGTGGAGAGAACTCACCCTGGGTCCCTGGCTGTCTCCCTGGTCCTACCCTTGTTGAGGGTCTCGCTCCTCGTTCGCCCACACACCACCTCACCATCTATGCCCCCATCACCACCATCCCCTTCCAAGCCCAGCCTGTGGCCCCAGCACCCGCCGCCTGCATGCCGAACCACACCACCCTCCTGCCGCTTCATGACCCGCGACACGTCCTGGAGCAGTGTCGAGTCTTGATGGGTTCTTACACGGCGAGAGCCTGGGTGATGCACGGCACGCAGCAGAGCACAGGTTCGGGACAAATAACAATGCCCCTTCTCCACTGCTACCCTCCCCCCCTTCGTTCCCTCTCGCCTTGCCCTGTCTTGTCCTGTTGTGACTGATGAGACTGTTCAGCAGCAAGTCCTCAGCAGGGAACAGAAAGAAGCTGCGAAAAAGTGAGACGGGGAGAGCCCTGTACACGAGCTGTGTCTTGCCGTTCCGCTCCGGGTCTCGCCTCGCCCACCCCCCTCCCACCCCCGTTCAGTTCATCGCTCAGTCTTAAACTGGTTAAGACCTCCTGGCCGGGTGCCCACCCCATCCACGCGCTCCTCACCCCTGGTACCTTAGTGTCCTGATCGGGCCCACACGTTCTTTGACATTTCCCCCGTCCATATCACTCAAGAGTCCGCCTCACCCCAGTCACTCTTTTGTGTCCACCATCTCTGAGCCCGCAAAGACGCTGCCTCGTCTTCTGGGTCTTCTCGAGACAGCATCAATCTTCCTCACTCACGACACGCTCCCGGACGACGACGACGACGACGACACCTTCTACCGGACGGGTCGACCCAGTTGGACATCATGGACATGGACTACATGGACCCTTACCGCCGATACGCCGTTCAGATGCAGGGCTATCATGGCATCCAGCAACAAACACAGCCCCAGGACCACCAGTATCCGTATTGGAGTCAGCATATGGTGGCCTACTACCAACAACACCAGCAAAGAGCAGTGATGATGGGACAGGGAGGCATGCACATGTCCAAACAGACAGAGCCCAAGCCAAGACTGGCAAAGGACGAGGTGGAATTGTTGGAGCGCGAATTCAACAAGAACCCCAAGCCAAACAGCAGCACCAAGCGCGAGCTCGCTGAGCAAATGGGAGTGGAGGTTCCCAGGATCAACGTTGGTCTACCGCAATGCGTAGGAAGTGTCGTATGCTAACGTGCTTTTGCAGAATTGGTTCCAAAACCGCCGGGCAAAAGAGAAGCAGATGAGAAAGACAGCCGAATTCGAGGCGCAACAGGCAAGAGAAAAGGAGGCTTCGGAGGTCAAGGAATCCGGTGACCAAGAGCAGGGTACCGTGACCGAGTTCTACGGCCTGAGCAACCAGCACCAACCTCTTGGGTTATCAACTGCCAAGTTTGGGGGGAGCGATGATGGCACTGATAGCGATGATGGCGCTTCAGGACCACAGCCTCTCATCGAGTCAGCGGGCGCTTCATCCACAGTAACGCCTGGAGGTGACACTCCAGTAAGCCCAGGGAGTGATTACGTTCACGTCAAGTATGAACACGTCAAATCGCCCGTTCACCGCTCACAAGACACATCGGACCTTGACCAGCCGTCAACAGCCATGAGCGCGTTCACCACGCCCCAACAGGAGATCAACTTTCAGCAGCCGACGCCTTTCAGCTTCAGGCAGGCGAACCCGGAGCTTTTGGATGGCTTGTCGGGCCATGAGCTGCACAGAGTCCAAAGCCAGGATCATATCGATACAGGGGAAACAAGTCACTTCGGCTCGTTCCCTGACCGAGACTATTTTGCGTCACCTCCCATCCCGCGCTTCCCGTCTGAAATGATACCCGAAAACTTGGTCAGCGCCGAAACCGAGCTTCTCCAACGCCGAGTATCCGAGGAAAATTTGGTGAAATGTGAAGCTCTGTCGCCGACTTCCTTGCCCGAGTCGCCCTTGACACTGTCAGACTTGCGCTTCAAATCCCCACCACCCCCAGCTGATATCGCTGGCCGCAGGAAATTGCGACGTCCAGCGCCTCTCGGACCATCCTCCTTGAGAGGTGGCGCTGGGCCGAAGGCGGGCATTGAAGCTCCTCGAAGATCAGAAACAGCAAGCCCGATGAGACGCATCTCTTCCGCTACGGGAGGCCTAGGTGGGCGCGTACAAAAGTCGTTCATGGGACCAGGTGGACCGAGGTCCCCGTTTGCGATGGAGCGCAACAAGGAGGCGCTTCTTCAGAGTCTCCAGGACGGCCAATCTCCCGCAATGGCTTCTTTGAACAGCGCCATGTCACCGTTGAGCCCTGGGGGACACAATCAGAGCGCGCGCGAAGGAACAGTTGGTATCAGTTCTTCAGATGAAGAGGCTGGCTTTGCGTATGGGTCCCTTGGTGCCGTGGGCGGGTTTTCCATGTATAAATCCGAGGCCACCATGAAGACACCACCAGGGACTCCGGGTCTACAAATGGGTATGCAAGACGCATACTTCACAGGCTCCATGGACCACGCCTGGAACTTCGCCCCACAGGACGAACCCCTTCCCACGCCAAGCCTCTGCAGCCACGGGGGATCCGAGCTTGAGTTCTCGATGGCGCCTCAGATGCCTGGTTATGTGGCCAGCCAGCCTGTGACACCCTCATTTCCGCCACAGTCCATGGGCCCAACATACAACGGTTTTTTTGGCCCTTCGCTCGCCCAAACCGAATATCACTTCCCCGACTCTTATGCAACTGAGCCATCAGCACGATCTTCGCCCACCAACATGCCACGATCGAAGCAGTTCCAGTTTGCTCAAAATATCACCCCCCAGGACTTCAGTGCGGACAAGTCATAAACCGTCAGTGTTCTGATTTCTGGCCCCTCGAAATCGAAGCGGGCCGTTGTACCATTATCATTTTTTGTTTTGTTTTATGCATGCAACAAAAATCGTCTTGACCGAGTTTCTTTTGTCTTTGTTTTCGGAGTCGGGACGGTTGGAGTCGCGCAGCCCCTATAAACGTGGGATACGGCTTCGGTTCTTCAAACGACTTATCAGCAACAATTACTTGACAACACACACACACACACTCTCTCTCTCTCTCTCTCACACACACACACACACACACACGGAAAAGTGGACTCACTTAATGTAATGATATACGGATATGTGTCTTTTCTGGCTTCTTATGTCTTTTTTTTTCTTTCTGGGAGGGTGGGGGGGAGGTTTGGTCAACGGAATTGGTATTGGCTTTGGATACCCCTGCTGGGCATGAGAGAAAGGGGTTGTCCATCCCTTGGCTCTCACCTTGCGTTACCTGGCGTCGGATGGATTCAATGCTGTAGTATAGGCATCATCTCAGCGGCAGCGGTGGTGCTGGTAGCATTTCGGGGGAGCATACACACAGCAGACATGGTGGAGGATATGGCTGTGATGAAAGAGGGATGCGGGAGAGAAAAAAAGATGTGGAAGCATATTTTGTATAAAGTCCGTCGTAAACGAAATGGACAGAAAATGGGACACAGGAAAGAAGGCGGGAGGAGAAACCTGTTATGTACCTGATATATATACAACATGGAGCACTGGCAGAGAAATCCGCCTGAGGCGCAATGGTTGAAGAAGAACAAAGAAACAACAGTTTGGCCGCGGCCGCTGATATTTGAACATGATTTCCGTTTCCCATACTGTCAACATGTGGTGGCATTCTGCCTTTTCCAGATTTCACTCTTACTAGCTTCAATATATTGTGTTGCGTTTCGTTTTTGCTGCTTGCGGCCCGGGCCGCGGGGAAGTGGGAGGGGGTCAAATAAGCATATGTATGATCTGCTCGGTAAAGGTAGCCGAGTTGATAGTGTGGATGGAGATTTTTGGGGGTGGGAATTCAATGATCTGCATCAAGTGCCTTAGAAGTGTAACAATTCGCCAAGATAAAATAGATTGATTTTCTCTGAGGAGGGGGGCGGGGCGGATGTTGTAACCCGTCCGGTTGTTTTTGTGGGTTGTGGGAGTTTTTTGGTTTGGTGGTTGGTTACACTTGGGGAAAGGAAGACCCTTGGGAGTTTGGTAGTATGCGCATAGCCGCCGGGTAAATGTTGATACTTTATTGCCATGACGTGTTTGGTTGGTGTTGGTGGCCGTATGCTGTGAAGCAAGGGCCTTTTGGTTTTAAATGTTGTGGAGAGGAGGAGAGACTTTGCTCTTTGGATCGGAGTTATGAACTAAACCCCTCGCCTTTAAGCGCTGACCAACTACCGCCAGGTTAGGTAGGTAGAGTGGTGGGATTGTTAGATCTAGACATGCATAACATACCTAACTTTAGTTGGCGATTTGAGATCGATCCATCACACTGCGAGGAGATCGATCCTACTGCTTAATGCGTACCTGCCCTACCTTATGTACGTGGCTGAGATCCTAGGCAATAGCTTATCTCTCTGAGCCTGTTGGTTAGGTACTTGCTGGTACTCATTCACCACCAACAACAACTGCTAAGTTCGCCTTTGATTAGCCCAAAACAGACGGCTATAAATTTAGAGGTAACGATCAGTGCGGGTTGTTGCCATTCCTTTGAGGGTGGTATTATAGCCCCAGGATATTGTTGAGTAAGTATAGAGAGGTGGGCAGCATCAAACAGATTCCAATATTATTCATCACATAACCTCGAAGTTGGAGCAGTTGGCTAACAACAAGCCCACCTGTTACATCAATAAACTTCCATTGCACGTCGTGGGTGGCGATAGACGAAAAAGGCCTACATGCAGCCCTTTACAAAAGCCAAAGGTGGAAAAGCCGATGAACCATATAACAACAAGATCCAGAGGTCAGTAGGTAGCATGAGGAAATTGGCACACTTCATATACCAGTTCATAAATTCTTGTTGCCTTGTAGCACCTATCTGACCAATATTGACCACCCTATCAATTCCACTCCCCTCTGATGAAAAGAGCAACATGCCAAAAATGTAGAAATACCCTCCATCATCCCTCCCTTTGTTGCCCCCTTCAGTCATACATACACACACACACACACACACACCAAATTTTTAAATTTTTTTTAAAAAAAATAGGAGAGAAGAATGAGATCCAAAAAAAACCCAAGGGGTATCCATTTCGTTTTCGTTTCGTGGTTTCGCTCAATGTGTACAACAAACATCTTTCAAAAGCGAACATGGTTCGCCTGCCTTTGGTCATGTAGTGCTGAGTAAATAAGTACCATAACACCCCATACAAAAAGAAAACAATGGGGCCATTAAGCATCACCCACCCAACTCAGTAAAACCCATCCGGCCCGGCACTCCCCCTCGTGGAAGCAGACGCAGTAGTCGGCGTGTTCTGTGTGCTGCTCGCATCGCTACTAGGCGTCGAGGGCTCCACGACCCGGTTCCTAATCGTCATGATCCACTCGTGCTGCAGCAGCTCAATCGCCGTCGCCCTCTTCTTCGAGTCGCGCACGAAGCACCTCCTCAAAAAGTCAATCCCCTGCGGGCTGAGCTGGTCCGACGTCGGGAGCTGCGGCGGGTTTCCCTGGGCGATGTTGTACATGATGGCCCACTCGTTGTCGAGATTGGCCCAGGGGCGTCTCCCGGTCGCCATCTCGAGGATGACGCAGCCGAGGGACCAAATGTCAACGGCACCAAAGTGGCCCGGGTTCTCGCCCTTGATCACCTCGGGAGACATGTACATGGGCGTTCCAGTCATGGACTTGTTGGGCTTCGTGCTGGTGATGTCTTGCACGAGTGTTCGGCCCTGGCGAGCGATCAGTTTGGCGGCGCCGAAATCGACGTATTTGATGATGCCATTGTGGTCGAGGAGGATGTCTGTGGCGTTTGTTAGTACCTTCTGAACATGTCAGATGGTCTGCTAGACTTACTCTCTGGCTTGATATCACGGTGGGCGATCCTCAACTCATGCAAGTACGCCAAACCCTCGAGAAGCTGCAGAGCATACACCATGATGACTTGCTCATCCTCGATACGCCCGTGCTCCAGCAAGTTGGCAAGCGAGCCACCTGAGCAAAACTCCATAAACATGTAGACACGATCGCGGTGTACCTCAATACCAAAGTACGATACAACGTTGGGGTGATCCACAGATTCCAAAACGCGCATTTCGTCCCTAATCGTATGAGCAACGTTGGGAATAAGCTTGGGGTCTTGCAGGCGAATCTCCTTCACCGCCATAAGCTGGCCTGTGTCAAGGTTCATGGCAGCGTAGACATTGCCAAACGTGCCACCGCCGACAAACTGCCCTTGTTGCCAGCGGATGGTAAAGTTGTTGGCTGTTGATGAGAGCCAGGCGAGCGAGCGGTCGACCTCGTTTGACACCTCCAAGACTCGGCCCATTGCTGACCGTTCTACAAGGATTTGCTTTCGAATATCGTCAACCTTGACCAGCTCCTCAAGGCGGCGCTCTGTTACACAGCTCGCGGCCATTTCGTCATCCATAATTTGGCCCTTGTTCAGTCGCTTCATCTGGCTGATAAGCGTCTCCATGCGCTGTTTCTCAGCCTGGGCCGCAACGTTTGACCTGGCGCCCATGATATCGAAATGCGAAATCAACAGAGCCATGCACCCAGCAACCTTGGTCCGTAACTTGACATATTCATCGTCGCCAAGCGCTAGCATGTGCTTGCCTCTGGTCATGACCATGGCAAACTCAAGCGCCTGTACAGTCCAGCGGAATGTCTTGCGATCAGAGGGAACGCAATCATCACAGATAAAGCTAACCCAGTCCAGCGCCAGCTTGGTAAGCTTCATGTTGTTCATCGTCCTCCGGTTGTTGTCCATGTACAGCAAGGAGCGCTGACCGAACTCAGTAGCGAATATGAAGCAGGTCTGTATGAGCTCCTGACAGTTCAGACCCTTGGTCTGCCGTCGAATTGTCTCCACACTGTCCATGAAGGCATTTGACAGCTTGAAAGCAACTTTGCGGATCTCCATGAGGCGAAGGTTCACCTTGTGCAAAGTTGACCTCTGTTCGACCACAATGTCAATGTGCATATCAATCGTCTCCAAAAACGCCTTTCTTGCGTTCACCAAGACATGTTGTGAACCACCCGCAATGAGTCTCATGTGGCCCAACTTGATATCGAGTGGTTCTTCCCGCACTGACAAGCTAAGCTTGGAGCCGAACCAGTTAGGTGCGTTTTCAGCCTTGATGATCAGGAGGTAGGGTTCTGCGGGGTCTTCTGCGATGACATCGTAGGAGAAGGTGCCCATAAGACGCTGGATCACGTCCGGGCGGTTTGCTAACGAAGGCGATGCGATGATGTGGATGCCTTTGTGTTCGGGGCTGCCCGTGTAAACTTGGAAGTGGTGCGTGTCCATCAGCCGATCATAGAGGTCTTGGAGCTTTTCTGGGCCCCAGGCAATGGTGAAATCACAGGCATTTTCGTAATTCTCGCTGAGCATCCTGGAGAAGCGCTGCAGCATTCTCTGACGCACACGAACGGAGTCCAGAGTTTGCTTGTACCGCTTCGTCATCTCGGTCACACTCTCTTTGGGTTTCCTCTGCAGTTCTTTCTCAAAGGTCTGGTGAAGTCGGTTGAAGGCCTTGAAGGTCAGCGAACTGAACTGTTCAGCAGCCTCAATATCTCCGCGCGTGAGATGACTGCCAATTTCGTTTCCAAACTCCCACTCCTGAAACAGCAATTCTGCCTCCTTGAAGGTGTTCTTGTTCCCGCTGAGCTTCCAGTTCAGCATCTTGAAGTAGTATTTGAGCGCATCCAAAATGACCCTGTCAAAATCTTCGTCGATGCAAGGGGGTAAATCCCACCAAGGTTCTGGTGCTGAGATCATCATGTACTCGGACCTGATTTTGATGGCAAGTTTCAAGATGATTTGGAATTGTGAGATCATCTGGTCTTGCATCAGAGGGTTCTGCTGTGCCGAGTCCTTCATCTTTTTGGCATAAGCTAGCCGCACCTTGATGATTTCCTCAATAAGTCTTGAGGGAAAGCTGATCAAGGTGAGCAGCTCCTCGATATAAGGGGGGAGATGGCGCTTTTGAAAGCCCTGGGCCTTGTCGATCAAGGTGCGCTTCGCCTTTTCGATAACTCGCGAGATTCCGTCCAGCATGCTCCTCCTCCTGAGATTTTTGCCATCAGCACCATTGTCCTCATGAAGCGACTTGAGGCCCTCTTCCTTCAAGAGACGGTCCATGAACGAGGTATCATCGCCCAGACCGTTTCCGCCACCTGGCTTGTGGAAATCGAGGGCTTCATTGCCAACCCATCTCTTCAAGATTGACAATTCCGTGTTGATCATTTCGTTGACGTTGTACCAAGATATAACAGATTCACATGTTTCTTCGTACGCCTCATAGGTCCCGGGCTTAAGCGCCGCAACGAGGGCTGTGCTGGAGGGATAAAGACTCTCGATCTTGTCAATCTTGGCGATGGCGTCGCGGACCTGGCCGATGGGAGGTTTTCCGGCCTCACTCTGTCCAGCAATGGAGAAATTGATGACCTCATTGACCAAGCGGTCCAAGCCCGCCTGAGCCTCCTCGGTCATCCTCTTTTGAACCGGCAAGTGTCTGTCGCATATTTTTGCGCGGATGGCCAACCATAGCTCAGCCTTGTGAGCGCTTCTCCCTGCTTCCTCATCCGCCGAACCGATAAGACGCTTCTTCTCCTGGCGGACAACATCGCCAGTCAGTACCGCCTCGAGCATGCCGTGCCATTCTAACCGCTCCCGATTCTGGGGATCCCTTAGGTCCTCTTCTGTGATCTGACTCTCTTCGCTGTTGACAAACATGATGTGCGCATCTTCGTAGCTGTCGAATGGACCCTCTGAAGATGGGGTTTCGCCCTCAGAATCTGAATCGTACTGCTCGCCAGAGCCGTAAGCGTCGAAGTAGTCGCTGTTGCCGTGGTCTTGCTGGCGTAACCTTCGGACGTACTCTCGCTCCTGGGCTCGGAATGTCGAGCTTCCTGCTAACGGTCGTGGTCGCGATCCGTCTCGGGGGTGGGTTGGAGTAGCTCCTATGTAGGACGAGGGTGGGGGCTGTTGTGGCCTTCGCGCGGTATATGGCTGGTAGGTATTCGAAGGTGTTCTAGCAGGTCCCGTGGGGCGTTGAGGTCGTGGAGTAGCGCCATTCCCATAGTGAGCCGAGTCGGCCGTGCCACGTTGGCGACTGGCCGCGCCGTTCGCGAGGCCCGTGGAAGGATGTGGCTGCACGATGCCGGAGTGGACTGGAGCGTCGGCATAGCGAGCCAGAGAGCCAAGTTCATCATGCTGTTCTAGCACATGGCGATCTGTAAGCAAATGCAGATCTCCCGATGATACCGCAAGCTCCGAGTCAGATGGCACCGCTATCGGACGGCCATTGAACCTCTCGGGCCGCACAAACTGGTCCTCTTCGGTCTGCGAGAAGCGGACGGTACGGGGTGACGTTTCGCTGGCCATTGCGATGGCAGGTTGCTGTTGGTGAATTCGAGGCCCAGGTACGATGATCGAGCGAGGTAGGTACGGTGATCAATCGATCGTATGCCCACTGCTGGCGGAAACCAAGCTATTGAGGCGGCAATTCGTCCTGGCCATCGGCGCACAGAGGGAGAAGGGGGGATTAGTCGGCGGTATGTGGGCAATTGGCCCAAATGTCGTCTGATTTATGGCTGGGATATTCAATGGAAAGAGCCGTCAAGACGAGCTGGTGATGGACGTTACACTAACGGCAACAAAAGCGGGCCCGTGGCAAAAGATGGCGAGCAGAAAGGCGGCCAAGAAAGGTTAAGGAAGCTTTGCAAGGAACTCCCTGACAGTGCATCCAAGGTCTCATTGGCCAAAGTCGAACAGCTTAAGCAACTGGCACACGAGGAGAATTTGTTATCAGCGGCTCAATAAAAACATGGTGGTTCGAGCTGATCGAAGCTTGAGTAGGCTCATCGGGATCGGCTTGGTAGTGCAACATCTGCCAAGCATCTCCAACGCTGGGTGCAAGTTACACAGCGCTGTTTCAGGAAAGGAATGATTATGTATGAAGAGAATGCGCTAGTACACACATGCTCTCCACTGGCCCATGTGAAACAGATTCTCCCAAAGATCAGCAGTCTCGAGATGGGAATGCGGATTTAAAGATGTTTCGTTTCTCCCGCCTCAGGGTTCAGGTTAAGTGAAGACAGGATGGCTTGTGCGGGGGACAGGGGTTCTACGCCGTTGGCTGAGGGAACGCGTCTGTCGCGCTGGGTTGAGCATGGATCACAACGCGTGACGCCAGAGCCAGGGCGGGACAAGCATCTGCCAATGAACATTTTTGGAATTCGAGATTCGAGAGACTTACACATGAGCCTGACAACACCTGCGTCCTAACATTGGTTACCACCGTTCACAGTTTACCAGGTGTCTATATTCTCAACATGTACCGCTAGCCGACTCATTCCCGTTTTTATCAATATGTCCTCCGCAGTGAGGCCGAGTTCTGGCGGCGCGTCACTGTCGCACTCTCGTTCAGACTCCATTTCCACCTCGATCTCACTGCCACCCCTCCCTTTGTCACGGCCTGCGAGCCGGGCTTCAGCTGGTGGTGGCATACTCACACCGGCCCGCGATGCCGAGCTCAACCAGCCAGGTCGTCGCCAGAGCATCCACGATCAAGATGTCTTTGGTTCAAGAAAACGGAAGCGAGATGTCTCGACACCAGGACTGAGCACTGACAGTTTACTAAAAGCTCCAATTGTTTTGAAGGTATTGCCTTTTTTTTATAAACCAGTCTCAATCCCTCATGTTTGACGGTAGCTAACCTTTGTATAGCCCCATCCGTCTAGCCTTACATCGAGACCGTGTATGCTCCACCCGCTCATGATGCTTCCCCGCGAGAGCCTACCGCTGTCCGCCCTCGACCTCGTCAAGCCACACGGAGAACTTTCATCCACCCGTCTTTTTGAGTCCAAGATTAAGATTCTCGACCTCGAGGGACGCCTGGGCCACAGTGTCCTCATTGCCCGTTCAGAGATCACCAAAATGGTATATGCCGTCGAAAGCGAAAGCCCTGGGTTATACGTGCTGTGCAAGCTGGGCTCATGGGTGGATGTTGGAGAGCTCAGTCATGATGCTACCGTGGTCTGCAAGGAGAGATTGAAAGGCCCAAAGCAGGTCAAAGTCGAAGATCCGGCCGGCGCGCCTTTTATAACACCACAAATGTACAAGGAGAACAAGAGGAGGAAACTCGCCATCGAAGAACTCCAGGCCGCCACTCGCAGACGATCAGGAACTCTCACCGATATGGACTCTCACAGTCAAATTTCGGCATTGCCCAACTCTAGGCCTGCTTCAAGAGGAATCGTTGAGTCTAGACCGGCCTCCAGAGGAGTTGGAACTCAAATTGTTCAGCCACCAGAGGAGATTTTGGCCGACTCTCTCACTTTGCTATCCAGCACGCGAGACAGCACCCAAGCCCCTCTTCCGGTCTCAGATACTGGTTGCCAGGCAGAGCCACAGTCACAGCCACAGGAGCAGGAGCAGGATAAGCCGACCGCCGAAGGCATCATGGACAACATTAGAACACAGTATCAAGAAGCTCTCTATCATTCAAAGGTAAGAATCTTGGTGTCCGACCTACTCGTTTGTCAATATGCTCACTGGCCTAGGGATCGCTGGCATATTTCGCAAAGGGCCCACTGTCCAGGGCTCGAGCCGCCTTCCACCCCGATACAGGCTCCGATCTCGAAATGGCTGACTTGGTAGAGTTTTTGAAGAGTCTCATCATGACAACTATCCTGGTGGACAAGAAGTACCGCGAAACAATTCCCGCTATCATCGAGAAAATGAAAACGTGCCTCGAGGACTCGGACAACGCCCAGACAAAGCGCAAGAAACGGAAGGTGAAGAAGCCCAAGATGGGGAAAGATGGCTTGTACCCAAGTGAAGTGGACCACGTTAAGAGGTGGTGGACTTCACATCTGCCGATTGCTGTTGGGAATGAAGAGGAAGAAGCAAAGACCGTTTCCCAGACCGAAGCCAGGTATCACGTCTCCTGCCTTCGACGGAGAGAAACTCAGTTGCAGATGATCCTAATCATGGAAATTCTGGCGCTGGAACCATTGATACGGCCAAAGGATCCTGTTGGTGACTACCTGCTGCCTGGCGAGTCTCGAGCACCATCCCGCGAAGCAAGTCAAGAGCCGACAGCGAAGAAACGGAACAAGCACAATCTTCCTGTACTTTTGGATGTTCACGCTGATCGCCTTTGTATTTGGCAGTCGGTAACACTGGATGAGGTCAAAGCGCTGGCTGAGTCTCAAGCACCCAAAGAGGGTGCCAGGCCCGAGCGAATCGACTCTGACCCCCTGAAGGACTTTTGTGTGGAAATCATCCTACCCTTTTTCGCTGCACGTCTCCCAGAGCTTTGCGACTCCATCAACCGAAAGTTGGGTGGCCCTGTGGCTCAGTCGCCACCGAAGAAGGAGTTTGTGAAGCCGGCTGCTGTCTCAAAAGCGAAACCTGGTGCGCTAGCAAAGCGGCCTGCCGCCCTGAAGAAGGACAGCGATCGATCGCTCCAGCGAGCGCTTTCCAACGAGCGTATGAGACGTAGTGTCTCAAGAGAGCCATCCAAGGCGATCGCCCTCATGCGATCTGCGAGCGCGACGGCAATTCCTGGACTGAAGCGGGAGGGTAGTGAGCCCCTGCTCATGGGAATGGTCCCCCGCCAAGACAAGAGTTTGAAGGAGAAGCCAACAAATGTCTTCCCACGTGGGGAAGATCTCAGAGCGAGAAAGAAGGCCCAGGTAGATGCCGAGTTGAAGGATGCCATCTCGGCGCTTAAGAAGCCAAACCGGGCACTGGCTGTGAAAGAATTTGCTGACGCAGTGGACAAGAGAGCTTCTGCGGGTGTCAACCAGGTGAAGAAGGTGAAGAAGCCGCGGACACCTTCTATTGTCAAAGCAACTCCAGCAAACGGCCGCTTCAAGGATGTCCTTGCGGGCGACAATGCGCGTGGACAAACATCTCTATCTTTTGAAGCCATCCCACCATCAAGCGCCTCCATGATCCCAGCATCGACATTACCTCGCAAGTTCACCAATGCATTGGCACCACCGCCATCGTCAACACCGATCAGGATCAACGCGACTCCGGCCCGCAAACCAGCCGCGGTCAGCACCTTCCACACCCTGCGGGCAATCCAGGAGACACCGGGCCCCATCTTGGCCTCGTCACCCATCATGGCAAGAAAGGCAGCGCCCGCACCGACTCAGGGCCAAAGAGCCTCTACACAATTCCTATCTATACCTCAGGAAGCGATAGACCACTTCCTCTCCTCGCCCGGGCTACCGGCGCTCTTTGAGACACCGGTCAACCCTAAATTTCATAAAACGGCCACGGCTATCAATGACAGCCCTATTCGGTCAAAGCTATTCACGTTGGCACCAGCCCAACAGAAACAAAAGGAGAAGGAAGCCCCACCGCCGGGGACACTCGGACAGACAGTTCTCACGAAGGAGACAGCGAGCATATACGCCCAACTCGGGTGGGACGACGACGATGACATTATATAATGAACCTGACATGAAACAATCAACATCACAGCATAAGCAAAATTTCGCATGGCATCAGGGGTTTACTGAGCAGGTTCGGGATTGGGGGAAAGAAGTATTTCGCTTGGGAGCGTTGTCGGCAGAAGAGGATACCTTAGTTCATAAACTTTGTGTTGTATAAGTCACGTATATAGATACCCATTAGCTGGCACAAAAAAGGGAATGGGTAATAGGTAGGGATGTCAAGATATTAGCGGTTAAAGCATGGCGTCTAATGGTATTATTACTTTTGATTGTTAATTCCCTCTCAACCCTCTCGTTGTTATTATCATTACCATTTTCAACAACCTATCTTACCACCCAGCAGCCCCTACCTACCCTCTACTCCCTCCTCCTCACAACCACCAAAGGCAACTCCCTCACATCCACATGCTCCTGACTCCCCAAATCGACCACCTTCACCGCCTCCACCCCAACAACCCCCTCCCTCAACGCCAAAAACCTCAACTCCACCACACTACACGCATTCGCCGCCAACGGTCCGACCCTCACATCCGCCGACAGACACACCACCTCGGTATTATCCACCCCCCCAGCCTTCTGCATCGCATAAACCACATTCTCATCCAGCACCGCATCCGCCATACCACTGTCCTTCTTCCCACCCATATTCCCCCTCATCGTCGGTCTCCCCAACGCCCCCCCCTCGTTCCTCCTCCTGTGCGGCACCACCAAAAGCATCAACTTCCTTGCCTGGGACGATGCCGTCATGGAAGCCGTCATGGACGAATACGACAAATGCATCCCAGCAGGAGCAATCATCGACGTGGGACGGGAGCGGTTAACAACAAACACCGTCCAGACAAACTCCTCGCCTACATACACCGGTTTATCCGGCCCGGTAAAGGTGAGGGTAATCCCAAAGTCGGGGAGGGTGGTTTCCGTTGCTGATCTAGTTGCCGCTTCGAGAGAAGGAAGCGCGTCCGGGCGGATGACTGAAGGAGAAACCAACGGTTGGGAGTCAACACCCCCCGAAATGGACAGCTGACTTGGGCGGTGGGACCGCTGGATGGGTTGCGTCATTGGTTGGCCGAAGCCGGGGTTGACGGGGAGGGTAAAGTCTAGGGGTGTTGTCCACGTCATGGAGAGTTTGGGGGTGCAAGGGTTTGATTCCGAGTCTGGGCGGACGAGGATGGAGATTTCGATTGTGATGACCAGGTCGCGGTCTCGGATGGGGCCTTTGGTGGTGGCGAGGTCAAGGGAGGAAGGGGTGAGCTTGTAGAGGAAGGTGAGGTGGTCGTGGGCGACGCAGCTTAGGGGGAGGCGCATCCCGGGTTGGTTGTTGAGGTCCTCTGCGGTGCCGTTGGTGACGTCGAGGGAGATTTTGTTGAGGGAGGCTTCGCAGTCGAAGTAGGGGGTGAAGTCGGTTTCGACGAGGGCGATGAGGGCTGGGCTGGGGGGTGAGGTATTTGGTCGGGAGAAACGGACTCGGCAGTGGAGGAGGGGGAAGATCTTGAGTTTGAGGTTTTGAAGGCCCGGGATGCGACGGAGGGATTCTTTGGATTGGGTTGCTGGCGCTACTCGGGATACTCTCTGGGCTGAGAGATGGGGCTTGATGCCGCCCAGCATTGGGTCGCTGGCAAAGGAATCGAGCATATTCATGCCGGAGGGCACACAGCTTAGCATGTAGCCATCTCTTTGGTCAGGATTGTTTTCTGGGTCTGCTTGCTTGAGACCTGCTGTCCCTGAAAAGACAACCGACGGAATCTGTAGCCGGATCCTGGGACGACCCAAGAACACTGACAGTTTCCAGACAGCATAGACAAACTTGGTTCCATCTTCGACCTCGTCTGGCACTATGAAAACGTCTTCGACATCCTCCACTCCACCACTAAATATGATCTCGGACGCAGGGGGGCTGTTTAGGTCTTGCGAATGGCTATTGACGATCTGGGCATCTAAGGTGATGACGAGTCGTCGCAAATGTAGGCGGAGCGTCTGTTCGTCGGCGCATTGTGTTCGCAGTATTAAGTAGACATCGACGGTTTCATCTGAAGTGAAAGTGAGTAAGATGGGCGTGGGAACAAGAGATGTTGCGCGAACCTCATACCGAAGAACAACTGGTCGCGTAGCTCGATGCCAGCGAGTTTACTTTCGAAGGAGCCTTCACCTTGCCGGAGGGCTTCGTCAGGGTTGAATTTTGTAGTAAATGGTACAATGTAGGTTAGGTGTGCGTTTTCGAGGAAGACATCGTTGGCATCGCGCCCTGGGGCATCCGGTACCGCCATCGTTCTCTCTTGGACTGGGTGTTGGGCTCTGCAATTATAGGGAGCTGTTTCTCAGGGGATCATGAGGTTTCGAGGTCGTGACTAGGCGCATGAGCTGGTGGGAGTCGAGGCGATATATAAACAAGGTTCCGATTTCTCTGGCTACTAGTTCCTGAATAACAGTAGGTAATGTGTTCTGTCAGCTCAGTAACAGCTTAAAAGACAATGTGAAGACGGGCTTGTTCATGATAGTTGAAGTCCCAAGCTGGTGGAGCTTCACAGCAGCTCCAACGGTCAGGGGTGCACTTGGCATCTGATGTCAAGTATTAGCGTGGCGCGAGGTAAAAAGAGGACCGTGCGTTAAAGCCTGTGCTTGGCTTTTTATGATTTTACCAGCCCGCGTCGACTTCAAGCTTGCAATCCTCTCGGTTGTTGACCACGGGTTTTCTTCGCAACCCGAGTGCCAGAGTTATTTCATCACGAATACCCCCCTGGGACGACCTCTTAATCCTATTGACATTCTCCGCTATTCGTATTTTGTAATACGACAACTTGCCTGTCGCCGACGACTTCGATATCCATCCGCAACCAGCAAGCCAGCGAGCGCATCACGATCCGGTCGCAATGAATGGACATTTTGCACCGCCGGGGGCGCCCGCAGTTTGGACAGAACACAAGACTCCCGATGGCCGTACATACTATTACAATACCTTGACCAAGGTTACGCAATGGACCAAGCCGGAGGAAATGATGACACCCGCCGAGGTATGTGCCCTATGGGAGTCTGAAGAGATCGCAATATATTAAGCTAACATATATTACTCACAGCGCGCGCTGGCAAACCAACCATGGAAGGAGTACACGGCAGAGGGAGGCCGGAAGTATTGGTATAACACTGAAACAAAGCAGAGCTCCTGGGAGATGCCCGATGTCTACAAACGAGCCTTGGGAGCTGGTGATTCTGCTGCCACCACACCTACGTAAGTTTTTACCTTGTCCTGATTGTGACATATTGTACTAACTTATTTACAGAGGCCCATCAGCTTCATTTGGTGCGGCTGGAGGAGGTAGTGGTCATCATGGCGGTTCGTATGACCACCACCACCAGCAACGCGATCATCGGGATTATCGCGACCATAGGGAGCCCATGGGAGAGTCCAGACAACTCACCTATGGCAGCAACATTCAGGCGCAAGCCTTCGTCTCCGCCAGCAACGATCCTGAGTATGCCACCGCCGAAGAGGCAGAGGCGGCGTTCGTGAAGCTCCTTCGCAGTAGTAAAGTCCAGCCTGATTGGACCTGGGAGCAGGCTATCCGCGCCATTGTCAAAGATCCCCAGTTCCGCGCCATCAAAGATCCGAGGGATCGCAAAGCTGCCTTTGAGAAGTATTGCCACGATGTCGTTGTGCAAGACAAGGAACGTGCCAAGGAAAGACTGACTAAACTTCGCGCTGACTTCGCCACCATGCTCCGGAGCCACCCAGAGATTAAGCACTACACCCGGTGGAAGACAGCCCGGCCCATGATCGAGGGCGAGACCATCTTCCGCTCGACTAACGACGAGAACGAGCGCCGTCAGTTGTTCGAGGACTACGTTAGTGACCTCAAACGGGCTCACAAGGAGCAGCAGGTCACAATGCGCAAGAGCGCTATGGATGGTCTGATCGAACTGCTTCCCACTCTCAGTTTGGAGCCCTACACTCGCTGGGCTGAAGCACAAGGTACCATCCAGAACACCCCCTTGTTTCAAAGTGATGAGAAGTACAAGACACTCAGCAAGTTTGACGTGTTGACCGTCTTCCAAAATCATGTCAAGTCCTTGGAACGTAACTTCAACGACTCAAAGCAGGAAGAGAAGAACAAGAAATTCCGCCAGGAGCGGAAAGCTCGTGATAACTTCAAAGTCCTCCTCACAGAGCTGAAGAGGGATGGCAAAATCACTGCCGGCACCACCTGGACCCAGATACACCCCCTGATCGCAGACGATGCTCGCTACAGAGCTGTCGCCGGTAATCCCGGGTCTACTGCCATGGAGCTGTTTTGGGATGTTGTTGAGGAGGAAGAGCGCGCTCTCAGGGGCACTCGCAATGATGTGCTTGACGTTATTGGTGTAAGTGCTCCCGATATGGATTCCAACAAAATGCAAGCTGACAAGTCGATTCAGGACAAACGGTTCGAAGTCACCCCGAAGACCACTTTTGAAGAGTTTGAGGCAGTCGTCAGGGGTGATGCTCGTACGGCTAACATTGAACGGAAAATTCTTGAGCTTATTTTTGAACGGGTAGGTTCTTTTCATCGCAAATCGACCATGACGAACAGGGCTGACGTTTCCATGACAGGTCCAGCAGAAGCGCACAAAGCGCACAGACGAAGACAAGGTGCAGCGCCGCGCTCTCGATGACCTTCGTGCAGCCATGAAACGGTTGGAGCCTCCCATCACCGTCACTGATACTTACGAACAGGTGAAGGCCAGGCTTGCCCAGTCTGAGGCATTCCGGACTGTGAACTCTGAGGAAGCTCGTCGGGGCGCCTTTGACAAGTATATTCGTCGCCTTAAGGAGAAGGATGAGGAAAATGAAAACGAGCGCCAACGCCGTCGGGAACGCCCAGATGGGCATCGTGATAGAGGTGAGCGATCCTACCGAAGTGGACGTTCTGCTAGGAGCCGCAGCCGCAGCCCCGAACACAACACCTACGAGGCCGATCGTCGCCACGCCATGGCCGACCGCGAGCGTAACTACAGAAAAACCAGTGCGGCCGAGGTTCTACTTTCAGATCGTCGTTCTGCCGATGGCCACCACGATTCAGTGCGTGATCGGGAACGTGACAGGGACCGTGATCGGGATCGCATCTCTGAGCGTGATCGTGAACGTGACCGCGACCGCGACCGCGACCGTGAGAGGGATCGTGATCGGGCCCGCGATTATCGGGATCGTGATCGTGACCGGGACCGTGAGCGAGATCGCGACCGGGATCACGGCCGTGACCGCGATAGAGACCGTGACAGAGACCACCGCGACCATCGCGACTATGACCGGCGCTCTCGCCCCGCCGACGACTTCAACCACTACGATCGTGAGCGCCGCACACGTGAGGAGGATCGGGAACGTATTTATCGCAGGCGAGTACTTGAGCGCGACGTTGATGAGCTGCCATACGGTGACGAGCGGCCCAGTTCCTCATCTAGACGCCCGCGCCCCGAAGAAGACGACCACGACCGAAGGTCTCCCCGGCAGGCGAAGCGCATCAAGGTTGAGGGTGACCGTGCCGCTACCCCCTCGGCCGCCACCGCCACCGCCCAGCCTAAGTCTGCCGCTGCAGCTCCGGCAGCTATCAAGGAAGAGAAGCCCTCCCCCAGTGTCCGCGCTGGTAGTGAAGAGGGCGAGATAGAGGAGGATTAAACACCTGCCAGTTCGCCTTGTACTCTTGCTGGCAGCCCTTCTACCCTTGCTGGCAGCAAAGAGGATGAAATTGTGAACGCCCAGACGCCAATTCTCACAGCCGCGTGAGCTTCCTGCTCAACTTGCCTCTGGTTCTCGATATGGGGGAAGTTCGGCCGCAGTATACACTGTACAAGTACGTCTCTGTCACCCGCAAAAAGATGCTCTAACTCGGCTTGAGTAGTCGGTGTTTTCTTTCTCATACTCTTATTCTGTCATGGTATTCATTTTGATCAGCAGTGGCTGCTGGTTAGGTAGTGTAGTTGAAAGTACAAAACGTTGTGTAGTAGCTTTTTAATACCAAAAAGTCCTTGTGTTGTACCATGTGTCTTTCCACATGGCTGTTGCCTGAGTGATTCCTATCCTGTAATCCAAAATGAATGAGTCAAGGGCCTGCACTCATATCGCCAATTGTGTCCATATTTACCAGAAATCAACATCAAACACCACACCTTTAACCGTGTTTTATCACTAAATATGGCAAGATTCACCGGGTATGCAATATCAGCATTTCTAACCCTTTATATATTTCTCTAGAAGAAACGGCGACTATCTAATCACAGCCCACATAGCTAGGTAAATCACCTTTCACCTCGTGCGGTCCCTTTTGCAGGTCAGGAATACCCTGCTCAGAAACCTGGCGGCGGTCACCCGCTTGTCCCATTGCCCCTCAATCTACCAAGATGTGATCCATCTGCGACAGAAGACATACTTGCCCACTACTTCCCGGAAGTGGCGTCTTGGTAGGACCAGGCAAGAGGGGATAGACCGCCACCGCTGTCCTATGTCGGGATCGTCGTCCTCGGACGTGCCCCCTTCCTCAGATACAACCCCTAAACCTCCCCGGGCGCCGCCGGTTCGATTTATACAGGTATCACCATTTTGTACGCCTAAAACGCCAGGATCCGATGCATCGTCATGAGGAGGGGGAAGAGAGTCTTGTTTCTTGTTGTCCTTTGGGATGCCCTTTTCACTGTTTGTCGGGCTCCTCCAAGAAGAACTGTGATCATGGTGTCAGTAGGTGTTACTAGAGTCAAAGGATCGGAACCAAACTTACGTAGTTGCCGGAAAGCTTCTGCTCCTGGTCAAGCTGGGAGCTGGCCTTGTTGATACGAGGACGGTAGTTGGTAGGGTCACGACGGAAGGTGACGTCCAAGTTCTTCAAGAAGGTGTTGCAACCAGTGAGGAGAGACTCGGGCTTGTTGGCGTGGGCATCGATACCGGGCTGGCCGTCGAAGACAATGACACGATCGGCAAGGTAAGTGGCCATGATGAAATCGTGCTCGACGATGAAGGCAGTCTTCTTGGCGTGCATGATGAATCTCTTGATGACACGAGAGGCCACAATACGCTGCTCGGAATCGAGATCTATTGTTACTTGTGAGCATGTGACTTCGTTTCTTGAATGACAGAGGTTGACTTACAGGCAGAGGGCTCATCAATGACGTAGATGTCGGCAGGGATACCGAGGGCCAACACAATAGCGACCTAGCAGGTATTAGCAAGCTGCGGTTAATGCGATGTATTCGAAGGGATCGCTTACTCTTTGAAGTTCACCACCGGACAAGTTCTTGACTTCTTGATCAATGAAATCATCAAGCTTGAGGGGCTTGACGACATCAGTCTGGAACTGAGGAGACAAGAAAGCAGCCTTGATCTTCTTGAAGAAAAGCATGCGAACGGTACCCTCGAACTTGGGCGTGATCGTCTGGGGCTTCATGCTAATCTTCATCTCAGGGACCTTCTGGGTTCCATCAGGCTTGAGCACACCGGCCAGCATGCGGCAGAAAGTGGTCTAATCGAGAGTCAGCTCAAGATGCACCTCAAAATCAGCAAGAAAATATTAACCTTTCCGGTTCCGTTCTCACCCATCATGACGATAATCTCAGAGTCAGAGAAATCGCCAGCGTCGATGCTGAGGTGGAAGTTGCCCAGAGTCTTCTCCATCTTGGGGTATTTGAAAGCACGGGACTTCTCGACGAGGAGGTCCTCGGTACCCTCAGCGATGCGGAAAGTCAAACTTTCATCACGGAAACGCAAGTTCTCGGTGGGGATGTGACCATCCAAGAAGATGTTGATGCCTTCACGGACGGAGTAGGGAAGGGTGACGACACCATAGACGGCAGGCTGTCCGTACAAAACGCACACAAAGTCGGAAAGATAGTCAAGAACGGACAAATCGTGCTCGACGACAATGACATAATCATCTGGGCGGAGAAGAGACCGGATCATGCGGGCAGCGCTCAATCTCTGCTTGACATCGAGATAGGAAGAGGGCTCGTCAAACATGTAGCTAGAAGCTGTTAGCTTGACACAAACACCAAATACGGGTTAGAGACACATACACATCGGCTTTGGATACGCAAGTGGTACCAATGGCGAAACGCTGAAGCTCACCACCGGAAAGATGGCTCACATCACGATCAAGAATGTGACGCAGCTCTGTTTCCTGTTAGTATCAAGTCTCAGAGAGGTTCCAGGAAGGCTGTGCAGTCTTACCAAGGGTATCGAGCACAGAGTCCAGGTTACCGAGAGTGTGGCGGCTCTCGAGCAAGAACTGGACAGAACGATCGGTACCACGAATAGCCTTGGGGATCTGGTCAACGTATTGGGGCTTGACGATGGACTTCAGGTCATCCTCCAGAAGCTTGGTGAAGTAGTCTAGATATATCGTTAGCACAGTTCCTCAATATCCTCCGCTTTCTTTGCGTACTCTGCAATTCAGAACCACGGAAGTGCTTAATGACATCCTCCCAGTCTGGCGGGTTATCGAATCTGCCCAGGTTGGGCTTAAGCTTGCCGCTGAGAATCTTGAGCGCAGTACTCTTGCCGATACCGTTTGTTCCGACCAAACCCAACACATTTCCGGGTCTGGGCATAGGCAGACGATGGAGCTTGAAGCTGTTGGCCGAATAACGATGGGTGATCTGACTCTCGAGGTTCGTAGGCAGGTTGATGATAGTGATAGCGCCGAAGGGGCAGCGTTTGGGGCAGATACCACAACCGATGCAAAGGGATTCGGAGATGAAGGCAATTCGTGATTCGGGGGCGACCTCGATCTATAGCTGGGGGTCAGTTGGCGGTTCTTGAGCATTCCTTCCATGGCGAACCTACGCAAAGTTTGCCGGACCGCACCACAGGGCACGACTTCTTGCATTCTTGACGACATTTCTACTTCCATCAGCACAACTCTCCCAACACCATCCTGAGTTCATGAGCGCGCACCTTGGGTTTACACTGTTCGCATCCGTGGTTAGCCTCGTTCAACCTTTGGCTGTCTGGCAGCAGGGGGGTAGCGGGGTGTTGGCTTCGAACGCACCTTGTCGCTGCTCACAATGGCGACACTATTCACAAACAGTTAATACGCGAAATTATGGAGAGGAACAAGGCCTCTGAAGAATTTGCTTCTCGCATACCGAGTAAGTTTGTCGGACATGGTGCCGCAATATTTTCCCCAGCTTCGTAGGCTGGAACCTGCTTGGTTTTTTTTTTTGGTGGTCTAGGAATAAAAGCAAGACTTGCTACGAAGGGACAACTTGAAGCGCAAAAAACGCCAACTCCGGCAGGATCTGGAGGAGTCCGGGGATGCTCGGCGCAGGTCGACTGTGATCAGGATTGGGTAGAGAAATATGGAGGCCAGACGAGGGGCAACGTGGGTCAGACGGTTGCCGCGAAAATGTTACTGGTGTCGCCAGTTGTGGAGGAGGGGCAGGGCAAGATTATTACCAGGGGGGTGCAACTCTAAAATCAAGTTGAACGGTTGTCCTCGCCACAAACAGCAACGGGGCTTGGCGGCAAAGTCAGCTACAATCCATGCTGGCTGATAGGCCAGCTGCCCTGTAACTGCTCTTTCGTAGGTATCCAGCAGCAGCCTTGTTGGTGACCTTCGATACCAAGCACAATGACCAAGACAATAGGAAGATCAATGGAACCTACCTACCTTGGGACAAAACACCAATCCCATTTGTTGTCTTTATTCTCTTTTAATGGCGTGTTTGCAGTCATAGTTTGTTTGGTTTCAAGTGATTGGTACTTTTCCTACCCCGCTGTGGTTGGCTCCTGATCCCACCTCCAAGAGAGCTTCATATATATCACACGCGTAGATCGAGTCTTCAAAGGGACAACACTGAGAAAAAGAAGAGGCCGTAGACCCATGGAACATCATTGGCTTTCATTTTTCTTGTGACACGTACTTTCACTTGCTATTCTCGAGGGCAACTTTGCTGCGCCCACTGTTGACGGACTTTTAGATGCATCCCCGAAGCGAAAGACCGAGAGCTTGGGTGATGATAATGGAATGGTCGGACGAGCTGGAGAAAAAGATCGTTGCTTACGACGTCGTCAGATTGGGGCTTTTAGACTCTGTCGGCGTTGGACTCCAGCAAGCTGGCATGCACGTCGGCAACGACGGAAGAGTGACCGGTGAATGTGGCACATCCACTTCAGGCCACCCTCGCTGCCCTCGGGTTGGAACCACAAAACTCCATTTCACGCTGACTTCCTTTTCTCACTTGACCACCACCCATCACTCACCTACTGGCTGCACCTTCATTGCAGACACACGATATTCTTCCTTGTCCTTGGCCAACAAGCTGTTGCTACGCGTGCTATTTACTGTCCGGGAGATATTGAGGTACTCAGTAAGTCTGTCTCTCTTCGATTTTCATTGCATTCCCTTGGCCCCTAAAAAGCAAAAGGGCCAACGCGTGACCGTGGGGCGAGCTGTGCCTGTTGGTTCGACCAAGCGGCGACATCGCGGTCAGCTTCGATGGCGAGGCTGGCAACGGGAAGACGGCGAGTCGCAGGCCGGACCAGCTGTCAGCCTCATCGAATGAGCGAGTTGGTGCATCCAAAGACCGATCCGGTGGGTGGGTGGGAGCTAACCTGACCGTCAGGTGGGGCTTAGGCTCGACGCAAGCACGGACCACGGATACCTGGGCTCCGTCCACCATAGGTTTTCCAATCTTCTCCTCTGACACCCACCCACTGCGAAATTCAGCGACACCATCATCACTAAACCACACCGGGGTCTCCAGCTCTGCACGCAACCCCACCCCAGCACCGTCGCTACAGACCAAGAGCAGAGCTGTAATACATTCTGCTGCCTGGAGGGCATGATTGGATGACCTGTAAGTTGCTACATCGCCTGCATTTGCGCGCTTGCCTACGCGGTGAGCTCGCCGCGTCTTGTCCATCAAACCTATCATCAAATCGGGCACATGCCCATCAACAGCTACCCCTTGCTGCCTCCCTGGTGTCGGTGACGCCTGGTTTTCGATGGATTCCGCTGTCCGCGTTGTCCTCGATGCCATAGAACCAACGTACACCGCTCCCACGGTCGCTGGGACACGCAATCGTTCCTGTTCATCAACCCAGCCTCGCCTTCATCACTTACACCCCTCCTTATGCGACAAGCATCATTGAAGCACCGTCCTGGCCCATGACATGTAGTTGTTGAGTGATTTTGGGTCGCCCAGGCGGCCTCTCCACGACCCCCCAATTCGCGACTGGTCTACTGCTAGAGAATCTCAACTGACATCGTCGCCATGTAGCAGGCAGCTTGCGGTCTGAACTTCACAATGTCAACATCTCCAGAACGGAGCCCTGTCAACGGGCACCACTCGCCCTCGCCGGACGAGAACACTTCGTACTATGGAAACGGCCACCAAAGCGATAGCGATCTCTCCGACGTTCAGCATGCGCCAGCCGACGCTGGCTCCCCGGAGTATCACGATGCCGACGCGGACGCGGATGCCGATGACGTCGAAAACCCGGTGGAGCACCCCGAGGTGACCTTTCAAGGGCCGTCCGACTCGGAGGACAATGATGCGTCAGACGACGGAGATTTTGACGCGGCGGGCAGTCCCGCCTCTGTTCAGAGTCACGATGACCATCCCCGCCGCACCATGTCGGTGTCAGAGCGACCCGCCCCGAAGCGGAAAGCTGCCCAAGTAGTCGAGGAAGATTTCATGAGGGAGAATCCAGAGTTGTATGGGTTGAGACGTAGCGTACGGCCTTGCCAATTTCCTCAGGGTAACTTCACAGCTAACATCCCTTTTAGTCGCGTCCTACACAGCGCCGCAAGGTCGTAAGTACATGGTCGCCCTCTGGAAACCTGGTATACACCCTAACCTGATGACACAGGTCGATTCAGATGAGGAAGAAGATGCGTCCGATTCGGATGCTACACCAGCTCCGCGTAAAGGGAACAAGCGACGCCGGCTGGAACGCTCAGCTCCTGGTATGTTGAAGACCCTCGACGAAGAAGCAGTCTATATAGGGCATGTCGCTGACGATCAATCAATTAAACAGTGTCCAAACGCGGCACACCAATGCGCCAAACTTCGGTTGACGACTCGGAATCAGACACGTACGGCGGCGCGAGAGCCCGGAGCTTTCAGAAAAAGGCTCGGCGGCAACAAGAGTTGCAGCCCGCCCTCGCCTTGGCGGAGAAGCGGTGGTCGAGCCGGCGTGCTGCCCAAGTATCCGCCGGCGCCTACCAAGAAAGCGAAGCTGAAGAAGAGGACGAGTCAGAGCTCACACCAAACTACTGGGCCCAAGACGTGGAGGACAATTCACCATACATTGAAAAGATTCTCCGTCACCGTCTAAAGGAGGGATTGGAGTATTCGGAAGACACGAACCGCAACGACTTTGAGTATTTCATCAAATGGCAGAACAAGTCACATCTCCATGACACATGGGAGACCACTGCGACTGTTGCCGGATATCGTGGCTTCCGTCGTCTCGAGAACTACTACCGAAAGGTTGTCGAGTACGACATAGAGATGAGGCTTGGTGGAGACGATGTAAGCCCTGAACAACGCGAGCAGTGGCTTCTAGATCGCGAGCGTGAGGAAGAGGCTCTCGCAGATTACACAAAGGTTGAGCGCATCGTCCACGTCCGCGAAGGGGATGAGGAGACAGAATATCTTGTAAAGTGGAAAGGTCTTCAGTATGACGACTGCACCTGGGAAGTTGAATCCTTGGTGAGCGAGCAGGCTCAGGACAAGATCGACCAGTACACTGCGCGCTCTCAACGGTCTTGGCAATCGGACCGCAAAGAAACCAACCTCGAAACCCGGTCACGAATGGAGAAGCTTGAGGAGCAGCCAGATTACATCCAGGGAGGTCAGCTTCGCGAATTCCAGCTGAAGGGGCTTAACTTCCTTGCCCTGAACTGGACCCGCGGCAACAATGTCATCCTTGCCGACGAGATGGGTCTCGGCAAGACGGTCCAGACAGTGTCGTTTCTCAGCTGGCTTAGAAATGAACGCGGGCAAGAAGGGCCGTTCCTGGTTGTGGCACCCCTCAGTGTTATTCCGGCATGGTGCGATACTTTCAACCACTGGTCTCCCGATATTAACTACGTCGTCTACCTTGGCCCAGAGGCGGCGAGATCCAACATTCGGGAATATGAACTGTTTGTCGATGGCAACCCAAAGAAGCCAAAGTTCAATGTTCTGGTCACGTCTTACGACTACATCTTGGCAGATGCGGATCATTTGAAGGGCATCAAGTGGCAGGTTCTGGCTGTGGACGAGGCGCATCGCTTGAAGAATCGCGAGTCCCAATTATACGTCAAGCTGAACGGCTTTGGTATACCCAGCAAGGTCCTTATCACCGGTACGCCCATTCAGAACAACCTCGCCGAGCTTGCGGCTCTTTTGGATTTCCTGAATCCAGGCAAGGTCTTGATCGACGAGGAGTTGGAGCTTCTATCTACGGCCGACAGCAAGGAGCCGGTCGACGAGCAGCTGGACGAGGCCAAGCGGCTGAAGACACAGGCCAAGCTTCAGGACCTGCATAAATCCATCGCGCCGTTCATCTTGCGTCGTACAAAGGAGACTGTCGAGTCAGACTTGCCACCAAAAACGGAAAAGATCATTCGCGTCGAACTTTCCGATCTTCAGCTGGAGTATTACAAGAATATCTTGACGCGAAACTATGCAGCCCTCAGCGACGCTAGCAACGGTCACAAGCAATCGCTCCTGAATATCATGATGGAACTCAAGAAGGTCAGCAATCATCCATACATGTTCCAGGGTGCCGAGGAGCGTGTTCTCGCCAACGGTTCCGGCCGCCGGGAGGATGCGGTGAAGGGTTTGATCACAAGCAGTGGCAAGATGATGCTCTTGGACCAGCTTTTGGCAAAGCTCAAGAAAGATGGCCATCGCGTGCTTATCTTCAGCCAAATGGTCAAGATGCTCGACATCCTGGCAGACTATTTGCGGATTCGCGGCTACCAGTTCCAGCGTCTTGATGGCACGATCCCTGCTGGACCTCGTCGTCTGGCTATCAATCACTTCAATGCTGAAGATAGTGACGACTTCTGCTTCCTGCTGTCAACAAGAGCCGGTGGTCTCGGCATCAACCTGATGACAGCCGATACTGTGATTATCTACGATTCGGACTGGAATCCACAAGCAGATCTGCAGGCGATGGCTCGTGCCCACAGAATCGGTCAAAAGAGACCTGTCAATGTCTATCGTCTCGTTGCGAAGCAGACCATCGAAGAGGAGGTCGTGAAGCGCGCCCGAAACAAACTGTTCCTTGAGTACCTGACCATCCAGGCCGGCGTGACGGATGAGGGCAAGGCTCTTCGCGAGCAATTCAAGGAACGGGGCATGAAGATGGACGAAGCCAAGACAGCCGAGGATATATCGATGATTCTGAAGATGCGTTCACAGAACCTGTTTGAGCAGTCGGGCAACCAAGAGAAGTTGGAGCAGCTCGATATTGACGCCATCCTCGAAAACGCCGAGGTCACCAAGACAGATGTTGACGACAAGATCAATCTCAGCAGTGGTGGTATTGATTGGGACAACTGGATGCACTTCACTGATGTCAAGGTGGACGATCTGGCTCTCGACTGGGACCAAATCATTCCCGCCGACCAGCTCGCTGCCATCAAGGCAGAGGAGGACAAGAAAAAGCATGAAGAGTATCTTGCCAAAGCCATGGAAGAGTCTGCACCACGCAAGGCCGCCATCAAGGGCTCTAAGAAGAATGTTGAGAACGAACGGGCCGAACGTCTTGCCAAGAAGCGACAGCGCGAAAAGCTGGAGTTGGAAGAGTTCGAGGAACAGCGTGCGCAGGCTTCCGATCCTCGGCGCCCACTTAATGAGAAGGAAACGCGCAATCTTATCCGAGCATTCTTCCGGTATGGCGACTTTGATGACCGAGAAGACGAACTCGTTCAGGATGCCCGTCTCAGTGACCGAGACCGCGAGTTTTTGAAAGGTATCATTGACGATCTAGTGGCCGTGAGCAAGCAAGCTGTTGACCTCAACAACGAAAGGCTTCGCGGGGAAGAAGAACGAGCTGGCAAACCGCTTGCCAAGAAGGACAAGAAGGCCGTTCTGGTGGACTTTGGCGAGGTTAGGAAAGTCAACGCCGAGACGGTGGTGGAGAGACCCCCTCAGCTTAAGCTTCTGCGTCGCGTGCTTGCAGAGCACGGCGACATCCTGACCTTCCGTCTTCCTGAGGCAGCCAAGTCTGCCGCCTACAGCTGTGAATGGGGTGCGCGGGAAGATGGCATGCTTCTTGTCGGTATTGATCGATATGGGTTTGGTGCCTGGACTCAGATTCGAGATGACCCGGAGCTGAACATGCAAGACAAGTTCTTCCTCGAGGAGCATCGTGTCGACAAGAAGGAGGAGCGTCGCAAAGGGGATGAAAAGGGGATACAGTCTCCCGGTGCTGTCCACCTGGTTCGGCGGTCCGAGTATCTCCTTTCAGTGCTTCTGGCCAAGTACTCCAACGACGCCAATGCCAAGAAGGCCGTCGAGAACCACCATCGCAGTAAGAAGCTACTGATGAACGGCGGTCGCCGCGCTGATGGGGGGTCTGTCTCGGCGTCTCCTGCCCCGCAGATGTCCAAGAAGAATAGCCGTGATCGTAACTACTCCCATGCCGAACACCATCGGTCTTATAGCAACGGGAATGACCGCGGTACGCCCCGACCCGACAAGCGGAAGTATGCCGATGACTACGATGATCGCAACTCCAAACATCGTCGTGTAGAGGTTGATGCGAAGCACGACAAGAAGCCCCGGGAGAAGGAGAGGCCCAAAATGGATCCTGAGACTATGGAGAGGTACAAGCGTGACAGGCAAAAGGCAGTAGATCGGTTCTGGGAACTGGCGAACTTGAAGGACGAAGAGATCAACCACTCGGACAACCTTCAGCTGGTGTGGTCGCTTCTTCGCCCGCTCAAGAAGAACATGGAGCGTATCATGTGTTCCAAAGAGCTCTTCCCTGCCGCTAAGCAACGGGCCAAGGTTCTCGGTGCGGAGATCCGCGAGTTTGGCAACTTCCTGAAAGATTTGCGGGCCAAGAACCCAGAACTTGAGGGAGAGGGCCTCGAGACGCAGTTTTGGTAAGTCTGGTCGACTCGTTGGACCTGAATTGAATATTCTGCTAACATTTCCATCAGGGAATTCCTGTCTTCGATCTGGCCTCTTGGCGACGTGAAGGTCTCGGGCAAGAGGCTTCAAAAGATGTACGGGGACTTGGAGGAACGGGGCAGCAAGGACCGTCATGACGAGAAGCAGCCCACAGAACCAAGACGAGGCAGGCATCCGGATCTTGAGGATGGCGAGATCGCAAGCGACCGTGACGATCGCCGGGCGCGCCACCCTTACCGTGATGACCGCCGTGAAGAGCGCAGGGAGGAACGCAAGGATCGTCGAGATGACCGCCGGGACGACCGTCGCGATGACCGCCGCGATGATTATCGTCGTGATGACCGCCGGGATAGCCGCCGGGATGAGCCGGCACGCCGCAGCAACTACTATGACGACGACCGTCTCAACTTCCACAGGCATCGTCGGCCAGCGGAGAACAGTCAGGGGCAACCTGCCCGTCACTCACGGCAGCAGAACCGCAGCCCAACGACCCGTCACAGTCCCTACTAGTAGGTTTCTTGAGCGATGGTCGAAAGGCGACGTCTTTCTCTGATATTAAGAAAAAATAGGGGGGGATGGACGTTGGCAATTGTTTATTGAGCATTCAACCGGCATTTATTGCATTCGTCTGGCGTACTGGGCACCATAAGGGAGTGTGTTTTAACGCGAGGGGTTGTGTTCATCTCGTCTCTTTGCTCACACATATGCGAGAACTGATAAACGTTTTTTACATACCCGGGTATTGCATTTTTGGGGTTCAAAATAAGGAGTGTTTTTGGTGGGTGTATCGAGAGGTTTTTACCATGATTTGACGGGTCGAGGAAAAGAGAACCGAGAGAGAGAGCAGGGACAACAAGAGTGGAGGGGGATGTTTATTGATCCGGCATTAGCGATGAGTTCTCTTTGCTTTCTGGTAGTTTTTTGCTTCTATCTGTAATTTTTTTTCTCGTTGTCTTTTTGTGGGCACTTAGAGCGTGTTGTGTGTGTGTGATTTGTTTTTGTTTATCTTGTCTTGCAGGGTGAACATATGACGGGGTGAGGGAGAGAGGTAACTTGAGAGTTTCAAGGGTACCTGCCTACCTACCTACCTAGTATTCTTATTGTTGTCTCTCTGTCTATCTTGTCTACTGTCTGGGTGGTGGTGGCAGGGCTTGTATTCGCCTTGAGACTCTATAATTTTTGGGGGGAGGTCATTTATTTACTTTTTTTTTGTCATGGGAAGATGAACGAAAAGGTGGGTTGGTTGGTTGGTGTTTGGTGTGTGTGAGTGAGTGTGTGCGGTGTGGTGCAAAAGATCATGATAAGTATACAGACGTGAGATGAGATGAGAGGGAGGTATGGATGTCATTTAGAGTATAGCTGGAGATGTGAGATGAGAAGAGATAGATACAAAGTCTCGAAAAAAGAGAGAGTTATTGTTACAAATAATGAGAAGATGGTAAAACAATTAATATCTGACTATCTATCTATGCTGTGTTGGCGGCGGCTGATAATGACGCTGCCGCCGTCAACAACAAAGTCACGTGAATTATTTCGACGCTGCCGTCGTCGTCCCTCGCTTGCAACAGGATCAAGTGATGATACCACACTGACGGTTTTATTCATTATCTCCCCTTGTAATCGTAACAGTAAGTGATAAAAAACCAATAATATTTTGTTCTCCTTCCAAAAAGGTGAAAAAAGGCTGAATCTAATAAACTCCAAGTCTCCCGAGTAATGGACCCCATAAGACAAATAAAGGGCGACTGAACCACTGCTTCTTATTGTTCCTATCCCCTCAAACTCCATAAACACCAGACTTGACTTCTTCTTCCCTGTTCCGCTCCCATATATGTGATGATCTCTCTCTCCCTCTTGCGGAGAAAGGTGAATAAAAACGGTATGTACCAAGTTCGGGGGTATGTACTATATGTGTAAATGTGACGATGGAATGTAATGGACGTGTGTAATCGAAATTTTCATGTACCCTGTTTTTTGCTCCCCAACACTGATAAGAAATCCACGGAGTTTGTGTTCCATCCTCCCCTGGAAAGACGAGACCCTGCTGGCTTGACCTCCCAGTTGACAGTACGCTGCCTCAATAATACCGCCAATGCCTGATAAAAGAAAAAAGGCCACCCGGACAATTAATAAACCGACCAGCTTCCAGTTTATTTTTTCCCTCTCTCATGTCGAATGTGAAACAGAAACTCCATCTTGTGCAATGGGAATGATGCGACGCCGGGCCATGATGGGATCGGAAAACACAAAGCCAACCGGTTTGTTGCTTATAAACAAAAGAATGCCGTGAGTTGTCGAAAAAAAGCGCCAATAGAAACCAAGTGATTTGCTCAAGGGAGAAACTGAACAACAACCCCCACCACCGAGGCCAGTCAATCAATGAGATGGCCCATACTCCTCGGCTTGCTACCAGGGGAGATCGTCTTCATAGCGGAAGCGACAAACTCTTGGTTGGTAGGCGTGGTCGGTGGACTAGATGTAAGCCCAGCAGCTGGGAGTACAAGCGGTTCTGGCCGTCGAACTTGATCCTTGGGCCGTAATGATGGGAGACCGGCAGGTGAGTCGTCTGGCGGGGAGGACAAGTCGGATGAATCGGGGTCCAAAAACTGCTTCTTAGGGGTCTTTATTTCCCTGATTGGCACCGCTTTGGTAGCTTTGAACGTCTGGTTGATCCTGTTCTTGGGCTTGGGGGCTGCCTTCTTCGGTTGTCTCGGCTTTCTCTTGGGGGCGGCCTTTTGCGTCGCAGGCGCGGGCTCGGCCGCTCTAGTGGTGCTAAAGCTGAGCGTGCTCTGTTTAGGGGGTCTGCCCCTCAGCCTGGGCGCTGGAAGGAGGGCATTGCGAAGCTTGGGACTGGCAATCGGCGTCGGCATACCGCCTTGCTCGGAAAGTTTCGACTTGCGGTTGCCGGGAGTCTGTACTTCCTGCGAGGACCGCGAAGATTGAGATGGTTGCGAAGACTGCGATGACTCGAACCCATCGTCATCGTCTTCTGTCCTTTTCCGCTTGCGCTCAAGTAGGATGTCGATTCTATTGCGCTCTAGGTTGGCGGCGTAGCGCTTCTCCTTCAGCTCATCCCCAGTGACCATGTAGGATTCCCGATCTCCTATATCTTGCTGATCCCAACGTGGCAAGTTGACCAATTCCGCGACGTCGTCACACTTCGCTTTGATGACCAGATCCCAGCAATCCTTGAATTCGACGCCCTGTGGCTCCGGGTCAAGATTGATCCAGGCAGTAAGGCCGTCTCTCTTGCTCCGGGTCAGCTGGCATAGCTCCTTGACGAGTCTTCGCACGCCAGGGATTTTGAGCGTAGTCCCCACCACAACAACAGCGTCCGGAACTCTCCGTAGATCTGCCTTTGAAACCATCCCGATCGCATCCTCGTCGGGGTTGTATTCGTTGTATAGCACAATCCGTGGGCGTAACTTGCCGATGCCGTGACTTCGCTTCCCCGCAAAAGCGGTTCGTACTTCGTCCTGCTCCTTGCACTTCTCGCAGAGTGGGGGCTCCGGGCCCTGAAACAGCGACGGGTTGAAGGTCTCCAAGTGGTTGCATTTTGTGCACACCATTTTCTCCAAGCCGCCATGGAGTTGAATCGTCGTTGGCCATGGGCCTTTGCTGTTCAGGGGAACATTCGTCGCGAGCGGTGGCATCTGAGTATCTAAACTATCGATATTCTGAGTGTACAAGCGCATGAGCCGGCCCTCTGAGGCAATGGATGCCAGCATGTGGTGGAACGGCGTTGGCTTGGCTTCAGATGCCATCTGCGACAATTCGCGGACCATGTCGTGGAAGGAGGTGGTGGAGGAGTCGTGTTTGTAGACGGAGGCATCAAAAAGGTGCTTCCCAGACGCCTTGAGCTTGTGTTGGCCGCGCAGTGTCGTGAAGAGTCCTGTCGATGAACGAAAGTCGGGAACTGGGGGTCACATCTCAGTCAGCATTAAGGGGTACAGATGTTGGGTGGATGAAGGGTTAACCTACTGCCTGCAGAAACAGAGATTCCAGCGCCCGCAATCACCACAATCTTCTTCTTCTTTCTCAGGGCTGTCAACAGCCTCTGAAGATTCTCTTGGTCCTCATTGTCATAATTCTCCAGGTCGACATACTTGGTTGTGCGGGGCCGTGGGGCTGCGACGCGACGGCGCTTGGTTGGTGGGGGACCGTCTGTCCGCACCTGGATCTCTCCCGAAAGGTCTGGCATGTCGTATGACTTCCGTGGAGTTGCGCTGCCCGAGGTAGTTGCGCTAGCACTCGGTGATGGGTATCGATTGGAAACATCCATGGCGGGTGAAGGGGGCGAGGGAGACTGTGAAAGGACCGAGAGAGGTGACGATGGAGGGGACGCTGTTGAGCGTCTGGAAAACGCCATGGTGGCGGTCTAAGTTGGCGTCAGAGCGAAGAAAACCCAACAGTCTGTCAATGGTGTGGCTGGAGCAGAGTTTGTGGGTTTCGCAGGACCCTCGGGGTGAGAGGAGCAAGCCGAGCGGAGGGCGGTCGGTGTTGGCCAAGTGTTGGTTATATCATGACGAGATGCCAAAGCCCACAGTGTGTAGAAAAAGGTTTTCCCCCAGGGTTGGGCGGATAATAGCAGGTCGCGTGGACAATAGGTGAAAAGGCGCGCTCGGTGGGCCGTGGTTCACGCGTCGTTGGGTGAAATGGGACAAAATGAGGGTGGTTGAGTGCCTGAGGCTTGGAATTACCCACGGCTGGGCATTGTTCGAGGTTGACGTTCGTTCTTTGCCGGGGCGCAGAAAGCGCAGAAAGGGGAGGATGCGAGTTTGCGATTGGCGGCAGATGCAGGCCGTAACAGCCAAGCAAAAGCCCCAGAAAATACCGCTCCCCTGGCACCTACGATCCACTGTGCGTTCATCGGGGCAACGGTTAGAGGTATCCATCCACATGTATGTAGATCCAGGGATGGCTTAGATATCGGATGCCCACCTTAGGTATCTCGTATTATGGACGAGAAGAGAGAAAGGACTCTTGGAGCAGTTGTGGTTATTTAGGCCCAACCAAGGCCCTTCAACTATGGCCTTTCACCTCGACACTTTTATGGACGTGCCACGATGGCTCGGGCTATGTCTTTGGGCACTGAAGTGGCCCGTGCGAGGCTCGGGATGTTAAGAACCAAATTCCTCAGGTAAGAAGGTCACCAGCACTTTGATGCTTGGTTGGGCCAACCCATCATCTTCTGGCGATCTTGCTCTCCTTATCCATACATCCAGGGCGGGCAGGTAGTTTTCCGAGCTGTGACTACCCGAAAAGCATTTTGAGATTCAGCAATGTCAACTAGGACAAAATGTGAGGATAGCTGATCCTGACTACCCAGAAGCAAGATGACGTGCGTGTGCTGCGTGGGTACAAAGGTACGTACCTTAGCTGGGTGGGTGACCTAGCGTTGCTCGGAAACCAGGCAGCTTGGCATGCAGCACTTGCAATGGGCGGTGGGCTGGCAGCCACAACGTGTGGCTTTGTTCCCTTCAGCCTGCCAGGTGCCATTCACTTCACTCCGGGTGCGTTCTCTCAGTGGCTCTACAAGGTGTACGCAGTACATGCTGCAAGCCGCCACAGCACACTCACTCAGTAAGTATCTATGAGAAGCCATCTTCATCTTGCAGCCGCGTAGAACAAGACGATCATCAGCATCCATCATCAACTTCCATCAGTGTTCCATAAGCTCCATCATAGATACTGAAGTCCATCATCGCGCCAATACCATTTCAGTCACTGCTGCTTCACGTCATACACACCTAGCAAGTGGGACCTTCAACATAAATACAGCAGCAGCTTTTATTTCACGGTAATTCCATAGTCTGAAACACTCTCAAGCACACGTGAACCCAAAGCTCATTATCGTATCAGAACAGACTTGCCAAGGTAACCCACCAAAACGGTCGACGGCGTTGAGTTTGAAGCTTTCCCAACAAGCCGAGGGCGGCGGCCCACATCATGAGTGCCCATGACATGTCCCTCCTGGGCGGGGATTCCATGAGCATCGACTCTGGAATCCAGGTGATGCAGAGCATTCAAGGCATGGACGGTGCCATGGCTCTCGATGATGTCGACCTCTTCGGAGATCCTGTTATGGACAATGCTCTGGGTACCCTGCCCCTGACCTCTCGCCCTCCTCCAAGTAAGCAGCTTCAGCAGCGGCTGGACCAACTCCGAGCCCGTGGTTGCTGTCAGGGAATTGCTTGGGGCCGCTTGGGGAACATAGCCTGCGTCTCCAAAGATGGCATGTCGGTTGACATTCGCTACATGCGTTGCAATCCCGAGAACGGTGAATGGGATATGAATGATCCAAGCTCTTCTGCCACCATTTCACTGGTTCATGGTCCGCCCTCGTTCATCTCGCTGCCTTCTGCCGGCGCCCCCATAGTCCACGTCGCCTGGTCCCCTACCACGCATATGGCTGACTTGGCCGTCATTGATGCTCTCGGCCGCATCAGCATTCTCTTCTTCCCACTGCAGATCAACAGACCCTATCCTATGAGAAAATGGGATTCCGATCCTGTGGACGACCTCCACAGCGTCGTCGGTTGTCACTGGTTACCAATCGGTAACGCAGCAAGCCAGAGCCGAGGGGTATGCCGTTCTCTTTCAGGGCCACATTTTTGGCAGTCTTGCTTACACTCGGTAGTTTCTCACCCAATGCAGTGGTGCACACTGGGCAGGGTCTGAATACAAATACAACCACATGGCTCAGCCGGCTTTTGGGCCGTCACATCCTCACCCTGGAAGGAGCGCGCTGGTGTGTGTTACCACAAATGGTCTTCTGAGGCTGTTCTATCAAATTAGCAGCCGGCATGAGGAAACGGCTCTCGAGCTCGAGAGTGTGACAGCCGCCGATGATCTCATCACGCACGCCTCTTTCTGCTGTGATAAACGTAAGACCCCGCCAGACTCGAAATGTGTTGCAGCAGAACTAATCTTTTTGGTCAGCAAACACCCTTCTCATAGCTCTCGCTACGGCGTCGAAGCAGCTGAGGGTAGTGCGTGTTGGTGTGAACTGGGGGAATCCCCCAAGTGATAAGCAGGTGCACCCAGGCAGTATACAGTTAAGACCATCGATGAAAGAGGTACATGTAGCCACCACCAGTTGGCTACAACATGGCCCGAGCGAGTCGACTCTAGACTTTTCCATGGCACAGCTCTCTCACCTCCTAGTACTCCCGTCTTTCATGGAGACCAGTAACCCTCCAACCTTCGCCCCAGCAGTTGTTGTCACGGTGAGATCATATCTGCCAAACGAAACCTCGCCCTACGATCAGGAAACCCAGAGCATCATCGATCGCTGGGAGGTTCTGAACGATCAAGCCCAAGCACCACATCCCGCGTTTGAGCAGCTGGGTCCCCGGAACGGTGCTGGAGCTGCCCCCCCGGTAAGTTTCTATGAACTTTGATGATAGGAAAGCCGCAGCTAATGGGTAAATCAGACCATGACTAGGTTGCGGAAGCTGGAGCCAGTCACAATCCCCAAAGTGGTCATCTCGATGCAAACGACCACCATACAGCTGGGAAGAGTCGTTTGTTTCACCTTTAGCGACGGCACCGTTCAGTACCGTGACAGGTTCACCATGGCTGAACTTTACAACGAGCATAACACCGAGAACATCAACAGCCCTCACCAGGTTGGGTTCCAGTTTGACGATCCGACGCCCTGTAAGTCCTCCATACTAGTGTGTTTGCAGGTACTAGCTCCATGGTGACTAATTTTCCCACTGTTCAGGTCTTCAGGTCGCTTTCTCTCCGAGCAACTTTGCATTCGTCCAAGTGTGTGAGGATAACACATTGAAGCTGAGAAAACTCCATTATACAATGGGTGATTTAGGTTCCCTTCAAGACGGTTAGTGTGGTGATGCTTCCTTCGGCCCATGTGAGAGACCCCAAACTAAATCTGTGATCTAGTCCAAGCAAGGGCTGTTCTGGCATCTCTCACAATGCCCATCTCTTTTGCCTGGCAACAGCAAATGACCTTTGATGACATCCTGGCGGTTGTCCGTCCCTTGACCCAGCATCCGAGTAAGTTTACCCCCTGGAAGGGTTGGTCACGCCTGGATCTAACAAAAGTTCCATTTCAGAGTTCACAAATGCCTTGTTTAAGGAAATCATAACTCTGCTTCGGACTGTGGTCGACTACTCGGAAGAACAGCAGCAGCTTGTCGACACGCTCATCCGGAACAACCAGCTGCAGTCCTGTCTGAGCCTTCTGAACCACTTTGGCTTCAATGGGAACTTTGAAGCCAGGTCTTTCCACGGAAAGTTCGCCTCGGTCGCCCTCAACCTGAGAAACATCATTGTTCTCATTGTGCTTGCGAACCACAGCCCACAAAAGTCCAACGGGGTACTGAACCCGCTCGATGAATCAGAGGTGGTCGAGACCCTTGTCGGGTGCGCAGAATGGGCCGTCAGCTTGTTCTCGTGGCTCATCGACTCGCTCTTCAACCTGCTCGACGACCCCGAGTTCATGGCGCTCCTTTCCGACCAGAGACGATTCCAGGAACTGGCGAACTACCTCCACACCCGCAACGACGTCTCGGTCTATCTTCTCCTCTGCTCATCAACACGCAGCTTGCTCCAGGTTGCCTGCCGTCGGGTCGCGGGCTTGGAGGAAATCAGCAGCCGCGCGCTCACGTACTACAAGACTCACAGCGTGACTGAGACAGGGGCTGCTCTTCACCATGCCTATCAGAGGATGTACCGCACCAGCTCCAGCAGCCCGGTTAAACCCCAGGATTTTGAACGCCTCTTGAGCACCCTCGGCAGGGACATTTCCACTGCCTATCAAAGAACGCTCACGGCGATGGCCAAGTCCAAGGACCAGACCCAGCCCGGGGCCACGGAGCAGCAGCAGCAGCAGGCCCAGCAGCGGGTGGAGCTTTTTGTAAAGTCGGCGCAGAACCGGTGGGAGCTGGAGATGCTGTCGGGGGCTAACCCGCCTAATATCTTCCGCGAGGTGCTCGCTCGCCTTTTTACGAGCACGCTGACGACGTTTAAGGCATTGACGGACCCCGCGAAGCTGTATTTTGCCAATTATGACCTGCTTGAAGTCAATGATGATGCGAAGACGTTGAGGGCGAGGAAGAAGGCGGGGAAGTATGTGGATGTTTTTAAGAGGGTGGAGTTGGTTGCTGGGCAGCAGCAGCAAAACACGCAGTCTTTCCCTCCTGCTGCTGTGACGAATGGGGCTCAGGGGAAGGGTGGTGGTGGGGAGAATGTCAAGACTGAGGCTGGTGTGTGGGGTGCGGCAGGTGTGAAACTGGGGGGCACGCCTTCGTTGACGTTGGGGTTGGCAGGGGGTGGTGGTGGTGGTTCTGCCGGTGCTGGCAATGGGGCGAACGGGGGTGCTGCTGTTGCCATGACGCAGGTTCACAGCCCGAGGGATGAGGGAGCGGGAGGGGCGGGAGGTGGGCATGCTATTCGGTGGAGGCGGTGTGTGAGGTGTGCTTCGGTTATGGAGGACATTATGAACCAGCGGCCTGGGTTTACATATGTGCTGGCGCAGCAGCGGAAGTGCTGTTGTGGAGGGGCTTGGGCGCTGGTTGCGAACGGGGCTTTGGGGTAGAAGAGATGGAAGTTTATGCGCTTGGATAGATCGTTCACAAGCTCACGGTCAAATTGTCCGTTCGTTGGGGATACGAAAACTGACGTGTGGCTGCCAACCTGAGCATGACCGTTTCATTTCGTGTATACACAAGCCAGTTCTAATGAGTTGAAATCACTTCTTTTCTTTTTTCACCATAACCAACCCCTATTTTGCTTTGCCTTTTTGTCCTACGGTTCCCAAAGATACCTCTGCTCCACCACCCCCTCCTTCACCAACCCCCTCAACGCCATCCCATAATCCCCCCCATTCGGCGTCCTAAGCAGCGTATGAATATGAAACTTTGCCGGCTCCTTATTCGTCAAGAAAACCCCCGAGTGGTGATCAAACTCGACCAAAATCACGGGGCTCTGAACCCGGTAGTAAAACGCATCGTGATCCCCAAACCCGCCAATCCAACAAAAGTACGTCTCGTGAAACCACTCCTTCAGCTGCTCAAGTCTGATCTTCCTCGCAGTGGAGAGGAGGTAGAGGAGGTACTCGTCCAAGATCTCCGCAACGAGATCCTGTTGGGACTGGGTCATCTCCGAGACTAACACCCCCTCATAAGGAACAACCCTATTGTCCCGATAGGCACCGCAAAGGTGGCGTTGGTCGTCGTGGTTCCACCTCCCCTTTGGCATGGCGTCATCTTCTAAATTCTTATACACCTGCGCGAGTGTTTGTTTCTCGGCCGGTAAAGACTGCATCAGCTGCAACCCCAACTTCTCCTCCCGCTGCAGAATTTGGGTTCCTTTGTAGGGGCCCGAGTCAATCATGTTTGGCTCTGCGCCTGTGAACCACGGGCTTATCACCACTTGGTCTTTGTAGAAGAAGAGGTTGAGGCAGAGGTGGTGGCCGTAGAAGGAGTAGCCCCAGGGTGTTGTGGTGGAGGGGGAGCCGAAGAGGACAAAGTTGTAGGAGTGCTCGTTGCAGATCTTCGGGGCGGAGACGAGCTCGCCGAGGAAGTGGTTGATGCGCATGGCCGAGAGGGCTTTGTGGTAGCCCTCGGGGGAGAGGGAGGATTGGAGGACTGAGAGGACGGCATCCCGGATTAGGGGGGTGAGCTCGTCGAGGCGGATGCCTTTGTTGGAGAGGAGGAATTCGGGGTTGGACCAGGTGCGCCATTCGGGGGAGTCGATGTGGTAGAGGGTGGATTTGAGTTGGGAAGGGGACAACAGGGAGAGGAGGTTGGTGGTGGCGGTGACTATGGAGGAGATGGGGATTTCTTCTGGGGAGAGGTGGAAGAGGTTTGGTTTTACGTTTCCTGGGAAGCGGGTTAGAATGGACGGCTCTGAATGAGCGTTAAAGGGTTGTGAAACAGACCATCGCTGGTTACGCCCTTGAAAGGCTCCTGGTAGAGCTTCAGCCAGTGAAGGTAGAGGCCATGAAGCCATGGGGGGTTCCCCCCTTCAATGAATGCTTTGGCGTATTCATGGGCATCCTGCTTTTGCATCTCAGTGAAGCGGGGGATGGACAAGTCAGGGAGGTGCTTATGGTATGTCTCGATGTCTGGTTGGTATGCCATTTTGACTGTCTGGTGTAGTGCTCGCAACTAAGATTACTAGATTGTCACAATGACAACAAAGACTGAAGTGAGTGATGAGGTGAAGTGAGAATAGAATAAGAAGTTGAGGTTCTGTCACTAGGCATGTAGGTCTAGACACGGAAAGGCCCAGCCGGTGGTTGAATTGATGCCGGGTAATGAGGTAAAACTATCTCCCGGTCCCTGCAGCCACCTCGGCGTACCAGACATCGCCAATGGCGGATTGAATTAGAGAAAGACGGACGATAACCCGGATGTGTGGGGTGATCAAGATGGTGGAGTTGGCTGCCCCTCCCCCGCTTCCCCAGCTCCCCGCTCTTGACTACATGCCTCCCGGGCACATGGGAGATGGGCGATGTGTGGTGGTAGATTCATATTCTCATAAGGGAAATGCTGGTGAAAGTGCAATTCAAAGCTATTTGCCAGATGCCAAAGACAACTCAAATCCATTCCGTGAACCAAATCCCACCACATCACAGCTCCTTAAAGTTAACATGGAACAAATCCACCCCCTTCCTCTTCGCTCTCAACTCCCCAATATTCTCCTGAATAGCTACACCACACATATTAGCCACCATAGCCACCATCAACAAAGACATCATCACGACACTCACCTCCCGGCTTCCCCTTAGCCTCAACATGCGCCTCCTTACTGACCCACCCAATAACCATCCTCACACTCTTCTCCCCAGCCCCATCCCCATCAACCTTCACCTCCGCCCCATAATCCGCACCCTTATACCCCTCCAGCTTATCCCCCTCAACAGCACTGACAAACCGCGCAACCTGCTCCTCAAACCCCTCCTCCGTCTCAAAAGCAGTAAACACCTCAGTGCATGGCGCCTTCAACACAGCCGTGTCAAACTGATAAACAAATGTCTCTTGAGCCCTGACATGATCCTTGATTCTGGTGATGCACTGCTTTGCTGCAGAGGCGGATGACCATTCTGTATATGCGTTGTCAGTACCTCGTGACTTGGAAACAGAATACCGAGAAAAATGGGGGCGAACAGACCAGTTGCCAGCACCCAGGTCTTTGGATCCTCGAGCTTTTGGCCAAAGAAACCTTGCTGGAAATCAGGCTGGGACTTGACTTTGGCCACAGCATCTCCCGGAAGTTGATTGCCAGAGTCGAGAGACTCGACGTCGAGTGTTTGGAAGAGTGTGACGGTGGCGGACGATGGCATTGTTGAGATGTTTGGGCGTGGATGACTGTTGGTTTTGGGTTGATGATTCTGGTTGAATGAAACTGTAATTGGGAAAGCTGGCCAGCTGAGAAACACAATGACGTATTAACTCAACTAACCTGTCAACTTGATAACTTGCCAGACTGGACACCGTCAACAGCGGGATCCTTCACTTTCTTTAGGACCAGTCACAAATTGTCTACAGATCACGAGCAATGCACAAAGGAGCTAAAATGGGAGAAACGGCGAGTTTGTTATTGAGAGTGTTCTATAAAACCTTGAACACAAATCCACAACCCGAAACTCCCGGTTGCCGGTACGCATATGGTGTGTGAGACGGCGCGAAGTGCGAGAAGGGCACGGCTTTGCGGACAAGAACGACATGTAGCGCGTTGCCCGCTGGGAGACGCGACCAGCCCAGCCCAAGCCACCTCTTGGCCCTTGCCCTAGAGAGAGTGTGGGATAGTCGAACCAGAGCGGGAACGAACATATCCAAGTGAATCTTCCTCGGCCGAGTCCGAGATGCTGGCTCCGGAGCAAAGTAGCTTCTGCACGAGTTGTTCCCCCGCCTTGAACTTGGCCTGTGGCGGGAAAAGACACCGGCGCATTGCCCTTACCATCGCGCTTGCCTCCTTCAGAAAAGATTCCAGTCTCAAAAGGGTGCTGGAGTGAAGTAGGTGATCTTCAGTACAGACGCGACGTCAGTTATCAACCTAGTTACTCCCGAACACGCATGCCTGAGCACGCGCAGTCGTTGCAATAATATACCCTCTCGATAACCGTCCTCACAGCCAACGCATATGCTCTGTTGAAACTGCTGGCGGACTTAACATCGATTTGAATGCGTGAGATATAACCTCGATGTACCCTGTGACGCAAGGGCCCAAGGCAAGACTGCCGGCGGGATGAATACCAATCCCTACAGAGCGTGAAGAGCAATCTCTGCTGGGGCCACGCCGACGGGGCCTTTTAAAAGGTCATGCCCAGGACTTACTTCTCAACATCAGTTGAAAACAGTCGATGTCGAAAGCAGTCGAGCTGACGGAGGAACACGCAAATGGCAGTTTCAAAGTCATGCCTAGGACAACGCAAGAAGTCACCGTGTCAACGGGTCCAATATGGACACACTCTAGGGTACGCCAACACCTAGAGCGGACTGAAGCAGTTTAACTGTCATGCCCAGGACTAACTGCTAGCCTGTCGTTGGCTGAAGAAACGATGCGCCTATCGCAATCGGGGCCTTTTAGAGTCCTGCCCAAGACACGTGTGGAATCGTATTGAAGTCGAAGATGGGGCGGTGACAGGAGCCGTTTTCAGGGCTGACATGTTGCCAAGATGTTGGTGTTAACAGGGCAATATGACGGGGCCAACTCTCTGGGAAGAGCGACGACGCCTCGGCACAGAGTATGCTGATCGGCTGACATTCATGTTACTGAACTGGCGACTCGGATTGGCGGGGGCGTGTGCGCGAAAAAGCTGAAAGCGTCGAGGGTCATGTTGACCGGGCGCAGACACGCTTCAGGTGAATAGAAGGGTAGCCATGATCTAGATGGAACAATTTGTTGTTATACTCAGGCAATGAACCAATCGACAGAATGACCTACTAAGTTGACAACGAGATCATGTCAATATTCTTGATGGCCTGTAACTTCGGAATAGCATGTTGCCGAGGGGCGCAACAGCTGGTGGTGGTGATGATGGCTGTTCAAGGTGATGTGAACCGGAGAGGGAAAAGAGGAGAAGCCGGAGAAAGACAACATTGAGGCAGGATCTGCAGGTTGACGGTATTCGAGAGTCCACATCATACATCAAATCTGTCATGGATGAAGAACTCGAGTTGTTGAAAGGCCGCTCCGACAAGCTGGTGTTGAGGGGAAATCAGCCAAGGGGGAGCCATCGCCATGTGGACATTGTTATGCCAAACAAGGCTTGACAGAAGACTAGGAGGGTTGGTAGCGACTAACACATGGCTTCCGTTCGCCAAGAATATCGAAAAGATTCTTGCTGGGAGAGGAAATGCTTCACAGGACGACAGGTCTGATTCGGATGCTTTTGTGGAGAGCATGACATCGGCATGGATCACGGCACCAAGCCGCTCTCTCTTGTCAACACCTATCTTTCTAGGCCACGGGACCGACGATGCTATGGTTGATGTTCAGCTCGGACGTGAGGCCAGATATGTGCTCTCCAAAGTAGGGTTTCGGGTTGAGTGGAAGGAGTACTTGGGTGCAGAGTTGGAAGGTCACTGGATCAAGGTGCCAGAGGAGGTTGATGATATCACGGCCTTCCTGAAAAGATTTACCGGTAGTGATTAATATGTAACGGTACTTTCCATAGGAAGATGCAAGACCAGTCGCTCTTTCCAATGACAGGGAGTGGTCGGGTGTGTTGTGAGTGCCTTCCATGATTACTGCCTCGGACGGGACCAAAGATGCACCTTCCTTTTAAAAGTTTTTGCCATGCCCTACATCAGACTCATGTCAAAATTTCAAGCAACATTTTGTGCGGTGCAAACCATAGGACCACCCATCAACAATCCCAATATGGAGTGTACCAAGGACACCACCCAGGACACAGGTCCAGACCAGCTTCAACAATCCGTTGCCACCGGCTGGGCTACCTTTCTCGCTGCCCAGCATTGGTCCCGGGAAGTAGATGCCCTCAGAAGGTCCCTCAACGAGCACATCAAGCAGACAAGCACACAGCATGAGCTTTTGTCCGTTGCTGTTGTGCAGTCCAAACCAAGCTCTCCTGTTACTGAAGCCAGCCTTGAAAACCACCTCGAATCATTGCGGCAGGAAATGATGGAGAGCATGTCTCAGCTCTCGCAAAAAATTACATCTCACGAGGAGAGAACTGAACATCTCCGGTCTCTCACATCTGATGATATCAAGGACGTTCAAGAGAAGTACTTATCAGCGCTCGGCATGGTCGAATACCTGCAGGGGGAGCTACGAGACATGAGATCAGACAAGGTCAACACTGAAAACAAGCTCACGGCGCTAGAGCGAGATACTGAAAACAAACTCACGGCATTGGGACGCCAGATTGCTGCTCTACTACCGCCTCAAACACCCTTGCCCGACGAGGCCGTCAGTTTCCTCAACCAGCTCGTCTCTCGTCGTGCTGAAGTGATGAGAATCCTCAGCCTCCCCTGCCATGAAGAGTTCACACAGTTGCGGCAAACCCATGGTGAGAGAACGCCTGAACAAATCTCCATCAGACCTTGGGCTTACCTCCTATAGTCACTGGAGCCACTGCCAACCCCGAACCTACTACCATACCGACAAACCCGCCTAGGCTCGATAACACAAACACCACACCCACTTCAGCACCATCCATCACAGACATTCAAATCCACGTGCCGGACAGAGGGCAGAGGCAGAACACAGTGAGCAAACACAGTCAGCCCCGCATGGCGGTTATCACTCGAAAGCAGCCCAAACGGAAGGCCGCAGAGCCTCCCCAGACACAACCCAGTCCGAAAAGGGCCATGCCACTGGGGACATCTTCAACCAAAACCAGCCTCGTTAACCCACCAAAGACGGCCCCTGCTGATGCCCAGGACACCAAGGATCTCTACCACCGGTTCCGGAGCCGGTATGACACCAACCCGCCCCAGGATCAAGTAAGGGGCATCTGGAGATTCATCAACCAGATAAAGAATCCCGACGTCGCGAAGCATCTTCAGGAGTCTCTTGTCATCTCCCTGCCCGAGTACGTGAAGTTGGGTTCAAGAAGTCGACTGGCGACACAAGTCAACGGCGTCCAGAGAATTTTCATTACGATATCCGGGAAAGTGACCTGGAAGATGTTCTCTGAGGCGTTTGACAAGTATGCGGCTTTGCATTTGAAGGAGTGAATGTGGCTACCAGGAGATTGATGACATTGATGATGATGAGAATGGTGCGGTGGATGGAATGATACGAAGTATGAGCGAAACGAAAATTTGCTGGAAATTTGCTTCACATAAGACGATGTAGCTTGGCAGATATGGGTGAAGGATGGATGGGGGTTGTAGGTATGGGGGTTTCTGTGGTCCATGTACATTATCGACAGCTTTGCTATTTAGGCCACTTGCAGGAGCTTTTTCATCCACAATGGCTGTATCATAACATCCTTGACAAGCAGTCCACTTATAAGTATGGGAAATATTATTCAAATGTTTTTAAAAATACCTCATGCGATGTGTATGTACCGTTTTCCAGTTGGTGATTCAAATATCCTATGCAAACCAACCCCCTCTCTTCCGCACTCGAACCCCTGTTACTATCTTCAACTCCTGTAACCAACTCCCTCCCTCCCCTCAGTCCGCAGACCTCAAGCCATTCACCCCCACAAAGTTGGTGTACTCACACCTGCAACCCCCAGTACCACCATCCATCCCCCCAAAGCTCGGGTTGAAGAACCCGCCCGGGTTGACCAAATCCCCCGTGTTGTTCATCTGATTGAGGAACAGTTTCGCCTCACTGGTGACAACCCTCCGCCTCTCATCCACCCCCCTCATAAAAACAAATTTATTCCCCGGGATACCCCCGTGCGTATCAAGCGTGACCGTAATCGGGTAAGGGAACGTGCCGGGCTGTGTCCCGTTTACATTCGCCTCCCGACCGCCAAACCCGCCGATTAGCTTGGTGGTGTTGGACTTGCGAGTCCAGATCTCGACTTTATACCGGACCGACAGCCAGGTAACGACAAATTTCGCTTCTGAGATGGGGGAGCCGCCGTTGCGGTCGATGGAGGGGGGAAGCCGCTCGTTGAGGGAGGAGAGGTAGATTGTTTTGTTGTAGTACGAGTAGAAAGAGTATCGTTCTGTTGGTAGGCCGCGGTCGTAGAGGCGGAGGGGTTGCTGAGTGGGAAAGTGGAGGTGGTTGGCGGGCGCGGCGGTGCCGTCTTTGTTTAGGATGGGTGGGGGGACGAGGTCGGAGATGTTGAGGGCGGGGGAGAGGTTGCCTGAGGCTTGGCGGGGTTGGTTTTGATGGTCGTCAAATCCCCCCCTGCGGGTGAGGAGGTTGGGGCCGACGGTGGAGTTCACGGAGCGGAGGATGGAGATGTAGAAGGGGGTGGGCTCGCCGGCTTTGTCGTCAGAGACAACACCGTCGGTGGTGTTGCCTAGGAAGAACATGTCTTGGAAGGTGGGGGGGTCGGGGACGGGTTTGAGGATGAGGTTGCCGGGGGTTTGGCGGGGTGTGACGAAGAGTCGGCGGAGGATGGTTGAGAAGCTGATGCCGTTGCTGCGGATGGAGACGGAGCGGGTGGTGGTGCGGTTCCGGCCGACTGTGCGGTTGAGTTCATCTAGGGGTCTTCCGGTTCCGAGGTCTATGGGGGTAGGCCGGGGGGGTTCTTGACCGGTGACGTTCCATGTCTGTCTGGTGTTGTTGTCGAACTGGATTTGAAGGATGAAGCTTGGCTGGTCCGCGTTGAAAGGGGCCACGGAATCGGCCTCTTCTTTTGGGAGCGAGCAACTCCAAAGTGTTGCCGGTTGGATACAGACTGTGCTTGAGTCTGACTGAGTTCCTATCACTGTCGAAATGCCAGTGGGCATTGGTGGGAAGTCGGTGAGGTTGAGAAACCGTGATGGGATGCTTGCTTCGGCCACTGTGCGCCGTGATAGAACCACTCCAAGGACAACCCCCAAAATGATCATGGAGATGAGGGCAGCAAGGATGCCAAAGCACACTCGTCTCCGCTTCCGTCCCTCGGGCCCTGGCTTCCCAAGAGCACCGCAGCATGGGAAACACCCACGCCCTACTTTCCTCGCCACAAAGTCTTCTTTCTCGTGCCTCCTTCGCTTTCGTTCTGCCGCCAAGTTGGGCAAATAGTTTGCTGGGAGAAAAGACCCTATCGGCCGGTCTGGCAGCCGCATCTGTGTCGGAGGTGGTGTTAGAGGAACATTTTGGAGACCGATGGCGCCTTGGGATGTCATTGTCTGCGATAAACCAACAGGGACGGGACCTGGTGATGGGGGGAACATGGTGGTCGCAGCGTGGCCTGGAGGAAGCACCGCCTGGTAACGAACATTCTCCTGTCTATGTGGAGGTGAATAGGGAGGCGGGAACTCGGGTGTTCGAGATTCCTCAACCAGGATGCGTGACTTTTCTGTTTGGGTCTCGGGTTGAGACACTACTGTTGATGCTGGTACCGGTGTCGGAGCTGGAGCTGGAGCTGGGGCTGCTCTCGGGGCTGTAATAGGTGTCGGTACTGGTGCTGGTGCTGATCCTGGCGGGTTTGGAGTTGATTGCGTGGGCTCAACTGGTGAAAAGTCCTGAACAATGATGCGTGGCGGACGTTGCTGTGGAATTGTCTCAATCTTCGAACTGCTAGACTGGCCAAAATTGGACCTCGTGAGAACAGGCGAGAGCCCCGTCTTTTGGTTTGTCGTTTCCCACCATTCAGTATTCACCTTTGGCTCAGCAGCTTCTCCTACAGTCGGGAGTCTTGGTGTTGCTGGGGTTGGTACAAAAGGGGAAGTGACTTGATCCCACCATCCCTGAGATCGCGTACTCCCACCAGTATTTGACCTCTGCCTGTTAGTGTGGCTGTATGACTTTTTGGTGAATACTGGACTGCCATCTTCCTCAAAAAGCGTCACGGGTGTGTCCATATCGCTGTCATCGTCACTGACATAAAATGCAGTTGTTGCCGTGTCTCGTCTGTTGTTGCCCTCTTTGCTCATCCCAAAGCCATCCACACGATCGCGGTCAGATATAGGAGAGAATTCCTGACCTCTGTAGCCAGAAGGGATGGATGGAACGGCTGGGACATAGGCCGTTTGTGGAAGGATCATGCCATCGAGACCCCGAGGGGAGAAATCGTCCTCGGTATCCGGTGACCATGCAGATACCGGCTGCTTTGATGGCGGTGATGTTGGTGGTTGGCGAAAATAGGGGGGCAAGTCCACTGGTGTCTCGACCACAGCTGTATGGGGGCTGATGACTACATCCGAGTCTGTAGGCATCTCGAAGCCGATCATAATAGGCCCGGCACTAGGTGAGAGATCAACCTGCGGCGAAGACTCAGCAACTAGCCTATCGACTCTTTTGCCTTTTGTCGGCTTCCGTTTCAGCCAGCCGAAAGTGCTGCTAGATTCACCGTTCTGTTGCCCTTCCAAAGCTAACAAGGCGGCGGCATCAACGAATTTCCCTGTTCGACTCTCGCGATTTGCCGAATTCAGTTTCATTTGGTTGGCGATATGCTGCTGCTTCTGTTGACGGAACTTGGACATGTCGGTGACCAGTTTGATGCCCGCCCTTGCGTTTTGTGCCTTTTGTCTATGTCGAGATTTTAACCTCTTCACCTTCTGTACGGACAGGCGTGGTGCTAAAGAGGCGGTTGTTGTCTGACTTGGCTGTCCAGATGGAAATGGGTCTGTGTTGATGTCCACCAAGGGGCCGTCCATGGGGGCAGCTGTCATGGGAGTCAACACTTCATCATCCTCCCATTCTTCCCAGTCCTCCTTGGTCCTGCCAGTGAGGTGGCTGCTGGGACGATAGGGAGGGGTCCGTAAGTCGTTCGTGTTGTCCATGTTGGGTGTATTGATTAAATTGTGCTTGATTATGTAGCGATGGTTGGTGTGTGATGGGCTCTTGTCAGAAATATTATTAGGAAGAGGAAATTTGTTGCAAGTCGAAATGGAACCAGGCCATTTGGCAACAAGACCTTTGTAGAAGACTTCGATATGGCCACAGGTGAGTGGCAACGTGATTGAATTGTGTCCCGGTGATTAGAATCCTTCCAATCAATAGACAATAGAAAAGAAAGGAGCACCTTGAGGAAGAACCGGCATTTCTCGGTGCAGGTGGCTGTTTCAAAGAAAGCCAACAATGCAAGTCCACCAGGAACAATGGAGCCAGAACAATAGGAACAATGGAGAGAGAAAACCACGAGAAGAACGACAGATAGAAAAGAGAGGCAAGTGAATAATTTGCAAGGAGAAACCAAACACAGTCACCACCAGCCATTTCACCACCACCTAACCGGGAATCCGACTCATGGATCCATTCGCGGATGTCTGAGTGGCTCGCCTCTGGCCGGACTGCATCTGCCCATGTTTGCGAGAAAGGGCTCGTCGTTAAGCAGAGCGCTCTCTGTGGACAGAAGGAAATGCCCCATTTGATGGGGCATGAGAACTGTGTGGAATAAGCGCTGCGAGGTTGCTTCGCGCCGAGGGATTGGCCACGGCGAAGCGCCCATGTATACCCATGGTCTTGAACTTGATGTTGATTGGTTCCTAGTCGCGGCTGCATTCAGACCCGTCCATCCAATTGTGCTCATCGTGTCGCTTCGCAGCGCAACACGGAGATTGAAAGCTCCACACAGCTAGTGAAGAGTCCAGAACAACAAATCTGTCGCGTCATGGCATTTGATGAAACCGAAGCTGGCTGAAAAGATGGTGACTGGTTTCCAGTGGATTTGTTTCCGCCTGTTCGTGAACTGTGGAAGGTGGGTGGGATACGGGTGTGGCCCGTGCGTCCCGCTCAAAACCCACAACAACACAGGCGAAGTTCGAGATCCTTGAACAAATCACCATCTAAACATCACAGCTTGATGGTTTCTCGAGCTGTCTACTGACTGATCGTTAGGTAGACACGGCCCATATTTCTAGTAACACCAGTCTGTACTCTCACCTAAACCCACAGGCAGCTTCTCTGCTGAGATTCCAGGCAAGCGCTGCCAAGTCCGCCAAGCGTCCAGCTCTTGCCAAGCTTTATTGCCAAGCCGTCAAGGGCTGCAAGAAAGACGTCACTAAGGTCCCTTGCAACTTAAATCTGTGTTGGCTGCAACATATCTTGATCGATTAACCTCAACGACACATAAATGAACATAGATCAATGACATGATATTTTGATAACCACATCCTTGTTTCCAGCGAAGTTCCACTACCTCCACTATCTCGTTTCTCCAGGTATCTAGCAACAAACACACTCCTCGCCGCAGCAACAGCAATCGCACTCTTCCACAAATCCACCACGCATGCCCACTTCAGGTTGAGGTTCCGCACTCTGTTGACAAAATGAGTCAGGCATGTGAGATATATCCAACATCATCTCAAGAGACTCACAGGTTGCCTTGTTACCAGACCGTCGAGTGGAATAGCCTCCATGGGCTGCTTTGTTGAGGGTCATCATCGGAGGGCATTATCTTGGTTTTGAAAGAGACTGGCTTCAAGAGCTGATGAAGATGTAGGTAGGATATGATCTAAAGACGACGGCGTGCACACTAGGCCCCATTTATCACATTTCAGCATCCTACCTATTAGGAGACTGTAATGGGCCAGAAGCCAACAAACCGATGAAAACCAGACTGCCGTGCTTTCCGTATTTCGTCATCCTTTAGCTGTACGTTTCTCAACAGCCAAAATGATGCTGTTTCCGGCCATCGAAATAACCGGGTATGTTAAAACGCCAACAGCGGCCTGTGCGTGAGCGAATTTTCATAGGATGAACAACCACAACACCGGAGCTGGTTGTGCGTTTTATGCATGGCTTACTGATATAAGTCACAAGGACTGACATCTCCAATCAGGTTGAGGGCTTCATCGCCAGTGGCACTCGAATCAATTATGGTGTCAGACGAATATATGGATGTCGTATCCACCGGCACTTGAATTCACCATCGATTACGCCCTTACGAACCGCTGGGCCCGGTCTGGCAACCATCCACACCAAGTAGACTGTCAGAACGGCGTAAAAACGGGAAACGGCGCCCAACCCCCTCAATGATCATGCCCCGACAAAGAAGGCTAGCACGGGAAACTGAAAACCCATGCCAACACATGTTAACGATGAGGATTGTACCTTGTGAAGAGGTTAGAGAGCCGAGAGAGAGGTCAAAGCCTCCAAGACAGTGAATCAGTCACTCGAGTGGCTCGATAGAATCGTCTTCTATCACAGTGATGACTGTACTAAGATGTCAATATGTCCAGAAAGGCAATCTGGAAGATGTAGTATGATATCTCGATGCCAAGTGAAACAGTGTTTCAAGGTAAAAACGATGTTTTTTTGCATTCGACAATCCCGCCAGCATTGTCATGCCGTCTTGGAATCGCCCCAAACTCGGAACAGACAGTTTCTAGAAACGCCGGCAAATGTTCTATCACGGGGGCCAAACCCCAGGAAAATGTTTGCTTGGCAAGATCATCTCGCTCACATTTCATTGTTCCGCGTCCTGGTATTTGGCACTCTGCAATATTTCCGAAAGTTTGGATGTCAGATGCTGGTCGGCGGCTCAGCACAACTCATAAGTCTCGTGCCAAGAAAATGTCCATCTTCACAAACATGAAGACCATCAAGGAGTCCAGTAAAAGAGCCAACTTAGTGTTCAGATGTGAGCTTTTCCGGCCCACCTAGGTATCTTACCGGCAAGCACTATCACGGCCGTTTTGCCTTTTAAGATCTGATGCTGCAGAACGCCACCGAGGAACCATTTTCAATTGGGGCGCTGAGAGTTGATAGTGGGTAAGATTACGCAGCCTTGGCACCTTTTCAACAACGACTTGAAGGAAAAGGGGATGCGATGGAGTGACGGCCAATAGGTATGGAAATCCGAACCTCATCTGTCACCTCTCTCCCTATCCCAGCTTTCATGTGTCCGGATCCGGTCTACTGCTGTTCTACCGCTGATCCGAACCGGTGTCTGAATTCGTCGGATACACGCGTAAACATGGCCCCGAATCGCGTCACCCGCAACCTGGAACTTGCCAGGGGATTGTCGTGACTTGAGGACTTCTGGAGAAATGGAGAAATTGGTGATGGCGTTTGTGAACGTTGGGGTCTTGGTTTCTAACCCCCCCTGAAATTGAACGGTTCTGAGAGATAAGGTGGACGCTACCCGACGTTTAGCGTGTTGCAGACAGGTTGATCTCTGGCAATGATTTGTCCCATGTTTCCATCTGCGACCTTGAAAATCCTGAGAATCCCGTCCTACGCTGCAAACGGAGAGACAGTGACGGGATGGAAACAAATATGGAGTTGAAGACAACAAGCCAGCTGTTTCTCGTATATGTGCTCACAGTCAGAATCAGAGGCTCATCAGGACTGGCAAGCATCGGGGTTTTACCTCAGCCCAGGGAGTTGAAGAAACAGGGGCCCTCCACGGGCCCCAGGCCAAGGAGCGAGGACCCTGCCGAACAAACAAGGGGGGAGGAAAAAGCTGGCTGACCGCTGCCGAAAAAGTCTTGGCTTCACAATGTCCACTCTGGCCAAATCCTCAACAACAATTGTTTGATAATTTCGAACAAACTCGACATCCACCGCCCCTCAAGCATACCTATGAATCCCAATCCCGCTCCTTCATCTGCACCGACGACCAAACCCCGCAGCGTCGCCCCGCGTGGATCGAGGCGCGCACAGAGCGTCCAGAGGGAGTGACGAAGAGACGACAGTCTTACAGCACCACCACATCACTGGATCTGCCGTTTCGGTAGGCGGTACAGCAGACGCCTCGTCGTTTATTCGGCTGCAACTGCGAGTTTCACCAGCTGCAATCGCAATCAAGACTGGAATAAATCCCCCCCACAAATCGAAAGCTTGGTGAGGTGGCTCCCGTCCCTCCCATTCAACCACCCAATCGCCAGCGCCCCATCCCCGTACGACGTTGAAGAAAAACCCACAAACTGGCGTCCTCCCAGAACGGCGGAGCGTCGTCGTCGTCGTTCAGCGACCGACCGGTACGGTCCCATCACCGAAGACGCTCATCCGCCGCCGGACCCAGTCCAGGTAGTCTGCGATTGGACAACCGACGCTCTCCTTCGGCCTATTTGACCGTCCAGCCTCAGCATCAGCCTCAGGGACCTCTCTCGCCGATTCCAGGTACGTGGCTACTATCCACCTGGTCCTCGTGTTCCCCCTTCGGCCGCCAGCAGCCACGGGTGACAAGCACTCTTTGTGTTTGCGCAAACCCTTGTGTGGAATGTATATCACACAGCAACAAGCTAATCCCTCCTCCTTCGATTTCTAGGCACACCCAGTTTCCCGATGTCCTTGTCTCGCAGTCCATCTCCCGTACCTGGCGGCGGTTGGGCCAGCCCAGGTCTCAACATCGGCAGCGGTCGATCGAGTCCAACCAGAGGATACACAGGGGGGTCGAGCAGCGCAACGCCTGTCATGTGGGAATCATCAAGACTAAAAAAGGCTGGCGGGTCCGGGTACCCTTCCTTTGCGACGCAGAACTCGGGCTTCCTGTCAAAACACATGCGCAAGATATCGAGCAGCCTCCCCCGTTTCAACAGCTCCAGCAGCTCGCCCTATTCCGAGAAAGAGAAGCTTGGCCGTGGTAGATGGTCGGCTCAAAACGTACCGTTGCTGGGAAGATTACGGGCTCTCATGGGACGCATGGGCCGGAAGATGAAGATACGGCTACTCATTTTGCTTATGCTTTTATTTTGCATCATCGTATTTTACAATACTCGTAAGTGGACATCTAGGGACGGGTAGCTCGGACGAGCCGCGGTTAACAATACGCCCAGCTTTGGTATATCACTGGAGAAGAACGTCATGGCTTGGCGGCGGTCAAAAGTTTGTCATCATATTGGCTGCCAACGTTGGTGGCGGTGTCATGGAGTGGAAGGGAGCACGAGAATGGGCGATTGAGCGAGACTCGGTTAGGAACAAAAAGAAATACGTGGGCAGATGGGGATACGATCTGGAGATTGTCGACATGAGCACCAAGAAACGGTATGCCCACGAATGGCGCGAGAGTTGGGAGAAGGTGGATTTCATTCGCACAGCGCTCAGAAAGTACCCCAAGGCCGAATGGTATGTCTGGTTGCTGCTTCCTGTCCACTCGTCCGATGGTAGCTAACGCATATTCTAGGATCTGGTGGCTTGATCTGAACACCTTCATCATGGAACCAAGCTATTCACTCCAGGACCACATCTTCGACAACCTTCACAAGCATGTCTACCGTGACATCAACGAATACAACCCGCTCAACATCACACACCCGATGACGGACGAGTACCTCGACGCTGATTCGCGAAGCCCCGTGGGTGATGGCAACGTCAACTCGGTGAACTTGATCCTGCCCCAGGACTGCTCTGGATTCAACCTTGGCTCCTTCTTTGTTCGCCGGAGCCCGTGGACTGACCGGTTGCTGGATGTCTGGTGGGATCCTGTGGCATACGAACAGAGGCACATGGAGTGGGAGCATAAGGAGCAGGATGCGCTGGAGCAGCTGTACACTACTCAGCCCTGGATCCGGAAGCACACTGGTTTCCTTCCGCAGCGCATGATCAACAGCTTCCCACCGGGGGCGTGCTCAGAGAACGGCAACGACACCCGGATCCACTACGATCAAAAGGACCGGGACTTTTTGGTCAACATGGCTGGTTGCGAATGGGGCCGCGACTGTTGGGGAGAAATGTACAATTACCGTGAGCTCAGCTACTGGCTCAACCGAAACCCCTGGGAGCTCTTCAAGGAGGAGTTTGTGGCTGTCATTTGGTTCAAACTCACGGGCCAAAAGGTCAAACTTTAAGAAGGCTGGTTTGGAAGCCTTTCTACGAAGACACGATCACGATATTCAGGATCTACGAGCTTCCGTTTCTACATTTGTCCCTTGCCGAATTATTGACGAGCAAAGGGACGTTACATAATCTTTTGGCCAATAGAAGCAAGAGGGGTATTTGTCCCTTCTCTGCGCTGTTTTTAGTATATTCACATCATCCTTGTTTTGCATAGCCGTCGCAACACTTGAAAGGAGATTACAGGCACGCATCTCTTCTTCAATGTTACTTTTTTGTTTTCTCTCTTACGAGGGAGATGTTCGCATTTGAGCGGCTGTGGCAGGCAACAGTGTTTCGACCCATTTTTTTTCCCTTTGCAAGCTCATCTGTCCCACGCGGTGCCGTATTGCTTGTGACGGAGGAGGCCATTTGATTCTTTGGTGGGGAGGGGGGGCGGACGGTATTTTCTGTCATGGATTGACAATTAAAAGGCGGGCGGGCAAGGGAGAGTTGGAGGACAAATGGGAGGGGGAGGTCTGGGTGGGTTGGGAGTACAGGGTTTTGGATAGGGTTGTACATAACATCACACACATACACACAAGTTATAGGGACTTTTTTACATGATGCATCATGTGTATCCATGGAGAGTATCTTTGCTACCTACTACCGGGCACGGGATATAACATACACGAGAGACATGGTTGTTGTAACTTGGGGGCTTAAGCCTCGGAAACAGCAATGATTTTTCAAAGATGAGAGCTGGAATCTGCTGAGGGCCGACAGAAAGCTGACGATCGAACCCCGGGTTACTACTTTCATCTCAGGTCTAGCATGGTGGAGAGAGGGGTGGAACATCAGATCACGCAGGCTGTCAAAAAAGATTTGATGCTGTGTGACGGGGCACGTTGTGTGTCTCTGATGATGATGATGATGATGATGGACGGGAGTGATGCATTGTTGAAGACATTACCGAGGTTCGGCGGTATTGCTTTAGGGGGATTGTACCTGACTTGTGGAACGTTGGATGTTATGAGGGTTGGAATCTCGGCCGAGCCGGGGGAGGGGAGAAAAAGGGCAATATATTGTCTGAAATGGATGGTTGATGAGATTTCGAATGCTGGCCAAACAAGGAAGGAAGGTAAAGAGCGAGGGAAACGTAACATGAAACTTTACAGACTTTGATTCGGAGAAATAGCCAGAGATGGAATGTGATGAGGATGGGTAGAGAGGTAAAGGTATGGATGATATACGTGAGCTGAGGTTGAGGTTTTTGTGAGGCTGAAAGAGATGCAGATGGTGGTGTGGGTGAGGATGATGGTTTGACCAGATGAGGAAGGCGCACGGACCAAATGGTGTAAGTGGTTTCACTGGACTGCATCGACCAAGAGTCTGAGTGGTGATTGGTTGAATTTCAAGCGCCAGACCTGGGACCACTCGATTGGCTTTGGCTTCTTCAACCTGGCGCAGAGAGAGCAAACTCTTGGAAAACAGACCAAACCCAGTGAGAGGTTTTGCTTTGGATGGTAATTTTCCCATGACTGGTTCCTGGCTTTTGGAGCTGCGATCTTCCAAGACTTTTGCCGATGGGTCTTGACCGTCTCTCGGCCTCCCATCTGATGCTTTGTGTATACTATCGGGGGAAAGCAACGTTTCGTTGCTCACAGGTACTGCCACCTATTACCCGCGCTCTCCGATTCAAGGGGTTCATGGAAGTGTGTGGTGGGGGAAAGGGAAAGAACCAAGCACTGGTTTTGTCTCGCCTGGATATGTTCTATCCTGAGCGGCTGGTGAGAAGGGCAAGCTCTGACAACCGCGCGTCGTGGTGTATGGCAGGTCCGGTTGCATGGACCCCCTTGTTGCTGGTAGTTTACGTTTTTGGAAAACCTTACAGTTTGAGGTTCCCCCTCAGCTTGGCAAGCAACCCTCTTTCTTTTCTTGACTGACTGACTGGGTAGAGACACTCTTGATATTAGGTGTTGAGTCTGCAATTTGGCGTCTCCGGGGGGAAGGATTCCCTGTCTGCTGGGCTCAGGCAGGACTGCCAAGTGGCCGAGATGGGGGAGAGCTGTCCAGTGTTTTGGGTGTGAGTGGCACTTTGGCCTTGTCAGGGCTGGATGGGGGGGAGGATGGATCGCGGGCTTTTTGAGAGACCCGAATGAGTGGGTTGGTGTGTACATGCAGAAGTCTGCATTGGAGTCGAGGGGGTATTTGACTAGACTGTATCTCCTGCTTTGGGGCGACCTTCTTTTTGGGCCACGCTAGAATTCATCCGGTCTTTACTCGACTTGCAGACGCAGTTTGCTACGTTCTCTTGTTTTCACTTTTTGGGGTGCCATTCATTGTAGTGACGGTCCAGCTGGTTATCGTTGGTTCTCCTATTGTCTGTTGTTGGTTGCTCTACACAAAGGGGCCCACGTCTTCAGGACGACAATAACCATTGTTTGTTGAGAATACATTGTCCTTATCGGTTGCCCTTCACTTATACCACCCTCGGAGACCACTGTCATTTCGCATATTTATTTTCAACATCTACAACTCAAGGCAATCTCAGCGCTCTCTTAGCAACACACAACAAACCCCAGAAGCAGGTCTTCTTCAGCAAATAGTTTCACACAACGAATAGATCAGCACACCATACCCCTGGAAAAGACGTCACGACAGTACTGAAATGGTCAAACCAACAGCTTTCTCACGAGGAGCCCTCCTGGCCTCTCTGGCCCAAGCCACGATAGCAGCATCTACCTCGAGATATACACTCACCCAGGTCTTCAACGCCACCAACTTCTTCTCCGAATTCACCTTCTTCGACCAGCCCGACCCGACCCACGGGTTCGTAGAGTACGTGGACGCACCCACCGCCAACCGCCTCTCCCTTGCCGGCTACAGCCAAAATGGTGTCTACCTTGGTGTTGATCACACCAACACCACCACAACCGGCCGCAAGTCTACCCGTGTCACCTCCAACCAGGCCTTCACCAAGGGTCTGTTCATCGCCGACATAGCCCACATGCCCGGCTCGGCATCATCGTCTTGCGGACTCTGGCCGGCCTACTGGATGTTCGGTCCTGACTGGCCCACCTCTGGCGAGATTGATATCCTGGAAGGCATCAACACCCAAAAGTCGAATTCGATAACATTGCATACAGCCAAGGGGTGTGAGATGGCCAACACTGGCTCGCTGGGGAGCACCAAATTGGCAAATGGCAATTGCGAGGGTAATACTGGGTGCGGCCAGACGACATCAGCTACCAATAACTATGGTGCTGGGTTCAACGACATTGGCGGCGGTATTTATGCCTTGGAGTGGACCGATGACCACATTGCTGTGTGGTTCTTCCCGAGGAACTCCAACACTTGCAAGTCCTTGGCCGCCGCATCTCCTTCGTCAGTGCCGAATACCAGCAACTTTGGGACGCCTCTCGCAAAGTTCGTCGGGAATGGATCAGGGAACTGCTCTATTCCTAACCACTTCAAGGACCACAACATTGTCTTTGACACGACGTTTTGCGGTGATTGGGCTGGACAGGTCTGGGGACAGGATGATACCTGCAAGAGTCTGGCTGACACGTGCGAGGACTGGGTCGGGCAGAATCCAGAGGGGTTTCAGGAGGCGTACTGGTTGGTGAATGATATCAAGGTTTATCAGCAGGTTGATCAGGGGCCGGCTGCTGGGCAGACGGATGGGGGGTTTGGGGTTCAGAGGAAGCCGGATGAGGAGAGGAGGAGGGCGAGGAGTTTTGAGGCTTGATTTTCTTTCTTTCAGCCGGGATGGACAGGAGTTTGGGGATGGGTTGGTTTTGCATTAGAGATGGATATAGGTTGGGTGAAATAAAAGGGTATATAGATGGGTATCTGATCTGATGGGGGCTGGATATGTGGGTGTATTGTGTCATTTTTTCCGTGTTCTTGACCATGCATTTTTCTTGAAGTTTATGAGAACATCCTACTTATTATTCGTCTGTCAATAATTGCCACTTTTTCTCTTGATGTATTTTTTGGCTGACCCGTGGTGGTAAGGTGTGTAAGTGAGATACGGGCGGGAACGGTCCGCCGTCAGCTGGCAAGGGGTGTCAGACAGCCAAAATCTTGACCTATTCAGCTTGTCCACCTTGATGGTTTCACTCATTGGCACTTCAATGACACTTATATCACAAATATTCGAAAGGTGGGTATACCTCAAATATTAATCAGTTCAAGCAGCTGATAAAAATTTTCAGACAGCATAAACGGCTTTTCCCGTCATTTCATTTTCAGGCCAACAAGTAAAAACCAAACCATGAGATCAAAGCCAACATGAGATTCTCAACCACCCTGTCCAGTGGGCCACCAAGATATACACTGAGAACAAGGCAGCCATTATCATTCAACAGACACTGTCGATACTTGAGTAGCGGCACTCACCACAAATCTCTCCTCACTATTGCCATAGAGACATCATGCGATGACACCTGTGTCGCTATCCTCGAAAAAGCAGGCCCAGCAGCACGCTTACAGTTCAACAAGAGAATACCATCAAACCATGTTGAATTCAAGGGCATACATCCTACAATAGCCTCCAAATCGCACGAGATTCAGTTGGCTAAGCTGGTCAACGAAGCTGTACAATCACTACCAAAGCACACCAACCACTCCCCAGAGGTCAAAACCATTTCTATCCGCGACCCACAAACAGGCAAATCCACCCCCCGACGACTTCCTGACTTTGTCTCCGTGACAAGAGGCCCAGGCTTCCCACGATGTCTAGACGTCGGCCTCGGAGTAGCCAAAGGCCTCTCTGTCGCCTGGCAGGTCCCCTTCCTAGGAGTTCATCACATGCAAGGCCACGCCCTCACCCCCCGCCTCGACCACGCTCTACAACAACCCTTCCCCCCTTCCTCCTCAACCCCCTCATCAAAACTCTCCCCTAAATTTCCCTTCCTAACCCTCCTCGCCTCAGGAGGCCACACCCAGCTCCTCCTCTCCACCACCCTAACAACCCACACCATCCTCGCAACAGTAACCAACATCTCCCTAGGCGACATGCTCGACAAAGCCGCGAGGGAAATCCTCCCCCCCTCCCTCCTCAGCTCCCTCCCAAACATAGCCTACGCCGCCGCCCTGGAACAGTTCGCCTTCCCCTCTCCCTCCTACAAGTATACCCCCCCCTCCCAACCGGCACTCCCA
>NW_001914855.1:1130178-1159215 GCF_000226545.1 Podospora anserina S mat+
GCAAAAAAAAATGACCTTTAATTTTTCCGGTTTGGGCGGGCCAAATTCCAGGAAATTAGCCCAGTTCTACCCCCACACCAAACTCGACCGCGTCAGAGCCGAGGAATCCAACCAAATACTCTCCCCCCCATCCCTCACAACCGAACAGCGCCGGATTTTAGCAAGAGAAACAATGAGGCTGGCATTCGAGCACCTCGCTTCAAGGGTCGTTTTTGCGCTGAGGGAACTCCAGCCTGTGAGCGAGGCTGACAAGAGGCATGGTACCGGGAGGAATGATCTGAAAAGATTGAAGGGGCTGTTGAGGGGAGGACAAAAGATCGAGACGTTGGTGCTGTCGGGGGGTGTGGCGTCGAATAAATTCCTGAGACACGTCCTGAGGAGTGTCCTCGATCAGAGGGGGTGGCCTGATATAAAGCTGGCTGCTCCGCCTGTGAGTCTTTGTACCGACAACGCGGCCATGATTGCGTGGGCGGGGATGGAGATGTTCGAGACGGAGGGGGTGGAGACTGATTTGGGAGTGAGGTCGATTCAACGCTGGTCGTTGGATGGGAGTCTTGGAGAGGAGGGGACGAGGGGGGTGATGGGGGTTGACGGGTGGCTCAAGAGGCAGAAGATGTAAGATAGGTGTACATTAGCGTTCCAAATCTATGAGATATAAGCTTGAGGAGCTAAAAAGCAATCAGGGTGGTGGTAAAGAGTGCCGTGGTTATCATACACACGCATCCTCTTTATTTAACGTCTTGATTGCTGCTTTAATTCATCGTTTCATGCATTACCAACGCCCCTAATTTACCCCATTTCTTGTGCAAGTAAAAACCAGAACGCTCCTCCCTACCCTCTAAACCTCCTCCGAAAAATCACTCGTAACATTGCTAAACTCGCCCTTCTCCAGCTTCGTCTTCCAAAACACCGGGTTCGTGTCCGTAAACCCGTGCTTCTCCCACCCGCTCTCCTTGACATGATACAAGTTGATAAACCCACCCGAGTACGCATCCCTGTGCGTGGCAGCCAAGATACTCCTGCTCCCCAGCTCCAGCGCCTCCTCCACCGTCAAGTCGTACCTGTACTCGGCATCCAGCACGCCATACGCAAACGTCTGGCCGGACCCGACGCAAAACAGGTTCCCCGCCAGCCTCGTGCCGTCGCTGTCAATATAGTACAGCGCCGGCCCTTCCTCCTTGGTGACGCCGGCGCACATGGTGCCCATCGACAGGCCCTTGCCCTTGTACTGGTACACCAGGTTGGCGAGGATCTTGCTCGCGGCCGCGACAGAGATTCTCCTCTTGTGGCGGAGCTCGTGGAGGCGGCACTGCATGCCGAGCCAGGCGAGCCAGTACTGGCAGTCGGCGGCGCCGCCGGCCATGGTGCCGAGGAGGTCGGAATTGATCTCGATGACCTTTTTGACCGTCTGGGAGGCGATCCAGTTGCCGGCCGTGGCGCGGGAGTCGGTCGCGACGATGATGCCGCCCTGGAAGCGGAAGGCGAGCGTGGTGGTGCCGTGGGCGATCTTGATGGGGCAGTGGGGGTTGGAGCGGTCGTCGGTTGCTGCGCGGAGCCAGGCCGAGGGCTGGAATAACGATGGGTGATTAGTGTGATGTTTGGGTTTGGTACAGAGAGAGAATAAAGACATACCTGAGCTACGGGCGGCATGGCAAACTTCAGCGAAAGGTTGGGAATAGACCCGGCGGCGAACTCCTCCTGCTCCTGCTCTGTGAACAGCTCATTCTGGGTGTAGGTCGGGCGGCTGTACCGCGCAACGAGGGTGTCCATCTTTGCGTTCTGTGTTTTCTGTGTCGATCGAAGCCGTAAATTCTGTTGATTTGTTGTCGTCGATGAAGGTGGGGTTGGTTTTGGAGTTGAGGGAACTGTTCAAGGGTACTGGAAGTTGGCTGGCTTGGTTGTTCAGGTCGGAGCTCAAGGCAGCTCCCGGTGCAACGCGTTCAGCCCACACCACACAGCCTTGGAGGTCTGAGCTCCCCCTCCGCAGTTGAACACCCCCCACCACCACCCACTCGCTTGGCAAATGGATTCCACGCCTTCCCCAGGTTTTCGAGAAGTCCTTATGCTGGTTGGACTTTGGCACATGCCATGTCGCAGGTAGAGAGAGAGCACCTCATTTGATTCTGGCGATACTACAAGTTTAATTGTCTTGATTATTATTATTACCATTAGGATAGTCTATTAAGTAGACTCGTGCTCAGCCAACCAACGCTCCTTTTTGCACGCTCAACCCCAACCCTAACAGACCATTCATGATACCTGGTAGAACTATACACAACGTCAACTCAGACTCGCTCAGCACGCTATCAACACCAAAACCCGATATCGCAAAGACAGCAACGAAGCACACAGTTATCAAGGCACAAAAAGACACATTGGACGCAGTCGGAAAAGCGCACAAAACACAAACACCCCACGCTGGAGCAACCATAACATCATAAAAATCAGGAGACTCGATTAGGTGCCTCGAAAATATTTTGTGGTCACCCATGTTCCTTTTGTCTTCCCTATACTCCCGCGATGGCGGATGACCCAACTCCCAAGACCGCCCAAATTAGATATATAGTGCCTTATTGGAGGGTGCGAGGCTTCCCAAACTCCCACCAGTCGGTGGCCCAGTGTCCGCACCTCACACACCAACCAACCCAAATGCACATATCACGAGCCCATTGCTGAGTAGGTCGTCTAGCACAAGCCTTTTTTTTCTCCCTATTCCAGTTTGCCCAGCCAGATTGAGCAACCGGCATCAGTGAGGTCTGATTGCCTCCCTGATAAAAAAAAACAAAAAAAAAACAAAATGATCTCGAAACACCCCAGCCAATGCATATTTCGTTGTCGTGATTAACCCCTTGAAGCCAAAAATTTTAATAACCCTTCCCCCATGCGAATACAAAATGGCTTTGCCGTTTTTTTTGCGGGATATTGGATGACGATGATGAAAAAGATAATGAGGGGTAGTGGTCCGTTTGTGTGTGCGTGTGTCGCAGCGTGCCCATTTTGTGAATCGTCATCCGAAAACCAAAAACAGGGCAAAATGGCCCAACGCACCGCAAAGTATGTCTTTATCGTACATCTTCAAAACTTTTTCGGACTGGGGCGAAATCGATGGGTATTAAGCGCAACCTCCTTCTGGAAAACACAGGATTGGTTAATAAGAAAGGTCTCGCCACAAAAAGAGTATTATTTCCTCCACCCAACATTCCAGATGACGTGGACAATGTCCCGGGCCGTATTTACCGTATCAATAACCCGGCCGATGAGGCCGGTTCCGCTCGATGATTCCGAATCTCCTTCTTCGTAAGGCATGAACATCCCCGACGATGTTCGTCGCATCCCCACTGGTTCTGCCGAAAGACTGGATGTCGAGGTTGACCGACGCAATCCAGAGCCGCCTTCACCAAAGCTGGCCCCGAGACTAGAGCTGGTGCTGGCGCTGGTGCTCTTGCTGCTAAACCGGACGGGCTCGTCATCGTCATCGTCACTGACGTCGTCGTCGTCGTCGTCGCTCGCAAAAAAGAGCTTGCCGGACTTCTTGGATGGCCGCAATGTCTCCTGAGAGGAAGATGGGGATACCGGCGAGTTCTTGTAAATTCCCGTGCTGTGCTTCATGGCCGTCTCCGTCGGCTCCGGCGTGTCGTCCCGGTATTTCAACGTGGTCGACGGCAGCATGGCGATTGTTTTGCTTTCCATGTTGCCAGCATGGCTCGCGGCCCTCCTCATGGTTGGTCTTCTCTTTTTGATGGCTGATCGCTTCATCATGATGGCACCGTCATCCGAGTCACTGTCATAGCGGACAGGCTCGTCGTCCTCGTCGTCGTCACCCTTGATCTCAACCGCAATGCACTGCTCCACTTGCTCGTTGAAATGGATGTGCTTCTTCTCGTTGAATGGAGATGTGATGCCGGATGATCTTGTGGAAGGGAACAGGCTGGTACCGTCATGGCTGACGCCTCGCGAAGAGAATGGGAAGCCGACAAAGTCAGTGGTGGCACGCTCGAGTCCTGGTCGTTGACCACCTCGCTTCAGCCCACCCTTCTGCTGCGCCTGCACTGCCGCCGCTGCTTGCTTAACCAGCGATGACGTTGACAGGGACCTCTGAAGCATGATTTCTGACATGGTCCTCTTCTTCAAAATGGTCTTCTTCTTCTCTTGAGGGGTCGATTTTGATAACCGCGAGCTCGAGTTTTTCAATCTCGGGTTTGACATGGATGCACCAGACTGTAATGGGCCATAAAGCCACGTTACATCGCAGTCTTTGAGCCTGTTGTGTGTTAGGGATTCAGTAGCAAAAACACCCCCATGTCAATTGTACGCACCAGTTAAGCGTCTCAGGCGAGACTGTGCTCAGCTTGTTTTTCGCCTTCATCCATGTTCGCCAGGAAGCATTTTCTAACCGCGCAGAGTCGCTGTAATCGCCTCTTCTTGAGACGATCAGCTTCCACGACGACCAGATATCCTCCTCACGCCAGTTATGCGAGAGGTAGTCCACATGTCGAGAAGGCCGGACCTTTAGTGAGATGTCATCCTCGGCTCTCTCTGATATGTCGGGTGTCCCCGGCCGTGAGGTGGCTGCCGAGTTCTCATCGTCGTTTGGTGACGAAGTGTATGAGTAACCCGCCTGAGGACTTGGTGCAGGCTCAGACACCTCAATGCGGCCGAAGTAGCCACCCCTCTCCTCGTACTGCGGGAAAATGATGTCGTCCTCCGAGGTTACCGACTCGGCGTTCCTGACTTCCTCACAACCTGACACCAGGGAGAATTTTGTCCCAGACTTTGTTGACCGCAGCTGGTCTGATGAGTCAATGCGAATAATGCGCGGCGAGGATGGCGTGGAAGACACGCTCGAGCTTGAATAGCTTCTTGTTGACTCTGGGTAAAGATCTGCTAGCCGTGAAGTGGAGGATGAGGTATGGAATCCCGAGTTTTTTGTGACGAATTTTGGTTGCGAGTGAGAGCGGCGCAACGTTGAAGCAGAGAAATAGTTATTCTCTTCGGATGAAATAACCACGGCCATGTTGAAAGCCTGAACCCTGATGATCAATGGAGCGCCGTCCAAAGTCACCTTCTATCCTTCAACAAGCAACCCAGAGGTCCTCTCATGGAGCAATTAAACGTCGAAACCGTCTGGGCCGCGGCGGAAGATGACGCGATGTGAGGAAGAGCGAGAGACAATGCCCTCGACTTCTTTCTGCTATGGTGTGAGCGGGAAAGCGTCCCGGTGGCTGATAGGGCTTCCGAGAACAAAGACGGCGGCCGGGTTGAAGGGCTGCGCGGTTCCTTGACGTCGGGACAGGTCGTGTTCGGCGAAACGAGACGGCGCTTTTCTCGGTAAGCTGCAAAAATCACGATTAGACGGGTCCCAACAACGGAAATTTTGCTTGAAGATCGTGGTGTGAGGTGTGGCTTGAGCGAAAGCGGAATTTTGAAATCACTTCGTATGCTGTACCCGAGGTGAAGAGAGAAAATGGGCCTGGAGGTCTGGAGGAGCGAGAAGGTGTACAGATAAGTCACCGGCTCTTCGAGGTCTGGGCACCTTGTGCAGACTGAGCGGAAGTGGGTTTTGCAATATCGACCAGCCAGCTCCTACCCTGACCCCCCTGCCGGTGTGCCGTCAAAACGTGGGATGCGTGACCCGAAGAGGGGTGGATTTGATGCTCAAACGGGGGTGTGGGGATTGGGGGTTCGGTTTGGCAATCATGGGGGTTCCACAAGGCTTTTGCCCTCGCTCTCCCCATTATCAAGCCAAAAAAAGGTGAGCGTGAGCTTGAGAGAGCGTGAGCAGGTGAGGTGAGGGATTGGAATTCGGCGATGCACTCGTGTACCCCATCGTCATGTGCCCCCCCACCCGTTTTTGTTCAATGGGATGTGCAGGCGCACAGGCAGCCAGCAAACCAGCAACCATCGAATGCCTTCTTCATTCGTCCCAGCTTTTTTTGCCCAGCCCAGGGGAGTGGAGGGGACGAAAGCGGTAGGTAAGGTATGTTACCTTGGAGTAAGAGAGGCAAACAGGCCGTGGAATGGCAATTGGAAACACTGAAATGAAAAACTGGTCACGTACCCTTTCTAGTTTTATGGACTACCGGTAGTTGGCTGGGGATGTGATGAATTTTATTTTGTTTCGTGGTTGACCCCCCGCGCCCCTCGTTCCTGGGGAATTGCGTAGGGCGGTTCGTTGTTGGGTTTGGAGTCTAGGAGGTGAAGCAAGGGATGGAGAGGCGTTCGTCGCAACAATCGATGCCGTCGTAAGGGGGAGAAGAGTGGCGATTGTCAAAGTCGGAGGGCCATGGTGGTCATTGCCGTCGAAGAGGTCTCGAGTCTGTCTGTTGTCGAGGGGGACAAGACAATGGATTTTCTCTGCAGACGTCCAGGGGCCGGTGGACGGGATGGGGAAAAAACAAGGTGGTAAAAATGCAAGTTGGGGTTCTGTGCGACGATGCCCGCCGAGAATTTGGAGCTGGACAACTGGAGGCGGTCTGGGGGGGGGGTGCCCGGTGGGCATTGACTTGACTGCACAGTGCAGGCGCTGCAGGTCACCAGGGAACCAAACCAAGGGTGGGCGTGGGAGGAAGGACGGACGCGGGCGAGGCGGGCAGACGGGGGGCAGACGAATCGCTGGGCTGGAATGGGCGACCAGGGTTGCGCTTGTGACCTCGTCCGGCGCCTCTCCTTGGTCGGTGACGGTTCCTGTTAGTCAAGCCGTTCAGTCTTTTGAATTGGCAATGGCACTCGAAGGGCAGGATGGTTCAAAAGGCAGCCGAACAGTCGGTTTGAATAGCACCGGGTCCTCCGGCAACTCAGCAAGTATAATCTCGAGACTCTGCGACTCCCGTCTCTTCCTTTCCACTGATCCATGATCTACCTTTTACAGACATTGGTTGCCCTGTGCCCTGTGCTGACTGGCTGTGGACAGTGGACACTCCCAGGCTCGCCAGGCTGAGTTAAACACGGGGAAATGGAGAGAGTGGCCCATGGATCGACCGGAAAGTCTGATTCAGGTCCCTCTCCTGCAGGCGGCCCCGCGAGAGGTACCTTTGCGCTACAACTCGGCGTCCCGTGCACCGGTTGCTTTCACCAGCACCAGCAGTCCAGAACACTCTGATGCTGTCAGAATCCCTCCCCACTCGGGGCTGTCCCATTGCGTTATCATTCCCAAAAAGTCTGGTGCTGAACATGCTGAACAAGACGCCATCTTGTCTTCGTGTCTTCCAAGTCCTGTGCTCCACCGCAGCCTTCGCCTCTCACGCGGGGTCGTCTCTGGGCGTTCTTCTGCTCTCCACTGACAAGGCCGGCCGGAGCCTTCGATCTTCGAGAGTTACCCCGTGGCAGCGCCCTTTATTTGTCGGCGAGGCGAATTCATCTTCATCGATCAACAAAAAGGGCAGTTCGGATCGGCAACTGGCTCGCTATGCTCCTCTGTTCCGGAACATCCTCGATTCAGCGGCTCCTCCGGCTTCTCCCGCGTTTCTGCAAACAGCGTCAAAGCCACCCCGAGTGAGGAGAGAGCTTTCCAATGCATGGGGTGGGACTTGGCTCTGCTTCCATTGTTTCGACCTCAAGCTTCCAGACGCTCAGCAGGCTGGCTAGCTCGGCGGTGCTGGAAAGTGGGACCTCATCAGTCAAGCCGAGGCGAGTGCGACGGCCTCATCCATTCAAACCGGTGCACAATTTCTGGCACAGACTGTCAATGCGTGGAAGTGTCCATTCCCGGGATCAGAAGTTGGAACGTTTGATGAAAGGCCCAAAGTCGAGTGGCTTTGGTATCAACCATCACACCGTGGTATTGTTTCAACCTGTTTCTGCTCTACATCGGAGATCTCTTCAGAAATAGCCCATCTCACCAGCGGACATTACCGCACATATTTCTGCAACACTAGTCTGTCCCTGTCAAAAAAAAAAAAAAAAAAAAAAAAAAGGCTCTTCACTCCAATCCAAACAAGGACCAGCAGCCGCGTCAGGTTCTTCAAAGCGTCGACAGCAAATCCCGCCCTAGGGGAAAGCCGGAACGGGTGGAGAAGTACGAACAGGTTTCAGTTATTCCTACATCATCACGCTTCGTCCAAGCTGCAGGAGTTCTTGAGATGCAAGATAGCAGCAATGCAGGGACTTTGGACATGAACTCTCCGGATGGTTTGGCAGATACGAGTGTTTTTAACTTTGACTGAAGAAACGGGACCCAGACAAGTACCTTATTCTCGTGGTCCTCAACGGTCGCCTCAAGATATTCTTAGATTTATCCGTCACCGTTATGGTAGTTTCAACAAACATCAACTTGCAAACTCAATTCAAGTCTGCATGCATAGTCCCAGATTGGCTGCTGATGCCCTCCAATAGAGTCCTATCATCTGGCAACGTTCATGTGGCCATTGGACACAACAACCCACCGATCCGGAACCATCTTCCCGGCGCGCTCTCGAGAGCTCCAGCAGCAATGTCACCTGCGGCCTGCCGTCGACAGCTATTGTTGGCTGCCGACGCTGCAACTATCTTCACGATCCGGGCTTGGCAGTCCACATCGGAAGCTGTCTCGTTGCTATCTCGCATCTTGCCAAGCATGCCGCCGACAATTTCCTTACATGGCGGGCTGAGGCGTATCCGGAGATATGTCCGGGGCTTCTGGCGGGGAGTACCGGGCCATTCCCGGGGGTTCTTGCTTTGCAGGTCGGCATGAGGTGCTATGGAATGGCAATTGCTCGCTGAATACACGGTTGAATACACAGTTCTAGACCTTTTGAAGGATATCTCGGCATTGCACGTTGGAAGCGGGTCAAGCAGACGTCGTGTGTAAGTGGATGTTTAATCAACAAGCATTTTCCTTTGACCTCTTTACATTCCACCCAGGAACTGATCATGAGTTAAGTTTATGCTTCCCCATTCAGTAAGTAGCCTTCAACCCAGACGACCGAGAGTAACCATTGACTTCCGCATCCCACGATATCTTTAAACCCGTCTATCCCTATCTCTCCATCTCACCTTCCCTCTCGTGACGAGCTGCATATCTAGAAGAAATCCGGGTATCCCACGCTACATACATACCTAGTTCGCACTATACAGTACGACCGGTTAAATCGGTGGCGTTTCCTGTCGTGTCCCAGTTCTTTGCTCCCCTTCTCTCGCATCTTTCACACCGTTGTTGCAGCTGCAAGAACAGGGCATGGCAGTGTAGCTATGACAGCTTGCTTATCTCCCCGCCCCCGCCCTTCGGGAAGCTCGTTGATAAGACGAACAACAACGACACCAGAGACCGGTGAACAAGGAATTGGGAAATTCTCTTAACCTTTTTACGACTAGAATGGCCCGGAACCGGATGTGGTTGAGGAAGATGCAACTGGGAATTGGGGAGGGAGGTAGGGAGGGGTGTTGGCATTCTTGGTGACTTGGTCATCTCCCGACCAGGTTATGTCATCTTTTTTTTCCATGAGGGGGGACCAATTGGGGTGATTTAAACACACACACGCCATAAGAATCTAGAATTCCATAAACCTCCTCTAAACAAAGAGATATGCTGCGGGGGGAGTTCTTGACCGAGTCGACAGCCACGTCTCTTCGGACCGAAATGTTTTAACTGCCGGTTTAACGTGGGGGGGATGGAGGATGGGGACGGGAAGAGTAACTAACCCCTCCTCTTGAGAGCTCATGGGAGAGCTGTTTCGTGTCACCACCACCCAACTTTGAAGCTTTTGCTCACCGAGGGGCTTGGGCGAGGTAGGTCGTAGCTTTAGAAGTTCCAACATGCGGGAGAGGGATGGATTGCGTAGCGTAGCAGTACAGTCGGTCTGTAACATCCCTGGTGTGCAGGTGTGTCGGTGTGTGTGTGTGTGTGTGTGTGTGTGTGTGTGTGTGCCCTCATCCGACGAAACTTTGACATAGGTAACAACACACACACAATGGGATGGGAGGACGGATCGGACGATGTGCTGCCACCACCTCACCCCTGGGATTTTGGCAGCCCCCTCCCCACTTTCGTTTAAGCAAGAGTTGGGGTCTTGATCCGATGTCATTCATGGTGTGCCGTCACTTACAAGAAAAACACACACAATGAGAGAAGATTTCCCGGTGGGAACTTTGTCCAGAGGTTTGGTTGATGTGAGCTGTTATATGTGCGTTGTATGGTGTGAGTTACATCGGGTGGGCCTCCCGTGCAGCCGGGGTGGTTTGTGTGTGTGGTAGGGTGTGTGATGTGATCTTTGCCTGCCGGGCAAAGAGAGATGGGATGGGGATACACTGGGGGTGTGGGGGTTGTTTTTTTGAGGGAGGTGTTGATAAATTGGTTGTTGTTGTGAGATGCATATCCTTTGGTTTGATCTCACCCTGTCAATTCGCGAGTTTGGGGATGCCACTGATGGTAATGAGGACGTAAATGTCGCGATTATTCGGTTTGATATCATGATCACCTATTCGAGCCCTGGCCTGGACGGTATCATGATGCCAGATGAACATGAGCATGATGTGAAAGTAGCCGAAATCTTAGTTGTAGACTTTTCCCCTGCAGCCCGCCCTATGTGCCCCTGAACACCATGCTTCCCTCCTATGTTGCCAATGCCCAAATGAACCCATCATAGTCATGAACAGCCAACCTAGTCCCTCGCCGCAAAAGCAACGGCAGCCGGAAGACGGAATGTAGCGCAGTACATGCTCTTGGCCGGCGCAACGTCTCTCACATTGTGAACAGCAACCTCGCCTTCCCCATTGAGATTGTAGTCAATGTTACCCGGCTTCATGGGGAAACCAAGATACTTGGTAAGCCTTTCGCAGATATCAATCAACGGTCTCTCGTCGTCGGCCTTGAGCGCGAAGCAGTGGACGTGAACAAGAGGCAGAAGAGTCTTCGTGGTGGGTGCGAAGAGGTTTTCTTGCAATTGATAGATTCCCTTGAACGAGCCGACAAACTCGATTGCCGAGGCTGGCAGGTTCATGACGAAGTGCGAGATGGTGGGAGGGAGAGGATATGTTTCTGTGATTAAGGGCTTTAGCGGCTCCGGTACAAAACCGGGCGTGGTGGGCTTATCCGTCTTCTTGGACTTTGATCTCGGTCCAGGTTTTGTGATGACGACCTTTTCACCCTTGAGGGATGCCGCTAGAACTTCATCCGTCGCTTGACGGATGAAGCCGAGGCCATCCTCGCAGAAGGGACGAACAAAATCCTGGACCTTGTTCTTCTGGATGTTGGCCTTGAGACACTTGTAACTTTCGGGGTTCTTGTCGTTGGCCCAGACAAACACACGTTTTTTGCCGGCTGGGAGGGCAAAGGGGCCGATGCCTGCCATCACGTCGCATACTACCTCTCCTGGCTTGAAGAAGCTGATGATGCGGGTGTGTTCGTACTCGAGCTTGCTGTTCCAGTACACCTTGGAATAGTCGAAGTTGAAACTGCAGTTGTTTTCAGTGCAGGAGACGTTGAGGTCATCTTCGCCAGCCAAAACTTCGTACTGGAAGGTGCGGAACTCGGACTCGGCTCCGACGTTGTCGACTTTGTTGATGACAGTCTTGATGCTGGGGTTCTTGTCAAGGATTATTTCTGCTACTACCTTTTTGTAGGGAAGGTAGCTATCTCGGAGGTTCAGGTGAGCAACGTGGCCTGCTACGTTGAAACCGGATGGAATCTCATCATGAAGTTCAGGGGGGAGGACCGACTCCATGGTGTCGCCTAGTTTGATGCAGATGTGTGAGATTGCCATTCTAACAATGTATACAGTATCATGTGTCTCTTACGTGCGGTCCAGTAGTCATACTCGAGTGTGAGCTCATAAGGAATGACTGTCAACTCCTCTTTCTGAATTCCTTCTTGAATAACAGGACCCCATGTCGTCGGTTCTGAAATGGCGAGCAGTGGTTAGCATATGTACCCTTAAAACAGTATTGATTTTGACACTATTTACCTTCAGCCTTCACACTTGGGTTGAGTAAGATACATTTGCGACCTTGCGCACCGAGCTCTTTATCTGGGTGAGACACAATGGGAGATATCCTGTCGACCTTGAGCATCTCCTGGCTTGTTTGAAGGGCCTTCCTGTAATGCGCAATGACCTTGGGGCTTTGTATGGCGGCGGCAGCCAAGTCCACCCTCTTGGTGAACAAGGCGCGGTTCAGCGCTGCACCGGCGCCTAAACGAACAACGGGTGGACGAAGAAAACTCATCTCCACGTTTTCTTGTTGTCCTTTCACAGCGTGAACGCTTGGTGTGGTTCCGCTTTGGGCTTCCATTCTCTCACAAAGTTAGCAAGCAATTGTAATGAGAAGAAGAAACGGAGCCTCAATTTACCTTCCAAAAGTTGAGTGAGCGAACGGTGCCTCCTTCATGTGAGCAAAGATCTTGGGCACAAGGCTGAGTGACTCGGCGGGGTGAAATTTTGAGGGGGTCCACAGCATTTTTCCAAATAACCAATCATATGAGACATATCGCGCCACTGTAATTGAGACCTTCAGCCTTGCCTGCTGGTGATGTCACTTCAGCCTCTTAAAGAACGGACGCGACAGTTCGGGCCTTTTTAGTGCGCGTTTGCTTTTTCTGCCTGGAGATGCTGAACAAGTTCATCCCGTCTGCTAAAATAGAACGCCATTCGTATCGCGATTTGGGACGGAAACCCTCCGAAGTCACATGCCGCTGCTTCCTCTCTGGAAGCCGCTGACATGGTCGTTCGGTAAAGTCGTTGAAATAAGAGCACTTTTCAGGCTGAAAACCTGGGGAAACTGTCGGAAAGATATCCCGACTTCCTCCTTTAACAATATGGCACAGAAAAGGACCATTCACTCATTCTTCACTCCGGATCCAAAGAAACAGCGAATCGCAACGATTGCTGACGAAGATGAGGTGAGGTCGGCTTTCTTTCAGTGATGCGACACTCCGGACTAACATTGAGATAGACACCCACTTACTCCTCACACAACACATACCCCTTTCCTATCAGGGACCTCTCGAAGTCCATCACTAAAGAGCTCACCTCCCTTCCAGCCAGACCAGGAAGGCCCGTAAACGACCAACCAGAGCTAGACCTCATCTACTTTGAGCCATTCATCCCCTCCTACCTCGCCAAAGACCTTTTCCGCTTCCTCCGCTCTGAACTCCCCTTCTACAGAGTAGAGTACTCCATCAAACGATTCGGTGTTGAGACTCAAATCCGCACCCCCAGGTACACCACCGTCTTCGGACTCGACCACACCTCCCTCTTTGACGACGACAACCCCAGCATCATCCTCGACGCCAGAACCCACACCCGAATCAACATAGGTGAAGCCTACCCACGGTACTCGCCCCGTCCAATACCACAATGTCTCGACGCTCTCCGCAAATCAACCGAAGCGGCCACCAACTGCAAGTTCAACTTTTGCCTGGTGAACTACTATGCCACAGGATCAGACAGCATATCCTTCCACAGCGATGACGAGCGGTTTCTCGGTCGAGAACCAGCTATCGCCTCCTTCAGCCTAGGAGCAGCAAGGGATTTTCTCATGAAACATAAACCTGTCCCACCACCCCCAGATGGCCAAACAACAGTATTCAAGCAGCTCAAGTTACTCCTCGCGAGCGGCGACATGATTCTCATGAAGGGCAAAACCCAAGCTAACTGGCTGCACTCCATCCCGAAAAGAGCTGGCAAAAGCAGCCAGTATGGTGATGGAAGGATCAACATCACCTTTCGGAGAGCCATGGTGAAAGGAGGGACTGATAATTACTATAACTACAATGTCGGCAAGGGTCCCGTTTTTAGATGGGATGACACAGCCAGGGAAATGAAGGAGTGGAAGCCAGCCCCCAAAGCCAGCCTGGAACGTAAACCGATCACACATCCCAAACCAGAGAAGGATGAGCCAGAAAAAGCCGACTGATTTTGAATTTTCCCAAAAGTCTATTCACGGTATCTAACATGCTCTTCGCTGGCAGAATGAAAATGACGAGACAGAAACAATGAAAAAAGAAACAAAACAAGAGAAAACCGCCGCCCTGTCGCCCAATATCGTCCTCGTATGACCCTGTCCTCTATATCAAAACCCAGACAGAAAGAAGAAAGGAAGAGCCATATCCGCCCTACCTCCCCATTCTCATCTGCGCCTTGGCAAACTTGCACAACGCCCGATAGAAAACCTGGTACCCCACCCCTTGGTTATCCGGCACATGGAAAATCTCCGTCAACCGAATCTGCCACGGTGGGTAACCGGCAAGCTCAACAAAGGGACTGAACAACACAAGCAGGTCAGGCTCCTCCATGACACTCTCGCTCAGCTCGGCGTCTACGAGCTCGGTGGTGATGTCGGCAGGCTGGAGCTTTTTACGCTGGGACATCTCGGCAAGGGTCTTGGTCAGGTCAACAATGGAGTCTCTGCCATCTTCGGCAGAGATGAGAAGAATATTAATGTTCTTGCGGTTCTCATTGTTGGGGCTGTTGCTGAGGGACAGGAGACCGGATTGGACTGGCGGGATGTGAGGGGCACCGAGCGAGACGGAGGGGAAGGAGGGGCCGAAGTAGGTTTGGAGACGCTGGGAGATGGTCTGGTGGGTTTCCTTGACGTAACCTTTGAGGATGCCAGTTTTCTCGTAGATGGAGAGCTGAGTGATGCCCGCGCTAGCGCACCAGGCGGCAATGTCGGCTGCTTCGTTGACGAGCTTTTCGAGGCCGGCTCCGCTGCGCCCTTGATCCTCGAGGGTCAGGATGACGCTGAGGTGTTTGGGAAGGCGACTGAGGTCTTTGATATCACGCTGTATTAACTCGGGGGAGTGGTGGTGGTGGTGATAGACGGTGTAGAAGCGGTTGCCAATGGCATGGTAAGCCTGGCGGAGGCGGATGTAGATGGAGAAGTAGAGGTGGATGAGGGCGTAGATGAAGATGTGGAAGTGGCGGCGGAGGAAACGGCGCAGACCCAGCTTGCCTTTTCGTTCTTCTCGTGAGACTTGGGAAAGGGAGGCTCTTCGGGTGCGATCGAGTGGTGGTGGGGGTGAGGGGAGGTATGGCTGTTTGATGCTTAACGTCAGCGTTGGTCGGATCACATGCTTTTGGTTTGGGGCGCGTACCTTGAGAAGGTTGACCTTCTCCTCGGGCGTCAGAAGCCTGTGACTGAACTTCTCATCCTTACGATACCGTTGCAGGTCTTTGGCGCTGAAGGGCATGGCGTATAGCAGCTTATCGTCGATGCCGGAGAGGTCGGCTGGGGTTTGGTTTTGTGGTGGTGTCCGTAAGCGTGGCTCCTTTATGATCCAGCAGAGTTGGGTTAGACGCAAGGATTATAGACTAATCTCCAAGACTACAACTTCCAAGAAACAATGTTGCCTAGACGGAATGTTCGGCTTCGATGTGGTAAGAAACAGGAAGAAAAGGGGGTTGCATACCTCGCCCAGTCTGGCGTCTCCCTTGGAAAAGTTGGACTCCATTGCAGCTTCCCGGCACACACCACCCTTGCTCCGGGTGGGAATACCTGCTGCTCCTGCTGATACGGCGAATCGAGTGAGGTGAGTCTCGGTCAGCCACGTAACTTCGTCGCGGTCTGCCAGTGACATCCGAGGCCAAGCATCTGGGTCCAGGGCATGACGGAATGTGGCTGACGTTTTTTTTTCTAGGAGCTTTTGCAGCTGTGGGTGTGATTGGCTTGCAATTCCGCACCTGTTTTTCCGTTAGGAATCTAATACTCTAGCCTATACGTAAGAGCTTGGTATCTCTTTTATATTAAAAAAATGCTATTTTTAAAAAATTAAATCTTAATTAGTCTTTTTCATAGTAAAATAAAGTAATATTAAAAGCTTTTACTATTAATATTATACTGTCACGGACCTGACATAAGTGGGGAGCGCGGAGCGCGACCCGTCCAACTACTAGGAACGGAAAAGTGGGGAAGTCAGATTATCACTAGCGCCAAGGGTGATAATCACGATTATCACCAGCCTTCGGTGAACGACGAGTGATAATCGACATTATCACTGGTAATAATGGTGATAAACAGGTCTATATATATGGAGGAACTGGCTGGTGTAGATAGACAGTTCCGCAGTATGCAATTCACAATTGTATTCACGGTATCTTGTGTTTACATTGAGACATCTTGTTGTGCACTGTTTAGCTGCACCGAACCAATTGTCAGAAGTTACCTTCAACCCGTATCCCTTTCAGAGGTTCTGTACAGGGGTTCGTCACATATATTTTTATTAAAAAATAATATACTATAATATTAAATTTATTTAATTACCTATAATAACCTTAAATATTAAAGTAAAAATATTACTAAATCAACTAGTATTTAAAATCTGAAATAGACTTATATATTAGATTTAATTATATTCGAAATTTATTTTTCTAAATTTTTATGTTTTATTTATATAAAATTTTAACCTTAATCAAATTTCTTAAATTAAAATAGAATTAAAATTGCTATTAAAATTATTTACTTTAATATTGTTAAGCATTGAATTTAGATTTTTTATATTTTCAATTATTTTATAAATTTATAATTTAATTAGTATTACTAGATTTCAAGATACTTTAAAATACTTTATTAATATTCATAATATAGTAGTTAGTTTAAAACTATAGTTTATATGATAAGTTAGATATTTAAAATATATATAGTTAATTTCTAAGGTATAATAAAGATATAATGCTAATACTGTAAGTTAAAGCTATTAAAAAAGCTACGAATTTGACCTGATCTGATAGAACTGAAAAATCGGTGCCGCGAGCCGATTGGGCCCTGAGTGAGCCCACCACAGGGCAGCCCACTGGGCCATGCACGGGCCACACCTACCTACCCAGCACCACCTCAGCCAGCCTACAGGGAATATGTACTGCTGTAACGGGACCCTTGGCGGAAGCTCCCCGCGGCGGCACCACCTAACCTGAAGACCATTGACTATCCATTGAACCACAAGCGCATTCCCCAAGTCCCTACCTTACACCGAGGTGACAGCTATATCCAACGTACAACCAACTCACGACGACGACGACAAATCCGGGGGCCATCACACCAGCCCTCCCCCGGCCTGTACTAGACACTCCATGCGCTCTCCCTGTCGGGCCTTGAAGAGGTGACAATCGCCGCTGCCGCTATGGAACGCGGCGGGTCCAGTGCCTCGCGCTCGCTGTTCCCGACAGGGCCCAGCTTCACCCTCGAGGACTTCTCCAACAAGGACTTTATCGTCAGGGACTTTGTCGACTCTCTCGCCGAGACTGCCGTTCCAGCAAGCCGCCGCTCAGGCCCGGCGAACCAGGCCTTCGACCCGAAGCCACTAATCCGGACATTCGAAAGTGAGAAGCTCACGCAGCATCTTCCTATGCGTATTTTCTAACAACATATGCTGATATATCTCTCACTTGATAGACGCTTTATCACAGCTGGGTGCATTGGGAGAAGAGCTACAGGAGAAGGAATCAGAATTACTATCACAGGTCCGCCGCGCCGAGATACAACATGACCAGACGCTCGAGACACTCGGTCGAAAGCTTGATCAGTCCATGTCCCAGTTTGAGGCCCTGGACCTGACCCTAAACAACAACGCAAGTTCGAACGGAAGCATACGTGGCGGTGGTAATGATGGGGGCGGTAATATCGCTGTACAGATTGGCGAGAAGCTTGAGGAGTTGGACAGAAAGAGAAGGAAAGCGCAGGACGCCAACTTTTTGATACAATGCTGGACAGAAGTCTCGGAAACGGGGCAGGTGACTTCATTGGAAGAGATACAACGCCAGGGAGGTGCCGAGAACAAGATTCGATGTGCTGTTATTGCGCGACAACTGATGCGCATCAGTCAGCGTTTGGATCCGGCGTCATGGGGTCAGCAGACGAATGGGTTCCGAGGAAACGGTGTTACTAATGGGGTTACTGGGACTAACCGAAGGCATAATACGAGAGAAGCGCTGGAGAAGTTCTCGGAGCTTTTGGAGCAGGATCTCCTGAAGCAGTTCAACAACAGCTACCGACGCCAAAACTTTGACGACATGATGGAGTGCGCAAAGGTTCTTCTGGATTTCAACGGCGGTGCCAGCGTTATTGCCGCCTTTGTCAACCAACACCAGTTCTTTATCGACCGGGATCAGCTCATTACAGACGAGGTCACTGCTGACGGTGATACGTGGGATCAGTTGGCTGATCCTGATTCAGAACCGCCCGGTGTTGAGCCAAGTCTGCAGTCTCTCATCGACGAAGTGAAGATTGTAATGCAGGAGGAGTCCTTCATCATCAAACGGGCTTTCCCGTACTACGAAACGGTTCTTATCAAGTTCATCCAGCGCGTTTTCCAACAGTCTATCCAACAACGACTCGAGATGGTTCTGGATAAGGCAACTACCATCTCTGCGCTGGCCTTCCTGAGGTGCTTGCACTCATCACGAGCTTATATCGGGGCACTTGTGGAGGATCTCAAAACACACGGCCTTACTGAACACCCGGAACCATGTTCTGCTCAAATAGCACAAACACTAGACCAGCAGCTGGAGGAGCTGTTTATCCCGTACTTGGTTGGCAACGGTTACATCGACCGCGAGAAGAAGAGTCTGGAAGAAATGTACAACTCTCTGCTTTTCAAGTTTACGCTGTATCACTCCCGAAGGAAGAAGGCGCCAACCGGGTTCATGGCATCTCTTGCCCAGCAGGGCACCCAACTAATATCCTCGGCCAAAGACGCATACATGGAGCGTCTGGAGTCCTCCGACCTTACACCTACTCAAAAGCGAACCATGCTTCGTGTGGCTGGCATTCGGGATGACAGCAGCAACAAGAACGACATTGAAGTCTCGGAACAAGACGGTGTCCTCAGCGTAGCCTACGCCAAGCGCATGATTGGCTGGCTGGCCGAATCCGTCCGTCGCACCCTCGAGATGGGATCCTCAAGCGAGACTCCCAAGGATGTCAACATCTTGCTCAACCTGCTCCTGACGAGCATGGGCCAAGTGTACGTCGAAACCGCCCTCGACGCGGCTCTCGACCTAGCCACCTCGCAAGAAAACACCAAGACAGAACCAGACCTGTCCTACCTCCCTAATATTCGCCCGGCAGTAACCATCACGAACCTCATGTCCAGATTCATCACCACGGTTCTGATCCGCCTGGCGGAGTCGAACACCACCATCCGCCGCAGCATGGAAGCGCAGACCAAACTCGCCATTGAGGCCACGGAGCGGAAGACAAACGCGGTAATGAAGTCGACAATGGACGTTGTTTTGAATTATGTACCCAAACTCCTCTCACAGCAAAAGAAGTTGGACTTTAAGCCCAAGGACGATGATTTGGAGGGACTGGTGGATACACTCCAGACCGTGCCCTGCCAGTTGATTTGTAGCTTTCTCTCCCAAAAAGTGGCCGTGCTCGCCCGTCAGGCGGTGGATGGGCATAATCTGGAGATGTTTTGCTCTGAGCTCGCGCTGGCGGTTCACCGGTTGCTGTTTGAGCACTTTAAGAAATTCCAGGTTAATGCTACGGGGGGGTTGATGGTGACGAAGGATATTGCAAAGTATGTCAGCACGTTGAGGGAGTGGCCTTTGACGAGGGAGGTGGAGCAGATTGTGGAAGTGCTGACGGAGGTTGGGTACTTGTTCATTATCCAGCCTGAGGCGTTGAAGGAGAGGTCGAGGAATTTAGCGAGCGGGCCGGCGGATGGGAGGATGGGTGGTGGGTTTGGGGGGTTGGTTGGAGGGGGGAATGCTGGGATTGCGACGACGGCTGCGGTGGGTAAGAGGTTGAATAAAGCGGATTTTAAGCAGTTTGTGCTGAAGAGGGAGGATGCAGGGAGTGCGGGGGTGCAGAGTGTGTTGGCTGGGTTGTGAGGATGGTAGTAATGTATGGGGGTTGAAGAAAGGAGGGAGGTACATAAAGCAGTTGGAAGCTTTGGAAGGAGGAGTTGAGGTGGCGTGTTGTTTCTTTCCAGAGTGTTGCTTATACACAGACGGCTTAAAAAGAGTTGGTGGTAGTGATTCAAAGTCTCATAGGCGCAATGATACCAGTAAGAGGAAACAAACATTTCTGCCGGCTACTCTTGAACAAGTCCATGCTCCCTATCTTCATTGTCATAGCCCAACGTTGCTTTTGTTGTGCGTGTCTCTTTCCAATATACCTTTTGGGTTTTCATACATGCAATGTAAAATCCTCATATCTATACAACCAACACAGCCCTTTTTTCCGCTTCTACTACCCAGCGGCTTCTCTACTCAGCCTCGGGCAGGCTAAACCTCCTCACCGGCTTCACCGTAATCTTTTTGTGGTACACATTGATATCAACCAGCTCCACATCCAACACCTCCCCAATCTTGAATTCCTCAATCAGGGCAAAACCCTCCACGTGTTCCACGCCGACCGTAGCCTCCAGGTCGAAATAGTCGAGCTTCCCCTCCAAATCCCGCTTCGGGTTGATCGTGACAACAGTAAACTTGAACGTCTCGGGCAGCTGGTTCGGATTGTCCCCGAATTTCCACGCGCGCAGCATCGCCTGGAGTATCCATCTCAGATTACCCGCATTGTTTCCAAGCGCGGTCGCGTGCACCTCCCGAAGACGAACACGAGGAAGGACAGTCTCCTCCAAAACTTCCTTGGAAAACGGAAGGAACTTGTGGACGACCTTTGTATTGTCGGAGCAGTGTTCCTCGATCAGGGACCGGCCAAGACGTTGTTCCTCGAGCAGGGCTGCTTCAATTTGCCAGTGGGCGATCAAATCGGCGTACCGTCTCAGGGGCGAGGTCACCTTGGAGTAGGCGTCAACACCCATGGAGAAAATGGGGCCGGGGGTGGCCTTCAGCGCCATGTGGCCGCGCAGATTGTTGAGTTTGTCAAGGTCGGGGCCAATGATGCGCTCTCCGGCGAGGAGTTTGGGGTTGATGACCTTTTCGGTGAATTCTTTCAGTGTTTCCAGGTTCTCTTTCTTGGTGACCTGGGTGCGGTAGGGAATGGGGATGTTCCGGTCGGCACACCACCTGGCGGCAACCTCGCCGGCAAGTACCATGAGCGGGCCGACCAGCTCGTCGCCTGCTGTGGTTGAACCCTCATAGGCCACTCGAATCCAGGGGTCGTTGTAACATTGTATCTGACCCTCTGTTTTGATCGTTTTAACATCCTCTAGTGCCACCTTGGCTTTCGGACGAGGTGTGAAGGCTGGCTGAGCCCCCTTGGAAAGTCGTTGTTTGTGAATGGCCTGGCCAAGCTGATGCAAAGTCCTAAGTTCAGATCGGTGTTTCTTTGAAAGATCGCCCGCCGTGACGAGGTTGCGGCTAGGAGGGGACCGCGCTGGGCGGGGGCCAACCTCCAACACTTCATTTGACGGTGTTGGTGGTTTGTTGATAGGTTCATCGAGTACCAAGGTGACCTCTTCGGGGGTTACGTAGACTACATCTCGTAGAATACCAGGGGTGATTCTATAATCCTTCAGGGTGCCGTCGGTCTTGACCAGAGCGCTGAAGGTCAAACTTGGCTGATTCGCGCCCAGAGAAAACGCGTCGCGTACAGCTTCGCCATCAAACATATCCTCCTGGAATCCAGGAAGATATACCGTTTCAGCTCGTAGCGACGCTGCCTTGGCCTGAGCACTGTCGGGTCGGACACGCGAAGCAGGGTCGGCAACGTGCAGATGAACCCAATACTCTTCATCAGTGAGCTTCTCGAGTGAGATGCCGTCATCCACATCGAGCGTCTGCTCCGAGTCAATGCAGTAGACTGTAGAAACTGCAAAGTCTTGACGGAGATGCTCGAGCTGATCGGGCGCAAGTGGTTCCGGTCTTTCTGCTGATTTGGGTTTCTGCAAATTCAAGCCCGCGTCTCGGTCAAGCTCCAGTCCTGGAAGACGAAGGGCATAGCGTGGGCTGATGTCCCAAGGAGAAATGTGGCCAATCTCTTGCAAAAACGTCCAGGCGGAACTGCGATCAAGCAAGGCATCTTGGTATCGTCCAATGGCGCGCAAGATAGCGGCGCCAACCCAGTGATGTTGCGAAGCAGGTTGAAACCAATCATGGGCTGCCCACATCTCCATGAATTGGATAATGGAGGCACCAAGTCCAGTCCACTCGACAGGCTCAACATCAAGAATGGGAACAGCATCGCTCTTGGCTAGTCCTATTGTGCCGTGGGGTGTCCATGGGCGATGACGCCGGTTTTGGTCAATGATCTTCCGTACTTTGATTGCAAAGTCTCGAAACTTCATGGCGTCCTGGGCAACTTGACGAGGAATTCTTCTTGATGAGTTGCCCAGGATTTCGTAAAAGTTACGGACCACTTCAGCAACTTCGTGCACGTTCCGTTGCTTATCAGTCGAGTTCACCGTAAACATACGGCCTTCGTGGTGACGTTCGCCCAAAAGAGCTGCGCGGAAGGCTGTGTCATCCACCGATACGACCGAGTGAACAGCATAGAGCGCTTCAGGCGGGAAAGATGCTTTGCCGCGCTTCAGGGTCATTGGGAGCAAGGCGTCAGCAATCTCGTGCAGGCTCATAAGCTTGTCTTCGTCACCAAGCTTTTTTCCTGCATTGTTCAGTCTCTCGACATAGGTCTGATGCAGCAGGCGCGCCTCGGTCTGGAATTTGTACATCTTTTTGATCAGACCGGATGCGATATCTCGTGAGGGGCCTGCATTGATATCCTGGAGTTCGTCAAGAAGGAGGTCGTCCCCGGACAGAGATGGAATAGCACTGATCACGGCACTTATCTCGGCCGGATCCTGCACAAAGTTCTTGACGACGAAGGAGCTGCGAAACACGCGACTGGTAAACCACTTGCCCGTGTTGGTGTAGAAGTGGTTTTGGCCATTGAAGTTGCCCAAGCAGACAGCGAGAAGCCTCACTCTCCAGCCGGAAGAGCTACAGTGATGTATCAGCACTAAGCCTCTGAAACAAGTAATGGTTGGGGTCAAGCTCATACCTGACTTCCACAAGATCGCCTGGTTCCAACTGCGTGCTTGTGTACCCCAAGCTAGAGATATCACTGCTGTCAAAATCGAAGCCAGCGGTTCGGTTATTGGTCTGGTCGAGCCTAAAGCTGGAATCACTGACGGCCCGTGTTGCAGAGTTGAGGATGGCGGATGGGGGTGGAGTGGCCTCATCGTGCTGCTGGGGCGTGAGGTCTGGATTTTGTTCCTCCCATAGTCGAAGCTGTGATTTTATGTATGGTTCCCTCCTCAGTCTGAACTTGTCTGGTAATTCTGGCAAAGGGGGCAGCCTCCCCGGGGTCTGTGCAGAGGTGTTCACCAGGCGGCTTGATATTGGCTGAGATGGCGATAACGGTGCGCATGGCTGCGATATCCGTCCCAGTGGACGTTGGGTTGGGTTCTTTTGCAATGTCTGGCACCTCCAGCAGACGTAATGCCGTCCGGTTGTTGAGCGCAACATGTCTGTGATACTGCGCGGGGCTGTAAATGACGACACAGCGTGGGGTTGCGCCAGATGAAGTCAGCCCTGCCAGCAACTTGACGTCCCTAAAATTTTTGGAGGCGCGTTGCGACCCAAAACCTGGCAGGTGGCGGGCACGCGAAGTCAGCTGATTTCTCGTGGCGCTGTTAATATGGGTCACTGGCTGCTATAACCCTAACCCTCCATCTACTGACCGTTTTCTATCCTTGCATAAATCTTGATCTCTTTCGCCATCCCCGTCCGGAAGTCCTCCCCCATACGGAGAGTACCTCCCACGATGTCACCCATCTCCTACGATGTCGATACGATGGGATTGAGAACCCTGAAGGGCTTCCATGAACAGCTCCACCTCGTGTCCATGAAGAGGAATTTTGCTCGGGGCCAGAACAGTCATGTTGGGGGAAATGGGCCACGTCGCTCTTGGCTTCACAAGTAGCAATCCGTTTTGGTGGCCTTTGACCGACGATCAGCATTTTTATCATCACCGCCTCGAGGAGCCCACAGAGTCCAAGACGGTTTCCCCGGCGCGGGCTCTTGGACGGTTGATGGATGGATTGATTGCAGGGCCGTTTTTGTTTCCAGGGTTTGCTTGCCCACGTTACACCGTTCCTGGATTGGACTGCGCGCATCCATGCAAGGTAGGAGACTTGGCCCCCCCACCATCGCGGCGTTTGCTAGGTTTGACACTTCCTGATCTCGCTATTTGTGCGGATTGCCTGCTCTCTTTGATGGGATGTTTGTTGTTAATTATGCCCTATGTCCTGTGTTATTAGGGATCATAGATGCTGATGAGATTAAGCAGATAAGCACTTCATCCGATGCCATCACGCTCTTGTTCTACAGGACGTCACAGTTGCCTGCCGAGTCAGGGGCTGCCAGCCGACAACACGAACGGAGGTTGCCACGATCATCATGCAGCTAATATACCCGGTTGTTGGGTCCCGTCTTCTGCACCAGAAGGGAAAAAAAAAATTTCGTCAAGGCGATGTTTCGACGTGTGGAATATGGCGAGTTGTTCCAGAATAAATAATCATAATGCAGACATCTCGAAAAGAACAAGGCGAAACCTGAAACACACAATCCCCCGATCGAGCACGACGGCGTGGAAGGGTGGCCCGGCTGGCAGTTCTCACAGATTTTAATGTCGCTTAAGTCATTTCCCTCGACGGCGCATCAGCCACTCAGGAGTCGGTCTTTTTTGCCGTGCCTGACCACACGCGCTAGTCGCCCAATGGGGCTTGGATCTTCTTGGGTTTTTCTTGGGACGTTTCTGGGCGTGATGGAGGTGCCGCAATCTGCTGCAAAGCTGCAACCTCCTTTTCTTTTCTGGGAGGTGGTCATCTCGTGCTAATTTACCACCTTACTGCCAGAAACCCCAATGCCACATCGAAAGGCTGGAAAAAGAAATCACAGAGAGACACGCCCGGCCGCCGCTGCATCTCAACAGCAACGGGATTCACGGGAACCGTTGACGATGATGACGACCGTCCCCCGGATCCATGGCATGGGAGGATCATGATGGATTGTTCGAGACATGGCCGGCTCATCCATATCAATAGGAGATCGAGTGATCCCGCAATGTCAATGGCCTCATCTGGGTGTCTGGGTCCCTCTCCTTTTCATATCTGCTTCTGTTCGTCTGCCATACCCACCCTCCTCGGATCTCCCAGAGCGGACGGCGTTGCTCGGCAAAGTGACCTTTGCTAATGAGAGGTCCACCACGAAGGGGAGGGCCTCCACCAGTCAGCGCGGCCGGCACACCGACATGGTCTGTCAGGGTATCTGTCCAGGATTAGGGGACTGAGCATCCACGAAAGCATCCATTCAGAGTGGGCTCTGGCCCCTTCCCGATGGAACCTCCTCCATGGCGCCAAGTGGCTGTTGACCCCCAGTCATCACTGGTACTAATTACCGCTGTCCCCCGTTTCGCCCACTCTGACTTTGCTTCTCCCCCTTTACCGACTTGGTCCGTCCATGTTGATATAGTCAACATCGAGAGCATCGTTTCTGCTTTCGTCGTTCGTTACCTCTCTTTCTCACACCACCGCTTCACTCCTTTAGCGGGCATTCGTTTCTTGGAACGCGATCACGAAGAGTCAAAAAGAAAAAAACCCACTCGAAAATCTCGGTTTAATTCGATCGTCTGGAATATTGTCGGGGTTTAGGAAAACATTCATCATGAAGGCAGCCGTTGTAGCAGCGGCCGCGGCCGTCCTCGCCGGCGGTGCGAGCGCCCACAGTCACCGTCACGCCCACAAGGCGCTGTTCCAGAAGAGGTCGCTCAACGACACCGAGGTCTGCGTCCCTACCTGCACCACCATCTACAGCACCATCTACGGCGAGGAGACCTGGATCCAGCCCCCTCCCAAGTCCACTGAGGCTCCTGTTCCCGTCCCGGTCATCACCACCACACCCGAACCCGAGCCAGTTGTTGTCCCAACCACCACCACAACCGAGCCGGCGATCGTTCCCACACCCATCCCGCAGATTTGCCCGACCCCGGGCACCTACACCTTCCCTGCGACGACCATCGTGGTGACTGAGACTACCACCGTCTGCGCCGCCTCCACCACCGAGGTCCCCAGCGGCACCCACACCCTCGGCGGTGTCACCACCGTCGTCGAGACCGCCACCGAGATTGTCTGCCCCTACGCCACCACCGAGGTTGAGAACGGCGTTGTCACCAGCGTCATCAAGACCACCACCTTTGTCTGCCCCTCGGCCGGCACCTACACCATTGCCCCCATCACCACCGTTGTCCCAAGCGTCACCACCGTTGTTGTGCCTGTCGTGACCACCTACTGTCCGGGTACCTACACCGCTCCTGCCGTTGTCACCACCATCACCGAGACCAACGTTGTGGTCTACTGCCCATTCACCTCCTCCGAGATCCCTGCCCCCACTCCTCAGGCTGTCACCCCCAAGCCCCAGGCTGCCCCTGAGCCCGCTCCCGCTCCTGCCCCGGCCCCTGAGAAGCCCAAGGCTGTTGCCCCCCCTCCTGCCAGCACTCCTGCCAAGGGCAAGGGCAGCGTGGGTGGTGGCAAGCTCGGCGGAAAGGGCAAGCACTGGGCCATGACCTACACCCCCTTCCGCCCCGATGGTCACTGCAAGACCTACAGCGAGGTTGATGCCGATGTCAAGATCATCGCCAGCAAGAACTTCGAGGCTCTCCGCATCTACTCCACCGACTGCGACACCCTCCCCAACGTTGGTGCCGCCGCTGAGAAGTATGGCCTCCGTCTGATCATTGGTCTCTTCGTCGGCAGCCCCGGTTGCGACAACGGCAACCCCACCATTGCCCAGCAGATCTCTGCTCTCAAGGAGTGGAAGAAGTGGCACCTTGTCGACCTTTGCGTCGTCGGTAACGAGGCTCTCTTCAACGGCTACTGCTCCGTTCAGCAGCTCGCCGACCTCATTGTCCACACCAAGAAGGAGCTCGGCTCTGCCGGCTACACTGGCCCCTACACCACCACCGATGTGCTCTCTGCCTTCGAGGCTGGTGACATGTCCCCGGTCTGCAACGTCATCGACGTTGTTTCCGCCAACGTCCATGCCTACTTCAACTACCAGACCACTCCTGGTCAGGCCGGCAAGTTCGTTCGCAGCCAGCTCGACGCCGTCTCCAAGATCTGCGGCGGCAAGCCTTCCTACTGCATGGAAACCGGCTGGCCCACCTCTGGTGTCTGCAACGGTGCCGCTTGCGCCGGTGTTCCCCAGCAGAAGGAGGCCATTGCCTCCATTGAGCAGGAGATCGGCCAGTCGGTCGTCTTCTTCTCATTCCGTGACGACCCCTGGAAGAACCCCGGTGCTTGCAACTGCGAGCGGTCGTGGGGCTCTGACAAGGCTTTCGGCTACTAAAGCAACTAGCTTCTGAAGCGGATCGTGGATCATCACACGTTGACTGGTGAGCCAGCTCGTTCGGAGAAGCTATCACATCAAAGTTTTTGAATATAAAAAAAGTTTCAACTGGCAGTTTTTTCATGGGTCTCTGTTTCTTGTCGTTTCTCCCCCCTTATCTTGTGTATATATATTTGTGGCGATTTGTTCAAGCGTCCGGTTCCCCCGCCACTGCCAACCGTACATTACCCATCCTTTTTTGGACACAAAGAGACATGAATAGAGCAGCAGACAAAGCTACAGTTGGAACACAATCAAGAACGGGTGTCAAGTGTCGAAGTTGCGTGGGGTGTGTTGACGAAGTATTGATAGACTTTTCCTTTATGGTTTCCTTGTGGGTTCGGTGGGATAAACATTGCGATATTAAGAGGGGTGGGCTGTGTAGGCCTGCCGGAGTGTGATTTCCTTGTCTCCTCTAATTGTATAAACTTTCACATGTACATGTAGTGTTTACCATCTCTTTTGTCAAGCACCAGAGTAGTAGCCTTTGCATATTTATCCATTGTGTTAACTTTGCTCTATTGATCTTGATTGTGGATGACCTAAACTGCACTGTTGTCCAATGCCAAATTGTCTTCAGGATCATTCAACTAGCTTGCTCCCATTTTTCATGATTTGAGTTAGGTATTCCTGTTGTCATTGAGGTTTGTTGAGTCCGGATCTTCTAATCACATAGGATTCTCTGATCTCTGACCTCGTAGCAACGTTGGTAGACACCGAAGAGATGGTTCATTTCACCTCGTCCGGCAGCATGTCAGTCCATTCATATCTTTCCTGCAGCTCCCACTAGAAATCATACATACTAATAATACAGTCTAGAACTAAAGCCCTTCAGAAGCTGAGTCTCGTATCAACAGTCTATAGCCATCCCCATCATGATACTTTGTGTAGATTCTTTCAACTATCATCGCCTGTAATAATATTACCTCCAAGCATGCAGTAGTCCACCCATAGCTTTCCAATCTGTCCTGCAAATATAACTACTAGACGGCAAAACACAAAGTAGGTAAGAATCAAAGGGTCGTAATGAGCAAAAACAACATAGGTAGCCACCGCAACCAGCAGGTAGAAAACTAGTATCTCACATAGCCCCATCCCGTAGAAACCAAAGGGGTAGTAGTAGATACACGCATAGGCTTTCTACAGAAAAGCAGAACAGACAACACAAAGTCGTTAGTCTATGTTTGGAAACCGAAAAACTCAAATAACACATCAAGCAGAGCATAGTATGTGTCAAAGACTCAAACACGCAAACACATCATTTCACCAAACAAAAAAAACCCAATAAACACATCGAACCCAAGACTTTTTTCTCTGGGGTAATACTCACAAAGCCAACGTCAAACGCCCCATTAAAATGCTCAAATGTCTTTTCTTTGTGTGTCATGTAAGAACAAGAGAGGGTGAGTGATATATATATGCAAATCGGGAATATGTAAACTTGCGCAATGCATTGTACCTTTGTAGAGACAGAGACAGAGAGACGGAGAGAGAGAGAGAGAGAACAAAGTGGGTATCCAAAACCGCGCTTTCGATGAAGACAAGACTTTCAAACGAGACAAGAAGGGAAAAGGATCGAAGCAAAACACAATGGGGGGGGGGGGGGCCCACAAAAAAACAATAATAATTACAAAAAATTTTAAAACCCTTTTTTTTTTTTTTCACCAACAAAAAATAAAAAAAAAAAAACAAAAAAAAAAAAAAATCAAATAAAAATACCCCACCCCAAAATATAAACCCCAAAAAACAATTAACACCACAACTAAAACAAATCACACATCAAAACATTCTTCCCACCCATATCATCACACAATAAACCACAAACCTCTCTAATACATCT